>NW_027361717.1:19612500-20152500 GCF_039654945.1 Dendrobates tinctorius
GTGATTTTCTGGATTTTTTTTTCTCAGTTTGTCTCCCATAGTTAAGGTCTACCTATGATGTAAATTACAGACGCCTCTCATCTTTTTAAGTGGTGGAACTTGCACTATTGCTGACTGACTAAATACTTTTTTGCCCCACTGTATATTTTGAATGTGTACGCTATCCATACATGTTATCCGGGGATACGGTACCCCTTCTAACCTTTGTGCAATGACGTGCAATCCATACTGGGCCTAACACCGTCTGAGCCTGCCTCATGCTGTATAGACATATATTTTGAATGTGTACGCTATCCATACATGTTATCCGGGGATACGGTACCCTTTCTAACCTTTGTGCAATGACGTGCAATCCATACTGGGCCTAACACCGTCTGAGCCTGCCTCATGCTGTATAGACATATATTTTGAATGTGTACGCTATCCATACATGTTATCCGGGGATACGGTACCCCTACTAACCTTTGTGCAATGACGTGCAATCCATACTGGGCCTAACACCGTCTGAGCCTGCCTCATGCTGTATAGACATATATTTTGAATGTGTACGCTATCCATACATGTTATCCAGGGATACGGTACCCTTTCTAACCTTTGTGCAATCACGTGCAATCCATACTGGGCGTGAGAACGGCTGGCGAGCTGTTAAGCAAGCTACAGCACCTGTCCAGACAAGTACAGGGTTTCCCTAGCGAGGAGACTTATTTAATTGTTTTCTATGTTGGGACAGCAATTTTTGGGGAGCACTATACTCTGGAGAATGATAGATGGGGCCCACCATACACTGGAACATTCCAAAGGTGGACATCAGACACTGGAGCAGCATTTACAGGGCCCATTATACACTAGAGCATTAGAAATGGGGCCCATTATGTTTGGAGCATTATTTGGGCCCATAAGACAGTGGAGCTTCATCCATGGGGACCAACATATACTGTAGCATTATGTGGAGCTCATCATATACTGTTTCAAACATTATATGGGACCAATGATTTTGTATGGAGAAATAGATGGGCCTCGTCATGAGATGTAAAAAGTGAGGTATTTTTCATTGTACTATACCGCTATTTCTCTGCCGTATCGGAGCATGATGAGTTGTGGTATGTGTTAAAGGGGCGCTCTTTCGCCCAGGGCACATGAAAACCTGCAGCCAGCCCTCCCCCCCCACAAATTTAGCCAAATAACCCCCATTTTTCAGTGCGTAACTTGTATTATGAAGTTATTTAAGGTTGACAAGCTTAAGTAAGAAGAATTGATGCTTTTGGCATTCAAATGGGCACTGTAGGTGTGTTTCCTGTCCTCCTCTCACTGCCGACTTTTATTCCCCATTGACTTACATTGGGTTTCGTGTTTCGGGACGACCCCGACTTTTCCCTATAATCGGACGATCTTGCTCGACCCGACTTTTGGAAAAGTCGGGTTTCACGAAACGAAACGCGACCCTAAAAAACCAAAAGTCGCTCAACTCTAGTGGAGACATTTTGATTTAACGAGTCCCTTTTGTCACATTATTTTCAGGGGTACCTTCATTTCTGTCCAGGCCTATTTCAAGAGTTTTATTTGTTTAAAAATTCAGTGGAAGCATAGTTGAAAAGCAATGTCTGACTTTCATTTGTTCATTTTCATAGGTTTTAGATTTATTATTACTTTTGCCAGATTCAATTTATTTCTGTGACTATTGTGGGTTTTTCTGTCATTAAACGAGGGGTACCAACAATTTTGACCATGTGTTTATGTATTCAAGGACTCACAGCAATTGTTTCTGCCACTTATACTGCTGCTACTGCTGCTAATGGTTTTGCGCTGATGACTCGACTTTCCCGGGGTTATACTACATTGCACAATGTGTACCTCTCTGCTGTCTTGGGGAAAGCCACTCTTAAGATTGTCTACAAATGTGTTTCGATACTCAAGCATGTGCGCATCCTTTGCCAGGGGAGAAGCATCTGGCAAACTTTACTCTTGTGCCATGGATCTCAGAGTGGCAACCCAGTAATCAGCACTATTTCTGACCCTTAGAATATGGGCATCATGTTACAGATAGTGCAGCAAGTAAGCGCCCATGTGTCGGACGCTTCCGTGAGGTCCAAGTCCATGGCGTGTTAGTGGCGAGGTACTTCTGTTCCCTCTTGTCAACCATGGACAACAGAGAGGGGATCACTATCCTCTTCATCTCCAGACTGTGGCCCACCCATCAACTCTTCCTCCTAGTCCTCCTCAATTTTTCCTCGACTCCTGCACATTCACTAACAGTTTGTCTGGTACAATGAGACCCCCTCAATTGCTGTAATACACCCTCTCATGGCACCTGCCTGTGTGAAGACAGTCTTGAACTTAGAGATATTATACATTCCACCGCCTGCTCACGCAGACTATTCAAAGTGTGCCCCAGCATATAGATGAACGGAATAGTGATGCTGATGACAATGTCATCATTGCTAACCATCTTAGTAGCCATTTAAAAACTGTGCAGAAGGGTGCAGAGATCTTTCATCTGTGTCCACTCTGCAAGCTTGATTTGCATCACGTACGTACTGCGTTGTCCCAGGCTATGCAAATGGACAGCCATTGCTCAAACTCAACTTGGATAGCAGTCCACATCTCTTGAGCTGTGTGACTGCGATCTCCAAAGCATATTATTTTAAACACTGCCTGATTGTGGTGAGCCCTGGCTGCACAGAACTGAGGTGGACATTCTCTCTACACTGTTGGAACGCGTGTATCATTAAGGGAAATGCTGATTTTGCAGGTGGAGGCCCTAGAGGAGATGGAGGAGCCAGAAGCAGTGGAAGAAGTGTTAGATACAAAGGTTTGTTCCACAAACTTTGAGGATTCCAAGACTTGTGGAGCACTCTCTTTGCCACCAGAAACCCGAGTCGCCCAGTGCCGAGTAAGCAAGATGTAACTCCTCTGCCCATGTCTGCTCTCCCAGGTGTCAGGGATGATATGCATCCTAGCAAACACAGATTTTTTCAAGGAACAGGTGATGTTGTCTGCATCATGTTGGTCTAGGGCAGACGCAGCTTTTTTAGAGCAGTAATGGTGACTGGGCAACTGATATTAGCGAACTGTGACGGTCATCAGTTTTCTGGAACCGTCTGTTTCTACCAGGCTGAAAGGCAGCATTTCTGTGGCTAACAGATTGGAGATGGTGTATTTCAAGCTCTTAGCTTTGGCATGTGTATGAGGAAACATTCTTTTACGTGACCACAACTGTGGGACCGAGGGCTAGCTGCTGTGCTGAGAGAGGGTGGAGTAGGGTGAACAAGACAAACTGCTGGACTGTGACTGAATTTCAGGTGGAGATTTTATGGTGGATTGAGAAAGATGTGGTGTGCTCAGTGTAACACAAACAGCAGGCATTTCCATTTCCATAGCAGCTAACTGTCTCTCACTCACTCCAACTACAGGGGGTAAACAAGTGGCGGTCCTGTGGCTGGAGACCTGTGTGAGAACACTTGCCACGGTGATGGAGCAGGAAGAAGTTGCTGATGCAGTTCATGGGATGGCCAGTGGTTCACGAGGCCCAATAGTATACATTTTAGTGGAGTGAAATTACCAGCTTAATGCATGTTGATCGCACATGTGCCAATTCATCTATGTAGTAGTCATTTTTAGTAAAGTTATCAGATAACGTGAGTTGGGTCATCCTTTGCGGTCTCAAAAAAGACCCAGGCTAGATAACCATTGCGCACCTGCAAACTGTAGACCCACAACCATTGCTGGCCAGAGCCAGAGTTTTGACTGAGGATGCAGTGCTTGTCATGGTTGCATCACTCCATGATGCATGGAGTGTGACATGCTGCAATGTAACCTCTTGGTTTTCTTCCTCCTCTACGTCCTCTGCTGAGCTACTCAGCTGCGTGCCTCTATGTTCACACCAAATGGGATCTACAACCTCATCATCATCCATTCTGTTCTCCCACTCCTCTTCCTGATAGTCACCCTCCTCCTCTTCCTGCCCTGATAGCACAGTACCATCCACGTGCATCTCAGGTATCTGAATCTCATCAGGATCACCTCCACCCCCGGGGTTTAATGCCTGGTGAAGAGGGCCTGCATACTGCTCAGACCCTACTTCCTCTAGCCCTGGATACAACTGAAAAAACTTTTGGGCATCTGTGCAGATGCTTTCCTCCTCTATATTCTGTGAATCTTTGGAGCTGACCACTGATGCCCGTGGAATAGACTTTGTGAACAGCTCTGCTTACTCGCCCATCTGTGGTTCTCCACAGTCAGTTGGGTTGTTAGCGTTAGAGAGTTAGCAGAAAGGATTTAGATTCTTAAATGTGGCCTTGTGTCTGGCCCACACAATTAGCAGAAACAGTTTAAATTCTGACATCTGACATATTAAGCAAATAAAAGTTGGCACTCAAATATGATGATGTCGATGGATACCGCGTCCATAACCGGCTCCTTATCACACCACGTTTCAGCTCTTAAGAAAATCTGCTATGGTGGATACCTACAAAAAAGTCTATCAACACGATGTGGCACCCACTGGACCTGTTAAAAGGGACACTTTGATTCCTAAACCTAAGCACAAATCAGCACTTATACAAGCAGCTGGTACACTGAAGAAAGTTCAAGGGACTGAACCGTTGGTGCACTTACTACTTTTCTGTGGACTGCATTATTATCTTGTCATCACATCATCAAATTTGGGTGCCAAGATTTAATTGCATAATATTATTGTTTGGGACCATACTTGTGCACCAGAAACAGCTGTGCCACGGTTGATCGCCATATAGATTCTGAAATATGGCCTGATGTATGGACCACACTACCAGCAGAAAGGATTTAGATTCTGAAATGTGGACTCCTAGCTGGACCACAATATTAGCACAAACAATTTAGTTTCTGAAATGTGGCCTAGTGTATGCCCCACACTATTAGCAGAAAGGATTTAATTTCTGAAATGTAGCCTGATATCTGGAGCACACTATTAGCACAAACAATTTAGATTCTTAAATATGGCCTTGGCGCTGGCCCACACTATTAGCACAAATGATTTACATTCTGAAATGTGACCTGTTGTCTAGCCCACACTATTAGCACAAATGATTTACATTCTGAAATGTGACCTGTTGTCTAGCCCACACTATTAGCACAAATGATTTAGATTCTGGAATTTGGCCTGGTGTATGGCCACACTATTAGCAGAAAGGATTTACCTTCAGAAATGTGGACTCCTGGCTTGCTCACACTAGTAGCAAAAACGGTTAAGATTCTGAAATGTGGCCTGGTCTCTGGCCCACATTAACAGCACAAATGATATAGCTGCTTGAAGGTCAATTTCACATAGGATCCTATCCATCTGAACTACCTGACTACTTACAGCAGCAGAAGCAGCCTCTTTGCACGCTTAGGCTGGTTTCACACTTGCGTTTTTTTGCGCTGTGTTTTTGCGCATTTTTTTCCTATACTTAACATGGGTGCGCATTGTCATACGTTTGTACGCGTTTGTATACGTATGCGTTTTTTTGTAGTGTGCGCCCGGGTGCACAAAATGCATCCTGTTGCATTTTTTGTGTGTCCGACCTGTCTCAAAAAAATGCATGCGCACAAAATTCACCCAAAAACACATTATAGTCTATGGGAGCGCTGACGTGCGCATGGTCATGCGCACGTCAGCGCAAAAAAACGCATGCGCAAAAAAACAAGAAAACGCATAAAAACGCATGATGCGTTTTTTATGCGCGTTTGCACTGCACACGCAGCGCAAAAAAGCGCATGTGTGAAAGTAGCCTTACACTGACAAAATAGCGCAAAAACTATATGTCTGCTTTTTAAATAGGTAGAGACATGTGACTTCGGCAACCAATGACAGAAGCCCTTGTATCTCGACATTGCGTATTGTCTCTGCACCCTAATTGCCTTCCAGAGTATCTGCACATCAAGTTAATTTAAAAAATACAGTCCGCCACTACTCTGACCTCCTCCCCCCTCCCTTCATGAAACACGTCCCCCCGCTCATCAAACAGCACCACAATCTTAACCAAAGTCCTAACAAACACATTAGGGGGAAAACGGTTATTTACCGAGCTTTGGCCGAATTTTGTTTATTTTGAGCAAAAATGCTAGAGAAACCGAACATGAATTCGAACGCGCAATGTTCGTGCCGAATTTGAGATTGGTGAACATTTTACAAAAAAAGTTTGCTTATCTGTAAGGACCACCACTGGAATAGAAGACCAATAATTATCTATGCTCTAGACAGCGTCGGGCTGGAGCACCTTGGGCCCACCAGAGAAAATCATTCTTGGGGCCCACTATATAGCTACATAGAAATAAATACAAGGCCACCAACTGTGCGATATAACACGCTAATATCAGGGTATAACATGAGGTAGTACACATCTTAATTATATAAAGTTGTAGGGGTTGGCGCCCACATTTTGGTTCAAACTCAATGATAAATGTTCCCTGGTGTTTATTAACCACTAGGCCAATGTGTTATAGCATCAGTGTAGAGGAGGGGATTTTATGACATCTCATCTATACGCTGAGAAAATCCAGGGTGGGAATTGACCGATGCAGTTTTAAAGGGGATCTGTCACCCCATTTCAGCCCTATCAGATCCTGGCACCGCCATCAGGGGCTTATCTACAGCATTCTGTAATGCATTCTGTAATGCTGTAGATAAGCCCCCAATGTAACATGAAAGATAAGGAAAAAAGATTTAGATTATACTCACCCCAGTGTTCGGTCCGGTCCGATGGGTGTCGCGGTCCGGTCCGGCGCCTCCCCATCTTCATACAATGATGTCCTCCTCCTTGCTTCTTCCTCGGCTCCTGCGCAGGCGTACTTTCTCTGTTTCCCCAACTCCAGTCCTCACAGCCCCCAACATGTCATGTTTTCAGGATTTCCTTAGCATTTCACAGGTAGTGGAAGTATCATCAAGGCATCAGGAATTCTCTCACATGTGTAACACTATGGAAATCCTGAAAACATGACCTGTTGCGGTCCGCGAGGACTGGAGTTTGGGAACCACTGCTCTAGAGGATAGGTTCATCCGAGCTACCATCTTCACAAACCATAAACTGACAGGACCTCAGATTACAGCCCTAATAAATAATACACAGATATCAAGTAGCAACACATCTCAACACCAATTGTCCATAGAAAACTGTAAAAAAAAACTGTATTTTATGTTTAAATTGCTGCAAAAAAACTGCTACTGTGGAACACAAACAAGAACATACTTGTTCAAGGCAAGAAACATATGGACTAGATATTAGATCAATGTAAACCTGTACTTTGGTCTAGTGAGTTAAAATGTGAGATTTTTCATACGAATAAGAAAAGGTGAGCAGATTGTATCTACTTGGGTGGTGCTCACCATGAAGCATGGAGGCACAGTTGTAATAGTGTGGGGTTGTTTTGTTAGTTACACTGTTGATGCTTTTTCCAAATTCAAGACACACTTGCCCACTTTGGCTACCACACCAAACTCTTGCAACATATCATTATATCAGGATTGCTCTTAGTGGGACCATCATTTGTGTTGAACAGGACAATGACCCAAAACACCACAGCGTTAAGAGGAGAGTGACAGAGTTCTGCGTCAGATAACATGCCCTTCACAATCACCCAAATTCAACTCAATTTAGATGGTTTGGGATGAGTTGGACCAGAGGATGAAGGCAAAGCAACCAACAAATGCCCAGCCCCTCTAGGAACTCCTTCATGTCAGTTGCAAAGCCATTCCAAGTGACTACCTGATAAAGTTGCTTGATAGAATGCCAATGGCTGTAATGGTGTCATCATAGTTAATGAGGGAGGGCTTTGAGGAATATACTGTTTAACACATTCTGTTTTACTTCACATACATTTAATTGAGTTGAATTGAATTCTACTCAAATTTTACAAAAATCTATATTGCTATGAATAAGGATTTTTTTTGTAATTTGTTCCACGAGAATTCAGCGAAATGGTGGCCAATTGTGGTAAAAGATTAAAAAAGAAAAACATAATGTCATGATCCAGTCCAGAGTTTGTTTTCTGCTGTCTTCTCTTTGGACTGGTTATGTGGGGGTTAATCCCCTCTGCCTTGTTCTGGAGCTGGCTGGGCTATTTCAGTCCTCTGCAGCCTGCGGGTCAGCATCAGCTATACTGCCAGCTTCCAAGCTAGTGCCTCTGACCTGTATTCCTTTAGTGTTCCTTCTGCCCCTGATTACCTGGACTTGTGTATGACTCGGCTTGATCTCTGGACTCTGCTTCTGGTTTTTCCGTTTCTGATACCACGCTTTCCAACTGGCTTTTGACCCTCTGGCTTGTACCCTGACCACATCTCACATCTTACGTGTCTGATACCACGTTCCCGGTAGGTCCTGACTTCTTGCTCATCCCTGACTATGCACTTGCTGTCTCCCTTGGTACTTCTCCTCCTGACAGTTAGTGACTTCAGCTAGTCTGACCACTCTTTTCTTACCTGTGACACCTGTGCTGTTGCTCTGTGTTACTACGCTGTGCGTGTGTGCATCCTCTGTTCCCTCACCAGCACCCCCTAGTGGAGGTTGCGCTGTACTGCACTGCAGCAGCACATTACACATAATACCTCACGGCTCACCTGTCTTGGAATCTGCTGATTCTTTTTGCTATAGTCATGCACCTGTGTTTAACCTCTAAAACAGGACCTCCAGCCATGACCAGCCCTCAGAGGTCACAGTGTATCATGATGTCACAACATTATGATGGGCCATGACCTCTGATGACTGTTCACTGCTGGAAGTTCTTTTCTAAAGTGAAGACACAAGTGCCTGTAATCAGAAAGAAGAGGTTCAGACAAATGAATGGGCCGACAGTGGGTACAGGAGGCGGCGGGGGTGCCAGGAAAAGTGAGTGGTAAGGTGAGTAATAGTTTATTATTTTAATTTGTACACGTTATATTTATTATGCTCTGGAGCCTAGCAAGACCTTAGAATACAATAGGTAACATTTAATTTGCAGAGAATTATTTCACTGCGAATTAAATTTCTCTGTAAAAGCCACTTAATTTGGCAAATTTGAATCTTACCAAATCCGCTCATCTTTATCAGGGACATTTATGACAAAAGGTCAATCTGGATGTACTGGACACCTTCGATTACAACATATTTGATATAGGACTTAACTTAGCAGTCAATTGTATGGAACACCTTGGTATTCTTCCTTAATCCTCTATAGTGGGATCTGAGATGACAGATGATGGTTTCTATAATGTAAGGCCAAAACCTGGACCATGAACCAAAGTCAAATAAACCAAGGTCAGGGCAGATAGAGTTCAGTCAATAAGGTATTAAAGCAGAAGACCAGAGGAGGCAGCAAGCAAGATAAGGATACTACCCAGATCAATAACTTATAGACAAATTTGAGAAGCCCAACTTTGCAGTAAGTAGTCAAAAGAACTTTTTGCTCAGGCAAAGAGTGATAAGAGAAGGTTGTCTTAAAGGAAATGTGTTATTAGAAGATGACCAATTGTTTAAATTGTGCTTACCTCCGACCGGCTCCCACACTGGCTATCGCTGATTGCGCGAGATCGTCCACGTCCATTTCTCGTTGTCGGCTTCCTGCTGGCACCGACAAGCGAGCTATGGACGCGGGCGGAAGACGGCGGTCATTGCTTCATCTGAAAGGTAAGTACGACCGCTGAGCATTGCTACATCGCTGGTGAGATCTGCCTATTTGGCAGCTCACTAGCGACCATTTAGCGATGCACCAGCGATCCTGACTGGGTCGTATCGTGGTCGGGATCGCTGGTGCATCGCTAAATGTAAAGGGGCCTTTAGACTAAAGGCCCCGTCACACACAGCGATATTGCCAGCAAGATCGCTGATTTTGTGATGCCACAGCGATCTTGCCAGCGATATCCCTGTGTGTGACATGGATCAGCGACCGACCCCCCTGCCGGGTATCGCTGATCACGCTCCATCGTCCTGGGCCGTTTTTTGATCATTGCTCTCCCGCTGGCCAGCATGCATCGCTGCGTGTGGCAGTGAGAGACCAGCGATCAGCGCCGCTGGACGCTGGTTTCCAAGGTAAACAGCGGGTATCCAGGAGCCGCGCGGCTCTTAGATACCCGCTGTTTACATTGGAAACCAGCTTGCTCGCTGGTCCTGATCGCTGGAGGGGCTGTCTATGTGACAGCTCACCAGCGATCAGCTAACGATGTCCCAGCGATCCCATCCACGTCAGATCGTTGGTGGGATCGCTGGGACATAACTTTCTGTTGTTTTCGGTAACTAATAACACGTACAGTAGCCACAATGGACAGATGACCTCTGACCCTATCCTATGTATTGAAGCTTCTAATGAGCAAAGGTTATTCTCAAGGGGAAGGGAGCAGGGTTAGGTGTGACATTACCCCTTCTGACCGGTGTATCCTGTGTTCTCAGCTTTGCATAGAAGAGTTACCTGTCATTCTAGTCCTAGCTCTGATGATAAGGAGCCTGCTGGAAATTCTTTGTGAAAGACCAGAAATACGAGTCTGAAAGAGCCCCAGTAGCCACTGTGAAAAGTGCAAGATTACTAATTTTCTTTTTAATAAAGATCATTTTCTGATGATAGCTTCTGAAGGGATTTGCTCTGGTAGGCAGTGAAGGGGCCGCAGTAATGAGGCAACACACAGGCTTAGAGTCCAAACTTCAGTGGTTTAATGACACTTTAAACAGTAAGTAGCAAAAAGTAAGGAACAAAACACAAACATACACAAACTTGGAGAGCCACTGGTCTCAGACTCACCCTTGCATGGGACGGGCTTAACTAAGCGGCTGCCTGGTCAGCGGAGTCCACCAGGTGCCATTATCAGGGTTGCTATGAGTCTAGTCGCAAAACCTTTGCAGCAGTTGCAGTCCAATAGAACAAGTTCAGGCTAACTCCAGCCTAGCTCCTCACACCTTGCACACACAGACCATGTGCCAAACAACAAACTCCATTACATAGCCCATAACCACACCCACAGTGAGCTACACATCACATGGGCTGATCACGTGCTCATGACATCACTGCAGGTGCTCAACCTTAGGGAAAATCCTGGCTAAATTTTATCCTGCTGGGAGAAATATATCTTCCATCCAGCACTGTACCCTTTGCTGCACCACACTTCCCTTTAAGTATCCAGGTATATTTGGGCATTGGTTGGGGAAGTTAAACTTGGGTGCATGCTGGCTATTTAAGAGACCATAAATCAGAGCTTTTACATAGACACGGTATCATCACATGCTAAATTGAAGTGATTAAAAGCTGTTTTCACCCTTCAGGAATCCTCAAAAAAGTATTTAGAATGCTCTATTAAACTTTTTTTGTGAAAACCATCAATCACAGATTGACCCTGCGCCTTCCCATTTTACCAAGTGCATTGCATTATAATATTTAAAACTGTTTTCCAAATTACTGCAATTAAAAAACTATCCACAGCCATCGGTATTGCTAAAACAAGAACAAGGAAAATAGGAGTGGAACCAGCTCGACACTGTAAAAATTAAAGAAATCACAAAATCTTTATTGAAAATCCTTTAAAAATAACATAATATCCAGTGTTCAAGAACCGTGTAACTCGAAACGCCTATGGACTGATTTCTATTACACACACCACCCCTCTTTATTGCTTTGTAGTCTAAGATGCCCATTTTTTCATCACTTTTATTTTTAAAGGATTTTCAATAAAGATTTTGTGATGTTTTAATTTTTCCGGTGTGTCAAGCAGGTTCCACCCCTATTTTCCTCATTCAGCTACAACGCTGTGCAGCAGCGGGGACGCCGTGCTCCTCCCAGATTGGAATAGCATTTCAGCGGTGAGCTCAATTTTTTCTTATTATTGATTGCTAAAATAAGAACACGATGTATAGTGTCATGTCTACCATTGTCCTTGCTAGTGATTAGCATACCCTGACTGCAGCAGTCGCAAGGGATATATGTTGAGTGTCCCAAGAAGATGAATGGTTGCACTCACCAGTACTAGATAAAAACTTCAATTATTGGTACACATACGGTAATTAAAACATGCCCGCAGGAAGGTACTCACGAGATACACTCTGGACTCCTCCTGTGCTTCAACGGGTCCCATGATATTTTTTTAGTGACGTCTGCAGCCAAGGTAAACTGAAGGTAGACTAGGGACTATTTTTTTTACAGTGGCGGAGGAATACAGTGCGGAAGGATACCTACAGTACCTCCCGTCAGTGGATTCCTGGAGCCCCTAGAGAATGGTCACATCAGCTGATGCTGCTGTTCTCCACGGGAGATCGGCGTGGAACACTCACTCGTGGATTTCTGCTGATCAGGGAGTATTTGGTGGTTTGTTTTTTTCATAATTTTTTCACAGATGACACTGGCTTCGGGGATCAAAGTGACAAGTAATGGTGAGTATGTAATCTATGTTATATGTACTGTATGTCTATATGTATGTCGTAGAATCATAGAATCGTAGAGTTGGAAGGGACCTCCTGGGCCATCTGGTCCAACCCCCTGCTCAAAGCAGGATTCGCTAAATCATCCCAGTCAGATGTCTGTCCAGCCTCTGTTTGAAGACTTCCATTGAAGGAGAACTCACCACTTCTCGTGGCAGCCTGTTCCGCTCATTGATCACTCTAACTGTCAAAAAGTTTTTTCTAATATCTAATCTGTGTCTCCTCCCATTCAGTTTCATCCCATTGCTTCTAGTCTTTCCTTGTGCAAATGAGAATAAAGTTGATCCTTCTACAATGTGACAGCCCTTTGTAGACAGCTAATAAGTCTCCTCTCAGTCTTCTCTTTTGCAAACTAAACATTCCCAAATACTGCAACCTTTCCTCATAAGACAGGGTTTGCAGACCGGTCACCATTCTGGTCGCTCTTTTCTGAACTTGCTCCAGTTTGTTGATGTCTTTTTTAAAATGTGGTGCCCAAAACTGGACACAATATTCCAGATGAGGTCTGACCAAAGAGGAGTAGAGGGAAATAATGACTTCACGTGATCTAGACTGTATGCTTCTGTTAATACAGCCTAGAATTGCATTTGCCTTTTTTGCTGCTGCATCACACTGTTGACTTATATTCAGTCTGTGATCTATTAGTATACCTAAGTCTTTTTCACATGTGCTGTCACTTAGCCCTATTCCTCCCATTCTGTATATGCTTTTTTCATTTTTATTGCCCAGATGTAGTACTTTGCATTTCTCCCTGTTAAAAAACATTCTATTAGTTGCTGCCCACTACTCCAGTTTATTTATATCTTTTTGAATCCTCTCTCTCTCTTCTCTAGTATTAGCTATCCCTCCTAGCTTTGTGTCATCAGCAAATTTAATCAGATTACCCTCAATTCCTTCATCTAAATCGTTGATAAAGATGTTGAACAATACAGGGCCCAGGACACAGCCCTGTGGTACCCCACTTGAGACATTCTTCCAACTGGATGTGCAGCCATTTACGACCACTCTTTGGGTCCGATCACTAAGGCCTCTTTCACACTTCCGTTTTTTACAATCAGTCACAATCCGCCAGGTTGTGAAAAAAAACGGATCCTCAAAATTTTTTTGAGGATCCGTTTTTTTCCCATTGACTTGCATTAATGGCGGATTGTGACGGATTGCTGTCCGTTGCATCCGTTTTTTGTGAGGATCCGCCAAAAGTTGCTGTCCGTCACCATCCTCAAAAATTTCAAAACGGAGCTTGTAACGTTTTTTTCTCTGGCGGATCCTGCAAACACTGATTTAACCCGAATTTCTTTCTGGGTGCCTGACAAAAAAAAAATTCTCTCTCTCTCTCTCTCTCTCTCTCTCTCTCTCTCTCTCTCTCTCCCCCCTTCCCGGCCAGCGATTCCTTTAAATTTCTTCATTTTCAGGATCCGTCTGAAAACGGATCCTGTGCCATCCGTTCACATCAGTTGAGAACGGATCCGCTTGTCCGCCTTTTTGGCGGATTATAACTGATGCAAAAAACTGAAGTGTGAAAGAGGCCTAAGCCAGTTATGAATCCACCTAACAGTTGCCTTGTCCATTCCATACTTAGTCATTTTTTCAATAAGGATTGTATGAGAGACTTTGTCAAATGCTGTGCTGAAGTCAAGATATACTATATCTACAGCATTTCCTTGATCCAGTAATTCCGTCATAAAAGGAAATTAAGTTAGTCTGACATGACTTATTAGTTACAAACCCATGCTGACTCTGTTTAATCACTTCATTCTTATCTAGGTACTGACATACATGTTGCTTAATAATTTGTTCAAAGATCTTTCCTGGTATAGAAGTCAGACTCACCGGCCTATAGTTGCCTGGGTCCACCTTCTTCCCCTTTTTGAAGATAGGACTAACATTTGCTCTTCTCCAGTCTTCTGGCACTTCTCCTGTTCTCCAAGAATTTTCAAAGATTATGGAGAGGGGTTCAAAAATTTCTTCTGCTATCTCCTTCAGTACTCTGGGGTGTAATTCATCTGGACCTGGAGACTTGAATTCATTTAGGCTAGCTAAGTGTTTCCTCACTATCTTTCTGTTTATAGATATCCTGGATTCTTCTATTCCCTTTATAGGACAGTGAAGAACAGTTGATATTACATTTCCTTTCTGAGAGAAAACAGATGCAAAATAGGAATTTAAAAGTTCAGCCTTCTCAGCATCCTGTCTTACCATTTCATCATTTTCATCCTGTAAAAATCCTATAGCATCTTTGACTTTTCTTTTACTTTTGACATATCCCCAAAATCCTTTATTATTGCTTTTGACATTTCTTGCAAGCCTCAATTCATTTTCAGCTTTACATAATCTGATTTATGCCCTGCAGGTTCTGCAGACAGCATTATATTCTTCTTTAGATATGCCTCCATCTTTTCATTTTATAAACATTTTTTTCTTCCTTTTTAGCATGTGCTTAAGTTCTGTGTTCATCCATCCTGGTTTCCTTAAATGCTTCCTATTCTTCCCTCTTTTCGGAATTGTTAACAACTGTGCTTTGAGAATTTTATTTTTCAAGATTTCCCATCCTTCCTGGACATTTTTGTCTTTAAGGATATCCAGCCATTGGATCCCTCCAATTCTCTTTCTGAATCCCTTAAAATCTGCCTTTCTGAAATCTAACCTTGACGTCTGAGTCTTCACAGGTCTTCCACCTCTAGTTATCCAAAATTCCTTCTAAAATAGCATGGTCGCTACCTCCTAGGGTCCCAGCCACTTTTACCTACCAGTGGATTAATTTATTCGATTGTTGAAGGCGAATTCCGCCAATGGTAAGGCATTGCACCAGTCATCCTGTAACGTGGAATTCAAACACCGGAGGATCTGTTCCAGCGACTGATTGGTGCTTTCTGTTTGTCCATTGCTCTCCGGGTGATAAGCTGAGGAGAAAGATAGAGATATCCCCAACTTTCTACAAAAAGCCTGCCAAAACTTAGCCACAAATTGTGTCCCCCTGTGGGAAACAATGTTAGTAGGTACCCCATGGAGGCGAACAATTTGAGAAAGGAAGTGTCGTGAAAGAACCTCTGCTGAAGGTAACTTAGTCATGTGTACAAAATGTGCCAACTTGGAGAATCTATCCACAATTACTCAAACTACCGTATTACCCCGGGATGGAGGGAGGTTAGTGATGAAGTTCATGAACAAAACATTTAATCTCCTCAACATGGGAGGAACCAATACACAATAAAAAACTAGTAGAAACATAACTGCGTGAGGGCCTGGTACTGGTTCCTGAGCAGTATGGGTGCTGACTGCCTCCTGATCCTCCTGCTTCTCTGGGTCACATGTCTCCATTCCTCTGTTTCTTCAGGAGCACTTCGAATTTCTTCTCTTTTTGTAACATGAAGAGATAATTCTGCTCTGTCCAAGAACTCTTCACCTTCCTTAATGATCTTCAACGTAGCTAACCTCTCTTCGAGATTTTGCAACTTTTCCTCCAACAGGGACACAAGCTTACATTTGTGGCATGTGAAGTTTGGCTCTTCCACTGGTAAGTCTGTGAACATGTAGCAAGAAATGCAGCTCACCAAATGGCTCCTGGCCTCTTCCATATTGAGATTTCTTAAAAACGATGAAAGATGAGCCAAAATTCGATTTTCAGATTTCCTCTTTTCAGCTCCAACTGCCAAAACCCAGTGATCGTTGAGCTCGCGGAGACTCTTCACTTATCCCAGAAGGCACTGGGAATATGCAAATGATCTCCTCAAGACTCTTCCCCTGGTATGTATTGTATGAATGTGTTGTATGTAGTATGTAGTATGTATGTAATATATCTGTAGCATGTTTTATGTATGTTGTATGTATGTATGCTGTATGAATGTAGTATATGTAGTATGTATGTAGTATGTATGTATGTTGTATGAATGTAGTATATATGTAGTATGTATGTAGTATATATGTTGCATGAATGTAGTATATACAGTGGGGAAAAAAGTATTTAGTCAGTCAGCAATAGTGCAAGTTCCACCATTTAAAAAGATGAGAGGCGTCTGTAATTTACATCATAGGTAGACCTCAACTATGGGAGACAAACTGAGAAAAAAAAATCCAGAAAATCACATTGTCTGTTTTTTTTTCATTTTATTTGCATATTATGGTGGAAAATAAGTATTTGGTCAAAAACAAAATTTCATCTCAATACTTTGTGATATATCCTTTGTTGGCAATGACAGAGGTCAAACGTTTTCTGTAAGTCTTCACAAGGTTGCCACACACTGTTGTTGGTATGTTGGCCAATTCCTCCATGCAGATCTCCTCTAGAGCAGTGATGTTTTTGGCTTTTCGCTTGGCAACACGGACTTTCAACTCCCTCCAAAGGTTTTCTATAGGGTTGAGATCTGGAGACTGGCTAGGCCACTCCAGGACCTTGAAATGCTTCTTACGAAGCCACTCCTTCGTTGCCCTGGCGGTGTGCTTTGGATCATTGTCATGTTGAAAGACCCAGCCACGTTTCATCTTCAATGCCCTTGCTGATGGAAGGAGGTTTGCACTCAAAATCTCACGATACATGGCCCCATTCATTCTTTCATGTACCCGGATCAGTCGTCCTGGCCCCTTTGCAGAGAAACAGCCCCAAAGCATGATGTTTCCACCACCATGCTTTACAGTAGGTATGGTGTTTGATGGATGCAACTCAGTATTCTTTTTCCTCCAAACACGACAAGTTGTGTTTCTACCAAACAGTTCCAGTTTGGTTTCATCAGACCATAGGACATTCTCCCAAAACTCCTCTGGATCATCCAAATGCTCTCTAGCAAACTTCAGACGGGCCCGGACATGTACAGGCTTAAGCAGTGGGACACGTCTGGCACTGCAGGATCTGAGTCCATGGTGGCGTAGTGTGTTACTTATGGTAGGCCTTGTTACATTGGTCCCAGCTCTCTGCAGTTCATTCACTAGGTCCCCCCGCGTGGTTCTGGGATTTTTGCTCACCGTTCTTGTGATCATTCTGACCCCACGGGGTGGGATTTTGCGTGGAGCACCAGATCGAGGGAGATTATCAGTGGTCTTGTATGTCTTCCATTTTCTAATTATTGCTCCCACAGTTGATTTCTTCACTCCAAGCTGGTTGGCTATTGCAGATTCAGTCTTCCCAGCCTGGTGCAGGGCTACAATTTTGTTTCTGGTGTCCTTTGACAGCTCTTTGGTCTTCACCATAGTGGAGTTTGGAGTCAGACTGTTTGAGGGTGTGCACAGGTGTCTTTTTATACTGATAACAAGTTTAAACAGGTGCCATTACTACAGGTAATGAGTGGAGGAAAGAGGAGACTCTTAAAGAAGAAGTTACAGGTCTGTGAGAGCCAGAAATCTTGATTGCTTGTTTCTGACCAAATACTTATTTTCCACCATAATATGCAAATAAAATGAAAAAAAAACAGACAATGTGATTTTCTGGATTTTTTTTTCTCAGTTTGTCTCCCATAGTTGAGGTCTACCTATGATGTAAATTACAGACGCCTCTCTTCTTTTTAAGTGGTGGAACTTGCACTATTGCTGACTGACTAAATACTTTTTTTCCCCACTGTATGTAGTAAGTATGTATGTATGTTGTATGAATGCAGTATATATGTAGTATGTATGTAGTATGTATGTATGTTGTATGAATGTTGTATATGTGTAGTATGTATGTATGCTGTATGAATGTAGTATACATGTAGTATATATGTAGGATGTATGTATGCTGTATGAATGTAGTATATATGTAGTATGTATGTAGTATGTATGTAGTATGTAGTATGTATGTATGTATGTTGTATGAATGGAGTATATATGTAGTATGTATGTAGTATGTATGTAGTATGTATGCTGTATGAATGTAGTATATATTTAGTATGTATATGGTATGTATGTATGTTATATGAATGTAGTATATAGGAAGTATGTATGTAGTATGTATGTAGTATGTATGTATGCAGTATGAATGTAGTATATATGTAGTATGTATGTAGTATGTATGTTGTATGAATCTAGTATATATGAAGTATGTCTGTAGTATGTATGTTGTATGTATGTAGTATGTATGTAGTATGTATGTTTTTTTTTTTTATTCAACACATTAGCCGGATGATGGGACTACTACTTTCCCATCATTGGCTAATGTGTCAATCACTGTCATTGTAGCAGGCATCGCCCGATGGGACTTGTAGTCCCATCGGATGATGCCTGCACACACACACAGACCCCCGGCAGGCCAGTACAGACCGCCGGCAGCCGGCACAGACCCCCCGGCAGCCGGCACAGACCTGCGGCAGGCCTGTACAGACCCCCGGCAGGCCTGCACAGACCCCCGGCAGTCTGCACAGACCCCCCGGCAGCCGGCACAGACCACCGGCAGGCCCGTACTGACCCCCGGCAGCCGGCACAGACCCCTGGCAGGCCCGTACAGACCGCTGGCAGCCGACACAGACCCCCGTTAGGCCCGTACAGACCCCCGAGAGGCCCGCCCAGAGCCTGCCCGCACACACCGACACGCACAGTGTCCGCCCACGCACCGCCCACACTCTTCCCCCCTCCCGATCTTGATGTACAAGGAAAGAAAGGGTTTTTTAAATTCGATCTTTCTGTCCAATTGACTTGAATGGGACTTCCGGTATTGGAATCGGCGATACTCGATACTTTTTGTGTATCGGGCCAATCCAATCCGATCCGATATTTCTTGATATCGGATGGTATCGCTCAACACTACTCACCAGTCACCTCACTTCAACTCCCTATCCATACCTAATTTGTTGGACACCCAGCCTTTTACATTCATATTATTCATGATTTTGTTTTGGGATTGTAATCTCTTCATCATAAAACACACATTTTCGTTTCTGTTTTTAACACTCTGTCCTTCCTATTGCAATACAGTACATTCGAGTGACTGTTGTCCAACATGAAGTGGCAACAACACAATAGGCTTTTCTGCTGTGCTAACATAAGAGCAAACTCAGAGGAATAAACTGCTCAGGAATTATTTATCACACCAATATAAATATTAGCTGAGCAGAGATGTACAGCAAAATGTTTCAGCCTCTCATTATTGCACAGTGTTTAGAGATGAGCAAAACAATATTAATTAAAATTTTCTCCATAATTCTTATTTTAAGTAATTTGCACAAATTCATCAAAATCGCAGATAGCCTTCATTTTGATGAACTGTAGTGAGCATAATGGTTACAAGAATAAATAGTCATCTCAATGCTTACCTGTCCCACAGCCAGCTGTCCAGTGCTCAGCGCATCCCTTCAAATCCTCTTCTGCAACCTTCAGTAGGCCCTTGGCCTGACACAGAGTAGGCTTTAGACATCACTACACACATTGCAACATCACAACAAGCATCATTTCGTAATGATATGTTGCCCTAGGCCTAATTAGCTTTTGGTGATGTTCATCATGACGCAAAATGCACATCATACGAGGCACTGACTAGGCCTCAGTCCTGACATCTCGCCATCAAGGCCTACTTGCCGTGTAGAGGAGACATGGAGCACAGGACAGGAGACTGTGGTGGTGAAACAGGTAAGTGGCAAAGTTAAACTTTATTTTTTTCACTACGTGTTTATTATGCTCTGGGCATCACCTCTCATCTATTATAAAATGGAGTGGCAGGTCAGATGCCAGACTGTAGCTGTATTCATTCTTTATGGGGTGGCTGTAGAATGTAGAATGAGTGCAGCGAATCACAGTTCCATAGAGATTGATTGAAGCAGTGGCTAAGCATACACACTGCTGCTGCATTCTACTAAAATTTCCCATTCTGTCACTTGATGCATATTCCAGCATTTAAACCTCCACCAGTTAACAAGTTGTCACCTATCCTGTTGAGAAGTGATAACTTCTTTTTACTGGACATCCTTTGTAATACCAATAGTTGAGTTTGTCTCAAAGTGGGTAATTAAAACTGTGGGTAAGCAAAGTACATTATATCAAAGCTCCTCCTCATCCAAGTTAAAAAATGTTATTGTATTCATATATGCATTTCCTTTCACCAGTTTGAGAATGTTATGCTGGCCACATTAGGGAATCGTGGCTGCTGAGCTGAGTAAAACAATGTTTTTAGTTTTTCACTTCTCCTCTCCATTGCGGAGATATTAGATTGTAACGTTTAGGTTATAATTTAAAATAAGCCCAACGGGGTTGGTGTTACCAGAGATTCATCTTTTAGGGTACTTTTTAATTTGAATGAGGTTGACCAATCATAAGTAGGAGGCATCATGCAAGGGAAACAAGAACATGCCCTCAGAAGGTTAGAAGAACTGGCTTTCTCAAATGAGAAGTATAATGGTAGACAGCCCTAGTTTGATGCCTGATGTCTGCAGCCATTGTGTATTATAAAGCAGAGCTGGGTGTGATTTTGTAGGGGGTGGACTGATCTATGAACCTGTCTGATGAAGAGGGAAAAGTAAAGAGGATGATGTATACAATGATTTATTCTGACTTGTATGTGTTTGTGAGGGACAACAGCTAGAATTGGGAAAAGACAGTGTAGTACTGGATTTTGGCTACAAGATGGAGACAGAGAGTAGTGAGAAAAGGATTTAACAGCCAGCCTTAGGCTAGAGAAACTGCATAATCAAGGTGAGCGGAGTTACGGGACTGAGAAGGGGATTTCTAAAAAGAGGAGATATAAGGAAGGAGAGTCCCAGGTGAAGGGCAGACACCCGGGAAGAAGAAAGAAGTGAGAAGAGCTCAGGAGAGGACAGAGGAAAGAGAAGCTCAGGATAGACAGAAGAGAAAGAGACGGTGACTAGGAGAAGGGGGTTGGCCCAGAGAGGAGAGCTGCAGGACGGGACGGCAGTGACTAACGGAGGTCTGGGATACAGGACGGCTGGACACCGAAGAGTGAGTAGGTGTTGCAGCAGACAGACTTGGATGGGGGAAGCGCTGTGGCCATGGGCCTAACGGCAGCCACAGTGAAGGAACCCAGGGGTCTTTTTGGAAAGAAGCTGAAGAAAGGTGACAGGTACCCAGGCCAGGGAGCAGAAGCTGTTGTGTCTGCTGTGGATGTCAAGAGGACACCCAATAAAGTTTGGACTTGATTGAACGGATTTCTGCGTCTGTCTCCCATCTGTTCCGCAGCCGAAAGGGACCACCCCCCAGTCGGCACATGTACTACAATTTCATATTCAGCTTTCATCTCACAGAAATCAGTATGGAGCGAGTGGGATACCATGGACCTGAGTGTGAAAACAAACATTGCTGCACTGCAGCACTGCTCCTACAATTCTGTCAGCTCTGCTACATTCCTCTCCTCCTAAACAGATTGTCATGGGTTGAAAACTGGAAGTATTAATATTATGCTCTTATTGTAGTTCAGCTGTACTCTACACTATAGCTACAGAAATCAGGGTATGTCCTTCTTTTTCCCTGCATGATGCCTCCTACTTATGACTGGTCAACACCATTCAGATGAAAAAATTACACGCCCCCATATATTGATATCTGGTAATACCCTACAGGGCTTATAATAAATTATAACCTACATTTTACAAGATAATATCTGTGCAATGGAGACAAGAAATTAAAACATAAAATAATCATTTTATTCAGTTCTGCAGCCACTATTCTATGATGCTTCCAGTTTAAATGCTCAAACTGGTGAAAGATCTAATTTACAAAATTTGTCCAAGCTCATGATATCAGTGACCCATCCGTAAGACAGGTTATCAGGTTTGATGCCCACCACTGATTTCTGCATTCTGTTGGTTCTAGCTGTAATCTGCAGTTCCCGGAAAAAGCCAGTATACAGTAAGTGGTGCTGTGCTGTTCTGTTTCTTACACTGCTTACATCCAACTGCTGCCTGAGCTTACATCATCCTATTGGTGGAGCTGTTGGGTGGTGGACCACAAATGAGCATAGGTCACCAATAGCATCTTCCTGGACAACTCTTTTAAGGACTACAATTACATTTAAAGGCGTTATCCACGACTAGGACAACTGCTTCTCATTCCCCATGTTTGGTTTTGATAGAATTAAAACTTCTATCCTGACTCTCCATGCCAAATCAGTTCCAACGATTTTGGCATTATATCTTCCAGGGCTCTCATGAGGTTGTTATGACACGTGAGCCCGAAACTCAATTGCCTCAGGTGTCACTGTCTCCTCCTTCGGATAGATTAGTAATCAAGAGGAAGCAGGGCCGTATTTACCACTAGGCACTCTAGGGCATTTGCCTAGGGTGCCAGGATGTGGGGGACGGCACCTGAGCAAGGTTTTGTGCTTTTCTTTGTTTTTTTAAGTGCGGGGATAGACATGGAGGCTTTAGGACACAGCAGAGAAAAGTGAACACACGGACACGCCTATTTACATCACTAATCCCTGCCCCTTCCTATGATTAGTGTATGTGATAGTTTGGGAAAGGATGACCCCGCCCCTGGTGATGCTCTGTCACTCACCTCTGATGGGAAATGCTCGGCAGTTGGAGGGAGCCCGGCCTGTACCTGGAAAACAGCGGGATTGTCATTGGCTCTGGGAGCATGGAGGGCGGCACAGCGTGGTGTACACGCCCGGCCCGGTGACATCATCATCTCCAGGAGCAGCTAGACATAACGGGTTAATTCTGGGGGGATACGAGGAGAAGATCGGAGGGGAGCACGGTGCCGGAGCCTGGTAGGAGGCAGGTGAGACCACACCATGCATCCTCCACCACCACCGCCAGTCACACGTTGCCCGCCTGCCGCAATGTCTGCTACCCGCCGCCGTCTGCACTGTCCCAGTCACCACCCATCTGCACCCGAGCTCCTGTCTGCGGGCATCACCCGTCACTCATCACCCTGCCAACCCTGTGCCTGGGGGGGTGCAGGGTGCAGGGCTATGTGGGGGTACACATGGAGGGCTGTGGGATTGCAGGGCTATATATGGGGGGTACATATGCAGGGCTATATGGGGGTCCATATGGAGGGCTATATGGAGGTACATATGCAGGACTAGATGAGAGTTACATGGCTATGTGGGGCTACATATGCAGGACTATATGGGTGGTACATATGTGGCGCCCCTGAGGCTCAGTCGCCACATAGGTACTGCACCTTCTCCTAAGGTGTAGTGCCCCACCACCTAGGTAAGTCGGGAGCTCCTTTCTACACTCCAACACTCGCACCCCACACAACAGGGTAGTTCTGCACAACCACATTGCGGCTCAGTGCTTGGAGAATGGCAGAGCACCTCTGGTGGTTCCCTGCTTGGAACACTGGATGTGCTGGGAGGTGGGTGGAGTTGAGATCCATATAAAAGGTTGGGAAGGTTTAGAATTACAGATCAGATCAGTCTGGAGGTCAGTCTGACGGGAGGTCAGGCGAGAGAAGGACAGTCAGTCAGGAGAGTCTGAGGACAGGTCTGAGGAGAAGGAGTGCTGCAGCTGCCTCAGTGATCTAAGCCAGCTGGCACAGGAAATGAACAGAAGGAGAAAGACGTAGAACTGCAACCTAAGCTTCCATAAGAGAGAGAAAGAACAGTGCGGAACGAAGGAGTAGGAGAACAGAGAGGAGACGTAGGTTGGAAGAGGAACCCTGCCTATAGGTTCTCAGTGCAAGGCTGGGACCCGGTCCCCGAGGTTGTATGGACACTTATGGTTCTGCAGCAGACACCGGTGGAGTAGTTGGCTGTAAATGCACTACTCCCATCCAAGACTTGGGGCACAACAGCAACTGAATAGAGAGCCAGGACTCCAGAGAAGGGAGTCCCCGAGAGAGGCTACAGCTGTCTGCCATACGAGTAGAATTGTTAGGAACATCTGACTGGAGGAACTCCAGAGTACCACAGTACTGGAGCTCTTCACACCTTTAGGAGCAATAGAGGAGTCGTTCAGGAAAGGTACATGTTGGCGGAGTGTTGGAGAGGAGAATCCTGACTTGCCCGGGAGGTTGATTGAGTCTCTGCCCCGGAGGACACGGCACGGAGGCAGGCACCAGTGTGTACCACGGACTGTGAGTAAAGCTTTGGAACTGCAAGCCCTGGTGTCTTCCATTCATTTGTGCGCTAACACCGTTAGCACCGCTACATCTGGGTACCAGCATTCCTCACACCACCTGCGCTTATCCTCATCTATTGCAATTACACTACCCTGGGGTTACAGCTTCACCTGTGGGGAGCTGCACCATCTCTGCTGCAACACACCATCAGCCCCAGAGGATCTGCACGCAGCGTTGGCTTAACATCTTGCTTGCCAAACACCACAGGTGGCGTCACGAACTATTCCATTCCATTAACTACATATACATTCCGCCATTGACTTAGGTGCCCAGGGTCACGGTCCGAGTCACTGCTGCTGTGACACATTCCCCTGACACCGGCCCGGTACTTAGTACCCCATAGCCCTGGGAGGGCGACCCACATATACAGGGCTATATGGGAGTTGCAGGACTATGTGGGGGTATATTTGCAGGACTATATATTGGGGTAAATATGTAGGGCTGTGAGGTTGCAGGACTATGGGGGTACATATGGAGGGCTGTGGGTTTGCAGGGCTATATGGGGGTACATATGCAGGGCATTGGGGTTGTAAACCGTTGGGGGGGGTACATAGGAAGGGCTGTGAGGTCACTGCAGGACTATGTGGGAGTACATATGGAGGGCTGTGGGGTCGCAAGGCTCCATGGGGTTACATATGCATTGCTATATGGTGGGTTGCTGGACTATATGGGGATACATATGCAGGACTATATGGGGGATTGAAGAGGTACATGTGGGGGTTGAGGGATATATGTGGCGGTTTCAGGGGTACATATACAGGGCTATATATGGGGTACATATGGGGTTACTGTTGCTATATGTGAGGAAATGCAATAAATTGCACGCAGCAAAAACTCATTGCAGGACCTTAGACTGAGGCACAGTCAGGAGGCCGTATAACTTGGATGACTGTCATGACCGGCGGCTCTCCTGACCTGAGCGTATTTCTATACACCTGTCATGCTCAGGTGACGAGAGCCGCTTTCGGTCAGTCCAAGCATTGTGATCGTCATCGTCCGTGTTATTCAGCTGTCTGACTGCGTCCGGGTACTGTCCAATTTTCTGGATGAAACCCAGGTGACTTCTCATACGCTTGTCCCTTAGACTGTCAGGCGAACCTGGTGATACAGGCGAGTTTGGCCGACATTAGTCTGGTGTGTAAGGGGACTTTAACTAATACCTAAAGAAATGGGCACTTTTAGTATGACTTATCAGTAGGGGGCATCACGACTTAGAGTGCCTAGGGCAGCATGAACACCAAATACGTCCCTGAGAGGAAGTCAGGGCTGCAGCAATTCTCACTTCCTCTTGATTACTAATATATCTGAAGGAGGAGATAGTGACACCACCGGTGATTGGGCGCTGAGCTCACATGTCATAACAACCTCACGCGAGCCCCGGGAGAGAAAGTTCAGACACTGCTGGAATGGCACTGAGAGGTGAGTATAAGTGTTTTAATTTTATCGAGGCCTAACATGGGGAATGAGAAAGGGTTGCCGTAGTAGTGGACAACCCCTTTACGAGTACATATACAGTATTTTATTTAGTAATTTGGTCAACTAATATATATATATATATATATATATATTCACAAACACATGGAATGTGTGCACATATGATGCATAGTCATGCTGGGTCCTCGAGAGCGAGAGATGCTCTTTGTATCTTTTCTCTGCCTTGTATATCAGTGTCAGGGCTCTGGATAGATGGCTTGTTAATTCAAGAAGCTCCAATATGGAAGGTAAACATTAAAAATGTAAACCAGGCAAGTCCATCACATTTAAAGCTTTTACTTCAGGATGTCACTGCATAACTACACTAGGGAGGCATACTTCTATGCTTTGGTAGGAAATTCCCATTCAAAGTCTGGATCGAAGCTTTAAAGAGATAAGTGATTACCCCCTACCACCACTGAATCAATAGCATCAGCGGTATACATATTGATTTTTCATTGAATGTATAATGGAGTTTACATCTCCTCATTTGTTGCATTTATTTCATTTATATCTATTTTGAGTTGTGAAGATTTACGATGTTTGGAAATTTGCCACCATTTCATCAGGGCAAATCTGATTTAAGGAGTTAGTTAATGAGATTGCTCTTTTCAATTGAAGAACCTGTCCCCAACTCTTCAATCAGAGCATACACATTTTGGGTTGAAGTACCTCCAAACACTCAGGGGATCTCTCCTGAATTCCACGGATGATCCATAATGGCTCCATTAATATGATTTCCAAGGTAGTGTTATATCCTTGAAATAAATTGCTCCTGGATTAGACTTTTATCAGAGTTTATTTTTATTTTCTACTCAGACACATCTGTTCCCTTGACATTTATACTTTCAGAATAGTCTACCTTTCGTGAAACATATGAAAGGAAATTATTTTTTAAAAGCTTGGATTTGTAGGTATGCATTGTATAGTATCAAAGTGACTTTAGGTTTGAGACAAATACAGTAGAATTTCTTTATTTTAGGGACTCATATATAATAGTTTCTCAAAGTTTCCAGTAGCTTAAGGGTAACTAAACCTTCGATTAAATTATTTAATTAACCTCCAAGCATTGCAAAGTTATATTTTTAATATACTTCATTACCTTTTTTGCCTCCTTCTCTTATAAACACTATGCTGCAGTGCTGTTGCAAAATGCCCAGTTTATGCTCCTTTAGAATATCTCTTCATCTGCTGCTCAGCAATAGTTGTACACAGTTTGAGTGCAGGAATTTCCCTGACTGAGGCTCTCTGCTCATCTCCTCCATACTCAGATAGTATTTTTTTTAATGTGGCAGCCAGAGTTGTATTTCTTCTGTCAAGCCTCTTCACCAATGCCTCCACCTTGTGCCAGTCATTGTACTGGTTACCCATCTGCTACAGAGTTCAATATAAACTTATCACTCAAAGCTCTCCAGAGTTATACACCACCCTATATCTCCTTCCTCATCTCTATTTATCTCCACACTCTATGTTCTGCAACTTTTCTTGAATGCACTACCCCAGATGGCCCGATTAACGTCATATTTTTATATGTGCTTTAAAAACACATCTCTTTGGACAGGCCAGTCACCTCACTTCACTTATCTAATGGTTTGTTCCCTGTTCCTCCTTTCTAAATTTTCCTCAGAATCTGTTCCCTCATAATCATCAGTCTTCATCACATGTACCCAATAGCACTTGGTAACTGCACTTAGACAGATATTGGTTGATGACCAGATCATGGAATGCACTATTTATTATAATGACTAGATGTGTGCCCGATGCTATCGCTTCGGGAGGGCAGTAACATCACAATGGGGGCAGTTTTGTGGCGCTCGGGGTGGAGGCCCACCCACTTCCGTGCAGTCACAACCGGCAGGAAAGACGGTGTTTTGCGGCCTGTGCTGAAGATTGTGTGTGGCACCACCAGAGGGTGGCTGCACCCAATCTCCAGCACAGGCCTCAAGCCGCGGTCTTTCCTGCCGGCTGTGACTGCACGGACGTTGGTGGACAGGCAGCGGCGGGATCCGGCACATGTATTCAGGCGGTGGGTCCTGTCGGGGGGTTCCGGCGGCGGCATCCCTCTCATTACTTCCCCCTCATTACACCCTCTCATTACACCCCTCTCACAGTCACCGGGAAACATGGTGTTTTGCGGCTTGTGCTGGAGATGGTGTGCAGCGCCACCAGAGGGTGGCCGCACCCAATCTCCAGCACAGGCCTCAAGCTGCGGTCTTTCCTGCCGGCTGTGACTGCACGGAGGTGGGTGGGCAGGCAGCGGCGGGATCCGGTGTGTGTAGTCAGGCGGTAGGTCCCGGCGGGGGGGTCCGGCAGCGGCATCCCTCTCATTACTTCCCCCTCATTACACCCTCTCATTACACCCCCTCACAGCCAGCGGGAAAGATGGTGTTTTGTGGCTTGTGCTGGAGATGGTGTGCAGCGCCACCAGAGGGTGGCCGCACCCAATCTCCAGCACAGGCCTCAAGCTGCTGTCTTTCCTGCCGGCTGTGAATGCACGGAGGTGGGTGGGCAGGCAGCGGCGGGATCCGGTGTGTGTAGTCAGGCGGTGGGTCCTGGCGGGGTCCGGCGGCGGCATCCCTCTCATTATTCCCCCCTCATTACACCCTCTCATTACACCCCCTCATTACACCCTCTCATTATACCCCCTTCATTACATCCCTCTCATTATACCCCCTCGTTACACCCCTTTCACAGCCTTGTGATCACAGCGGTCGCCTGGATCCAAGCGGCAGTTGGGATCCGAGCGGTGGCTGGGATCCAAGGAGCAGCTGGGATCCCAGCGGCATTTGGGATCGCAGCGGCGTTCGGGATCGCAGCTGTGTCCTGGATCCGAGCGGCATCACTTGGGTGTTTCAAAATGGCGGTTGGCGTACTTCCGGTGCAGTGCGGTGGATTGTGGGATTCGGGGACATCCAGACAGAAGTGGATGATGGACAATTTAAGGCAATCATATATATAGATGGCCGGACCATACATGACAAGCACTTTTTACCTATTGTGTCCCCCCTATTTCCTTACAGATTCTAAGCTTGTGAGCAGGAACCTCACTCCTCCTGTAACTGTTGAATTATGTGTTCCTCAGTAATGTTGTTATTGTCTGTACATGTCCCCACTTAATTATAAAATGCTGTGTAATATGTATAAATTAAATTATTTTTATTTATAGATTAATAGATTTTTTTGACTTGACCGGTTCCCTTTAAGTAATGTTTAAGTAGTTCTTATTTTATTAATACAATAATCTATGTGTAATATTTCATGGCTAAGGGCGAAGTTTTTAGTATAATGGCTGGAACTTGAGGTTTTGTTATGCCCCTGTTGCCAACCTGTTTGATAATGATCATGATTCAGTGCATTTTTCAGAACACTGTGGCAATTTTCCATCCATTTATACAAAATATCCAATTTGTCAGACATCGTTGATACAGCATGCACTGGTTATGAGTGACCGGCTTACAACACGTACAGCAATGTTTTTTTTAACATTATTTCCAACAATTTCAAAGCCAAAAGGCCAAAATATTGAATTTTTGTATAAACCAAGCAGTCATTTTTAAGCAATTCCCGTTGGCACACACAGGTTATTTTTATTCATAATTGTCTGTGTTTGAATAACAGCTATTTGACTTGTGGCATATTTTTGTCTTGCGGGGTTTTAGGGCACAATATTTTTCTGTAAGTTATTGATTTTAAGCAATTTATTTCCATGATTGCACACGTCAAAACTTCACATGTAAAAAGCTTTTTCTCACCGTAAGGACTTAAAATCAAACTGTTCAGAAATGCGTACGTCTTGACGAACAGCAGGTTTGTCTTGAGACAGGACTTGTAAATTATACATATGGTCTATGAGGCAAAGCTTAAAAGTAAAGCAAACTTATTCAAGTGGAATTGAATTCTACATGAATGTTACAAAAAACCTTATTCTCCAAAATGCACATTTTGTTGTAATTCACTTCCTACGAATTCACCAAAAATGGTGACAAAAATGAATACCCCCCTATGACAAACTCTTCCATACAGCAGCAAACCTGATATCCTCATCTCCAACAACAAGTTAAAACGGCTTTTGATTCGCTTACCAGTCTACATTTAAGAGCGCGCTCAGTTCTCATGCATTATAACTTGTCATCCAGTCTTTAGGAGTGGGTGGTTTCTCTATAGCAAAATCCTTCCATCACGCTAGGTATTGGAACTTCCATTCTCTCACTTCTCAGTACACATGGCACCTGCAATTGCCTAATGGTTTTCCTGCGCTGAACTGAAAGTCAACCTCTCTGTTCTGACTTTATGCTCTATGATAGGCAGAAGAGCAGTTGCAGAGACTTGAAGAATCAGAGGTAGAGAGTCCTTACCAGCACTGTTGAATCCATTAAATAATGTAGTTAGCGAAGAAAGTGATGGTGCTCACTACCTGAGGGAGTGCCCTGTATCCTGTATACCAGCAGTATCTAGAATAAAACGCATTAATTTTATGGACATCGTTACATAGATTGAAAAAAAAGATCTAGATCCATTAAGTTCAACCTTTCTCCAGCAATTGTACATTTTGTCACTAAATTAGCTATAACCCACAATGTTATGTGTAAAAATGTAACTTTCTCTTTTTCTGTGAGTCTCCTCAGGTCTTAAACCCACAACTTTCAACATTAAAGGCAGGCGCTAAAGACGCTGAGCCACAGACTCTGGTAAGGCCTGTTTCACGCTTACGTTTTTCCTGTGCGTTGGCAGCCGCTAAAATGGCGGATAACGGATCCGTGGGCGATGAAATACCAGCAGGAGCCACCGGACCGTTGGTGCACCAGGATCCGCCAATTTCGGAATTTTAAAGGAACCGCGGCTGAAAAGAAAAAATGACTACCGGCGATGTAGCGGTCAGAGGAGACGAGATCTCGGGCGATGTCGCAGTGAGTGGAGGTGAGATCTCGGGCGACGAGGCGAGATCTCGGGCGACGAGGCGAGATCTCGGGCGACGAGGCGGTGAGTGGAGGAGAGAGAGAGAGATTTTTTATTCAGCAGCCAGATTGGAATTAGAGTTAAACATGTAGCAAAAGAGGAAAATACAGATCCGGACAACAAAAAAACGCTGCATTGTCCGTTCGGTGATCTCAGCGGACGCCAAAATTTTGGCAGATCCGCAGAAATACGGATGCAACGGACGATCCTCAGTCAAAATCTGCTGATAATGAAAGTCAATGGGGGAAAAAACGGATCCGCCAAGATAAATGGCGGGTCCGGTTTTTTTGCAAATCGGCGGATTTTGACTGATGGTGACAAACGGATGTGTGAAACAGGCCTAAAATAGGGAGAACATACAAGAACAAATGTTGCAGATCTTGTGCAACAAGATTTTCTTTCTACTTTCTTTCTTGCCCTTTCTTCTGCTGGAGACAGACAGCAGGTTATAAAGAAAGGATCCACCTGTAAATAGCACTTTGGTCTGAATTTTCGAGGATAAAAACAAACTTTTGAAACAACGTGATCTGCAGATTCTGTAGTTATCACATTATATATCACATAAGAATAAATACATTTGAGATCTTTATATTTTCAAGTATTTCAAAAGAATTTTAAAAATAATTTTATTTAGATTTAATATTTTAATATACAAAATGAAAAATAATAAGTCACAGGGAATGCTGTGAAACCGAGCTAGCACACAACTTATCTACAGTATATACAATATGCTGTATATGTTGTGAGGCAGTGACTCATATTATATGCAATGGTCGCTATGTGTCGTCTAGGATGCGCACAGAAGCAGATTGAGGCCACAGGAGTGCAATGCAGTCACACGTATAGCTGTAATTGAAATGCAAAATAAAAGTAAGCGTTGGTCTAGGGCAAGCTATTTGTCCAAGGCAGATTTAGGAAAACCTGCCATGGGGCTTTTATTTTTAAAATGGACTACAGGATCGTAGTGGAGCAGTCCGTTTCCTTCCCGGCCTGGTTTTCCACGTGGCCTACGGCCAAAGGTTCCTTGTAAATACCTTGGGTTGGGTGTTTCAGTTTTGGTTTTGCAAGCGAGCAGAGCAGAAGGCTCTGCAGAGCTCCACCTGTGTGAAGCAGCACAGCCAAGCGGAGCCAAAAGGCCTGGCATCCCTCAGCATACACGGCGGTGCTGTCACCCACGGCAACAGTCCCGGGACATGTTATTGTTCTATCTAATGTTTGCTATCTGCGAGGTACTACAGGCGTCCACAGGTTTTTCCCCATTAGAGCTATTGAATGGCAGGCATCAGAGGGGGTTGTTGTACCTAGCCAAGGAGAAATGGGAACAGGAGCCAACTCTGCATCGGAGTGTGATAGAGCATGTGGTAAGCATGCAGGACCGGATTGTGGCCATCAGACCAATAGTCAAGGAGCATCTGTTGGATGCCCAGGCCGAGCAGAACTACATGCATATTAAGAGAGCCACGGTCAGGACCTTTAAAGAAGAAGACCAGGTGTAGGTACTGGTGCCCAACACAGAGAGTAAGTTCATGGACAAGTAGCAAGGAACATATGAGATACCCGGGAAGGAGGGAGAAGGGAATTATAGGGTGTACCAACCCAGAAAAAGGAAACCCAAGCAACTGTACCATGTCAACCTGCTAAAAGCCTGGAAGGACCGGGAATGTATGGTAACGGAGGCGACTATGGTTGCACCCATGGGGAACCCTCTGGCACTGGCTAAGGATAAAGTTGGAGGTCAGGTTAAAATAAATGACTCTCTCACCAAACAGCAGTGATCGGAGGGGGTCGGGTTCTGGTGCAACAGAATATGGATGTATTCTCAGAGCTGCCGGGGTGGCCCTCGGTGATACAGCATGACATTGTCACTGAACCCCGAGTAAGGGTACAGATGAAACTGTACTGAGTGTCAGAAACCCAGAGGCAAGCCATCGCCGCCAAAGTGAAGCAAATGCTTCAGTTGGGAGTCATTGAGGAGTCCTGTCAGTGAGTGGGCTAGCCCCATTGTGCTAATTCCAAAGCCAGGTCATTACGCTTTTGTGATGACTTCAGAATATTAAATGCAGTGTCAAAATTTGACCTTTATCCAATGTTCCGGGTGGACGAGCTAATTGAGAGACTGGGGGAGGCCCAGTACTTCACCCCACATAATCTCACCAAAGGGTACTGGCAGATTCTGTTAACAGACTCAGCAAAAGAAAAGACCGCTTTTATAATGCCAGAGGGTCTCTATCAATATGTTGTCTTGCCTTTTGGTTTATTTGGGGCTCCAGCCTTATTCCAGAGGCTGAAGTACATAATGTTAGAGCCCCATCGGAAATATGCATTGGCATATTTAGATGATATAGTCATTTTTAGTGCAGATTGGAATACCCACCTATCCCAGGTGTAGGTAAGGTAGGAGTGAGGGCAACCAACTGGGGGGTGGTCCGTTACTGGCCACAGACAGACTTGAGACAGAGACAGGATCGTGTCCAACAGGTCTTCTTTATTATTTATCCGGCAGATAAGCAACAACTTCACAGCCTCATTTCGTGACTGCTCGACAGCATCCGCGGCCACCCACAGCCGCTACACAACACCACACACAGGAGCTGCTTGTTAATCTCCACAGCCACACTCAGCAGCTGCTTGTCAATCTCCACAGCCGCACTCAGCAGCTGCTCGTCACTTTTCACAGCCGCACACAACAGCCACTCGACGATTCCCTCAGCTACACACAGTAGCTGCTTGACTTCATACACAGGCCCGGGTACCTTCACTTTCTTTCGTTGACAAATGGATGTCCCTCGCGGCTCTGTCACTGTGGCTGCCCTAGGCCTACCACCACAGCATTTCACCAGTCCGATTACGTTCAGTTTAGTGGTACCCCAGGCTGTCTCTGTCTGCGGCCTCTCTTTGCTCTCCATCAGTGGCCTCTGCTGTCTAAGTCTGCGGCTAATTCTGTCAGGGCCACCCCCTGTATCTGGCAAAACTGTCAACTTCCTTCCTCCTTAGCCGTGACTGACTCTTCCAGAACCTTCCATCTGCCTTTTATCACCTTCTGCTCTGGTAACTCAGCCCCCCATGACTCAACGTTTTTTTTTCCTAGCCAATGGCTGATGTTTAGTCTAATCCTTACACTCTCCACTGCCCTCTAACGGTCAAACTCTACTATTACACCCTTTCTCTTTATCTCCAGCTGTTTTCCATCTACAATGCCCTACACCCTTTACCTTCCTTCTGCAGACAGGTCCGTCCGTCAGTCCACCTTCCCTACACTCCTCCTTCCTTTATCCATTGTCATCCTAGACAAACTGGTCTCCCTCTTTTCCGCACTGAAACTTTCCCACGTTCTTTTGTCGGACCGGTTGTTGAGCCAGGCCCGCGATACACAGTGGCTGAACCAAACCGGGAGCAATCATGCTCCGAGTAGCTCACGGCTTACTCGCCAGCGCGTACACCACCATGACAATTCCTTCAGGTTGGGTTAGGTCCTTCCGGACAACTCAACGGATGTGTACCTCCCACTGCTCTCCCCTTCTGTCACCCTCTTAACGTCTTGACCGAGGCCCTGACCTACCAGGTCATCGTCAACGTCTTCCTAACCTTTTGGGGTGTACGTCTGGTACTCGGGGTCTGACTTACGGACTGTTGTCTGCTCTGACTCCATCTGTCTCTTATATCCTGTCAATTTCCCGATCTATCCCGTTTTCCTCTTTACTCGCAGTACCCGGGACCTGTCGAACATTTTTTTTTTAGATAACACTTCAACATTTCAAACTTGGCTATATACTAAACACAGGTTTTTTTTAACTATACATCTTATGCTTACTTCTAACCGTACTAGACTATCACTGTAAATTTTCCATTTAGCACTTTTCAAAGCATAACATCTTCAAAACCATCTATGGCTTTTACTATGCCATGCTTAATTCTATCAAAGTTAATTTTTATTTTTAAGGCATAACATTTTTCCTTTTATCCAAAACATAAATATTATGAACATTGGTGCTCCCCCTTCCTTTGAGGAGAGCACTCCCCCATATGCATTCCCGCTACACAAAGAGTGGGCACTTATTACCCAAGTGAGGACTTCAAACTGTCCCTAGGTCGTGCAACGGCGCACGACAGTCCCGGCAGTCCATTTAGAAGTATACTCTGGGCCACCTTCTGGCGGCCGATGTTTTGCCAATTAGCAGGGAACTCCACAGCCGTGAAGTCCCCGGGATACTTGAAATGTTCTGGGCCTCGAGTGTCTCTGATGCCCGAGACCCAGGAGTCCTTGTCTCTTTTTATGGAGGCTCATACCCCTCAGGGTAGGTGATGACTGCTACCGCATAGCAGCCGCAGGGGCAGTATTCGTTGTAATAGGAGACCAGGTCTCCCTCCCGCAGAGCCCGTCCATGTCTGATGGGGGTCACATTGGGGTAGTCTTTGTGGCCGGTGCCAGGGACCCGGATGTACCCATAGTCTTTTGCGGTGTTAGTATGTACAAGCCGCCCATATGATTCAGGGCTGGTCATGGCTGCCTCTCCCTTCTTGTGTAGCAGTGCCCATGCCTCCCGCTCTTTGGCCTCCTTCTGTTCAATAATCTCCGCAACCCAGGCGGAGAGTCCAGTGTAGGCTGCAGAGTCCAGTGGGTGGGCGCAGTCGGGGTCAAGAACGGGGCAGAGGCGGCCGCGGACATTGGGGAGCAGGCCACAACCAGAGTCACGGACGAGACAGAGCCGGCCACCGGCACTGGCGGGTAGGCCGTGGAGCAGGCCGCAGCAGGGATCAAGGTGGCTGCGGGCTCCGGGAAGAAGGCCACAGCAGGGGCTGAATGGGCAGCAGGCCCCGATGGACAGGCCGCCGCCAGAAGATAGAGTGCAGCAGGGGTGGCCAGAGGTCGATTCCGCGCCGGCGACACGGAACGAGGTGCCGCCGGACGGGGCGGCTCAGGATCGCTGACAGGAGCCACAAAGGCATCCGGGGCCGGGGTTGCTGAAGAACGGGAGGTCAGGCGGGGAGGCCGTGAGTCGGTGTCAGGGCCCTGAGGCCTGTCTTGTACACGGGGCATGGGGGCGGGGTCTGCCTGCGGTGCCGCTGGCTGAGCCGGAGTAACGCTCACATTCCCCGGCACCGCGGTTCCCGACATTCCATCCCGCAGCTCCTCCAGTAGCCGATGTTCTTCACCCCGCCGTCCAGCAGGGTCAGCCTCCAGGCCCGATGACTCCGCACGGACGGTCGGCAACAGCTCCTCTAGCAGCTGTTCCTGGTTGTCCAAGGTGGCTGCCAACTACTGTGCTTCTTTTTGGCGCCAAATTGCAACAGCTATTTTTAACAAGGCCTTTTTCGCTCCAGATCCATCTGCAGAAATCCAGCAATTCACAGTCCAGTTTGTAATCCACAGGAAAAAAAATCTTCAACCCGTTCAGCTTGGGTCCTTTGAATCTTCAAGGCAGGCTTACCGCTGAAGATGTTGTATTTGCGGTGAAGATCCTGCCGACTACGCCAAATGTAGGTAAGGTAGGAGTGAGGCAACCGACCGGGGGGTAGTCCGTTACTGGCCGCAGACAGACTTGAGACAGAGACAGGATTGTGTCCAACAGGTCTTCATAAGTATTTATCCGGCAGATACGCAGCAACTTCACAGCCTCATTTCGTGACTGCTCGACAGCCTCCGCGGCCTCCCACAGCCGCTACACGACGCCACACACAGCAGCTGCTTGTCAATCTCCACAGCCGCACTCAGCAGCTGCTTGTCAATCTCCACAGCCACACTCAGCAGCTGCTCGTCACTCTTCACAGCCGCACACAGCAGCCGCTCGACGATTCCCTCAGCTACACACAGTAGCTGCTTGACTTAGTACACAGGCCCAGGTACATTCAATTTCTTTCATTGACAAATGGACATCCCTTGCGGCTCTGTCACTGTGGCTGCCCTAGGCCTACCACCACAGCGTTTCACCAGTCCAAGTCCGTTCAGTTTAATGGTACCCCAGGCTGTCTCTGTCTGCGGCCTCTCTTTGCTCTCCATCTGTGGCCTCTGCTGTCTAAGTCTGCGGCTAATTCTGTCAGGGCCACCCCCTGTATCTGGCACAACTGTCAGTCCTCTCAGGAACTTCCTTCCTCCTGAGCCGTGCTTCTTGTTTCCTGTGCTCCATGCGCTGACTGACTCTTCCAGAACCTTCCATCTGCCTTTTATCACCTTCTGCTCTGGTAACTCCACCCCCTATGACTCAACGTTTTTTTTTCCTAGCCAATGGCTGATGTTTATTCCAATCCTTACACTCTCCACTGCCCTCTAACAGTCAAACTCTACTATTACACCCTTTCTCTTTATCTCCAGCTGTTTTCCATTTACTATGCCCTACACCCTTTACCTTCCTTCTGCAGACAGGTCCGTCCGTCAGTCCACCTTCCCTACACAGGTGCAAGCAGTGCTGAAGTCTCTTAGGGTCGTGGGGTTAACAGCGAATCCAAAGAAATGCGCAATAGGACTCACGGAAACCCAGTACTTAGGTTATATGATCAGCCGCAGTGTTATCAAATCCCAAGTAAACAAAATCGAGGCCATTCAAAACTGTCCCAAGCCGTTAAGTACCAAACAGGTGAGGGCATTCTTTGGCATCATTAGGTACTACCGCTGGTTTAAACCAAATTTTGCTGGGAAATCAGCACCCCTAACTGACCTGTTAAAAGGTAAGAAGTTGGTGATGGTCTGGTGGAATCCTCAATCGGAGGAAGAATTCCAGTCTCTGAAGTCAGTGTTGTGTGGACAGCCGGTCCTCGTCAACCCCAACTTTAAGAAATCTTAATCATGCAAACAGATGCCTCAGAGGTAGGCCTAGGAGCGGTGCTGTCACAAGGATTGAATGGGGATGAACTCCCAATCACTTACTTGAGCAGGAAACTCACCCCGGCAGAGAAAAATTATAGCATAGTGGAGAAGGAGAGCTTGGCGAATAGTGGGCCTTGGAGTCCCTACGCTACTATTTGCTCGGTTGTCAGTTTCGTTTTGTAATGGACCATTCACCCCTCATCTGGATGAGAAACACAAAAGAGAGGAAAGCTCGAGTCACCAGATGGTTCCTGTCCCTACAAAACTTCAGTTTATCAGTGGAACATCGGGAGGGGAAGTCACAGGGAAATGAGGATGCCTTATCACGGGCCCCCTGTATGGTGACAAATGTTCAACCCTACAAGTTTGAACAGAGGGGGGATATGTGGGGCAGTGACCAGGGTCACTATGTGTCCTCAAGAATGCGCACAGAAGCGTATTGAGGCCGCAGGAGTGCATTGCAGTCACAGGTGAAGCTGTGATTGCAGTGCAAAACAAAAGTAAGTGTTGGTCTTGGGCAAGCTATTTGCCCAAGGCAGATATAGGAAAACCTGCCATGGTGATTTTATTTTTGAAAAGGACTACAGGATCATAGTGGGGCGGTCCGTTTTCTTCCTGGCCGCGTTTTCCATGCGGCCTACGGCCACAGGCTCCTTGTAAACAAAACCGTGCAGCAAGGGTTGGGTGTGTCAGTTTTGGTTTTTTAAGCGGGCAGAGCAGAAGGCTCTGCAGAGCTCCAACTGTGTGAAGCAACACAGCCAAGTGGAGCCAAAAGGCCTAGCACACCTCAGTGTAAACGGCGGTGCAGTTGGCCACGGCAACTAGTCCCGGAATATCTTGTTTCCCGGCTGCTATGCTGAGGATACCGGCTGCTGTTTATGTTGTGAGTTTTAGACATTAAACTTTGTTTACTTTGAATTTTTCTGGGACACTGCCTGTTTGTCACACTGCATCAACCTCGCTGCCCCACAATATGGACGTATACTGCATGCGCTTAGTCTTGTAGGAAGCAGTAATACCACCGAACAACTCATTCACTGACTGGATATTTGCTTTGTTGCATCTGTTTTTATGAGGATTCAAAGTGGTGAATTGTACCAGCTGCAAAATAATTATTATAATACTGTATGCTGAGAAGTAGAGACTGGAATAAGGAGAGCTCTGATTTATTTAACATGCGATTTAGGGTCAGACAAGTTCTTCTTTGGAAGAAGTCAAGAAAGGCTTTATTTTAATGAGGAAGGGATATCAATATTTAATTAGAGCTTTAACCAGACTTCATTGTCATTGAAAACTTTATTCTGTACTCCGCATGTGTACAGATGAGTCAAAACTCAAAGAGATTGGACCACGATTCATTTTTGCAGTTGCTCCTGTTTTGTCTAGTTTTTGGCACTTTAAGCCTGTTTCTGACTTGTACCAAATTCTCCTTTTAAGGCCATGTTCACACATTTAGCGTTTGATCAGTATTTTACATCAGTATTTGTAAGCCAAAACCAATAGTGGAACAATCAGACTATAATAGAAACATGTCACCATTTCTGCATTTTTCAACAACTCCTTGTTTTGGCTTATAAATACTGATGTAAAATACTGAATGTTTGAACTTCTTCTAAGGGTATGTTTCCACGGGGCGTAATCCTTCAGGATTTGCTGTGGATTGGATGCTGCATACAGCCGCAGCGTCCAATCTGCAGCGTCCAGTTGTTACAGCATAGTGGAGGGGATTTTATGAAATCCCATTATCAGGACCTGTCAGGCGAACACTCACAAGGGGTCTGAGCTGTCTGAGCTGTGGGACGTCAGAGTCACAGCTGCCCCAGGACAGACGTCAGCTTCTACGCCATCCAGGAAGTGAGGGCAGCGACCCCGGTGCCGCAGTGCAGGCAGAAAAGCCGGGAGAGTGAGTGGCGAGGAAGTACCGAATCAGAAGACAAGTGGAAAAGCCCTAGGACACAGCCGAAGTCAGCAATCAGAGAAGCAGATGAGGTACAGAATCAGTAAGCAAAATCACAACGGGGAACAAACCGGGCCAAAACAAAACATACAGAAGAGGACTAAGTCACAAAGGCACAGGCACACGGGAGGTCGACGTACTCAGCCGAGAGCGAAAGTATAACTGACGACTCCTAGATCCACAAACAGGCTATAAAAAGCCTCGCTGAAACCAAAGGGAGGCTCCCAAGATTAACCCCAGCAGTTCCAGACCTAAGTATCCCAGGCAAACCATGACAGTACCCCCCTCTCAATGGAGACCACCGGACCTCAAGGCTTCTCAGGATGCCTAGCATGAAAGTATCAAACCAGACTGTTTGCGTGTACCAACCTAGCAGTCACCCAAGACCGATCATCCAGCCCGTAACCCTTCCAATGCACTTAGTACTGCAATTATCTGGGTACCATGTGGGAATCCACAATGTGTTCCACCTCATACTCCATGTGTCCCTCCACCAGCATCGGGGAAGGAACCGATCCCGGCTCTTCCACTACAGAACCCAAGAGTTTCAGCAGAGACCTGTGGAACACATCATGAAGCTTCAGCGAGGCCAAAAGTCGCAAACAATATGCCACAGGATTAATCACCTCAATAACCTCATAAGGACCGATAAACTTTGGAACCAACTTGGATGATGGTACCTTGAGGCTGATGTTACGAGTGGAAAGCAACACCTTGTCACCGAGCTGTAACACCTGACCAGTGATTTTTTTCTTATCCGCAAAAAATTTATACTTTCCCTGAGACCTGGAGATATTATGCTGGACCTACGACCACAAATTACAGAGCCTAATGATGCACCCCTCTGCCCCAGGACACCCAGAATCCAATCGAGAGAATTCTCCGAAATGAGGGTTAAACCCATAATTGATCAGAAATAGAGATTTCCCCGTGGATTGAATAACTCGATTGCTAAACACAAATTCTGCTAAGGGCAAAGCATCACACCAGTCATCCTGCAAAACAGAAGTTAAACACCGAAAGATCTGTTCAAGGGATTGATTGGTATGCTCAGTTTGGACAATACTTTCAGGATGATATGCTGAAGAGAAAAACAGGGAGATACCCAACTTCTTACAAAAATGCCCGACAGAATTTAGCCACAAATTGCACCCCACTGTCAGACGCCACATTCAATGACACACCATGCAATCGTACGACATGTTGAATGAAACATTTGGACAAGGTTTCCACCAAGGGTAATGCCTTCAAAGGAATAGAATCATAGAATGGTAGAGTTGGAAGGGACCTCCTGGGCCATCTGGTCCAACCCCCTGCTCAAAGCAGGATTCGCTAAATCATCCCAGTTAGATGTCTGTCCAGCCTCTGTTTGAAGACTTCCATTGAAGGAGAACTCACCACTTCTCGTGGCAGCCTGTTCCACTCATTGATCACTCTAACTGTCAAAAAGTTTTTTCTAATATCTAATCTGTGTCTCCTCCCATTCAGCTTCATCCCATTGCTTCTAGTCTTTCCTTGTGCAAATGAGAATAAAGTTGATCCTTCTACAATGTGACAGCCCTTTAGATATTTGTAGACAGCTATTAAGTCTCCTCTCAGTCTTCTCTTTTGCAAACTAAACATTCCCAAATCCTGCAACCTTTCCTCATAAGACAGGGTTTGCAGACCGGTCACCATTCTGGTCGCTCTTTTCTGAACTTGCTCCAGTTTGTTGATGTCTTTTTTAAAATGTGGTGCCCAAAATTGGACACAATATTCCAGATGAGGTCTGACCAAAGAGGAGTAGAGGGAAATAATTACTTCACGTGATCTAGACTGTATGCTTCTGTTAATACATCCTAGAATTGCATTTGCCTTTTTTGCTGCTGCATCACACTGTTGACTCATATTCAGTCTGTGATCTATTAGTATACCCAAGTCTTTTTCACATGTGCTGTCACTTAACCCTATTCCTCCCATTCTATATATGCTTTTTTCATTTTTATTGCCCAGATGTAGTACCTTGCATTTCTCCCTGTTAAAAACCATTCTGTTAGTTGCTGCCCACTTCTCCAGTTTATTTAAATCTTTATGAATCCTCTCTCTCTCTTCTCTAGTATTAGCTATCCCTCCTAGCTTTGTGTCATCAGCAAATTTAATCAGTTTACCCTCAATTCCTTCATCTAAATCGTTGATAAAGATGTTGAACAATACAGGGCCCAGGACAGAGCCCTGTGGTACCCCACTTGAGACATTCTTCCAACTGGATGTGCAGCCATTTACGACCACTCTTTGGGTCCGATCACTAAGCCAGTTATGAATCCACCTAACAGTTGCCTTGTCCATTCCATACTTAGTCATTTTTTCAATAAGGATTGTATGAGAGACTTTGTCAAATGCTTTGCTGAAGTCAAGATATACTATATCTACAGCATTTCCTTGATCCACCCAATCAGTAATACCATCATAGAAGGAAATTAAATTAGTCTGACATGACTTATTAGTTACAAACCCATGCTGACTCTGTTTAATCACTTCATTCTTATCCAGGTATTGACATACATGTTGTTTAATAATTTGTTCAAAGATCTTTCCTGGTATAGAAGTCAGACTCACCGGCCTATAGTTGCCTGGCTCTACCTTCTTCCCCTTTTTGAAGATAGGAACAACATTTGCTCTTCTCCAGTCTTCTGGCACTTCTCCTGTTCTCCAAGAATTTTCAAAGATTATGGAGAGGGGTTCAAAAATTTCTTCTGCTATCTCCTTCAGTACTCTGGGGTGTAATTCATCTGGACCTGGAGACTTGAATTCATTTAGGTTAGCTAAGTGTTTCCTCACTATCTTTCTGTTTATAGATATCCTGGATTCTTCTATTCCCTTAATAGGACAGTGAATAACAGTTGATGTTACATTTCCTTTCTGAGAGAAAACAGATGCAAAATAGGAATTTAAAAGTTCAGCCTTCTCAACATCCTGTCTTACCATTTCATCATTTTCATCCTGTAAAAATCCTATAGCATCTTTGACTTTTCTTTTACTTTTGACATATCCCCAAAATCCTTTATTATTGCTTTTGACATCTCTTGCAAGCCTCAATTCATTTTCAGCTTTAGATAATCTGATTTGTGCCCTGCAGGTTCTGCAGACAGCATTATATTCTTCTTTAGATATGCCTCCCTCTTTCCATTTTATAAACATTTTTTTCTTCCTTTTTAGCATGTGCTTAAGTTCTGTGTTCATCCATCCTGGTTTCCTTAAATGCTTCCTATTCTTCCCTCTTTTCGGAATTGTTAACAACTGTGCTTTGAGAATTTCATTTTTCAAGATTTCCCATCCTTCCTGGACATTTTTGTCTTTAAGGATATCCAGCCATTGGATCCCTCCAATTCTCTTTCTGAATCCCTTAAAATCTGCCTTTCTGAAATCTAACCTTGACGTCTGAGTCTTCACAGGTCTTCCGCCTCTAGTTATCCAAAATTCTAAAATAGCATGGTCGCTACCTCCTAGGGTCCCAGCCACTTTTACCTCCTCAACCATTTCCTCCCTGTTTATAAGGATTAGATCCAAGGTAGCAGTTCCCCTTGTTTTCTCCTTTACCTTTTGGAAGATAAAGTTGTCAGCAAGAGAGGATAAGAATTTCCTTGACCTGTTAGTTTTGCCTGAGAGAGATTCCCAACAAATGTCTGGATAGTTGAAATCTCCCATGACAACTATGTCATATTTTTTGGAGAACTTGGCCATTTGATGCATAAAGAGTTCATCCATATCTTCAGCTTGCACAGGCGGCCTGTAGTAAATGCCTACAATGGTGTCCTTTCCATTGTTCTGTCCTTGTATTCTTACCCAAACAGTTTCCACAGAACTCCCAGTCTCTGAAGCTTCAATCTCTGTGCAGATATACGCATTTCTAACATACAATGCGACACCCCCTCCTCGTTTATCAAGTCTGTTTCTTGCAAATAAGTTGTATCCTTCTAGTCTTGTATTCCAATCATGTGTATTGTCCCACCAAGTTTCAGTGATTCCAATGACATCATATTTCTTTTCCTGTGTTATTAGTTCCAATTCTCCTTGTTTGTTGCCCATGCTTTGTGCATTAGTATAGAAACATTTTAGTTTGTGATTGGTTTCTCTTTCTCCAATATTTTTATTAATTAGATTCTTTCGTCTTTGTTCTTCCTTTCCACTTCTAATAGCAGAGTTCTCAATAGCATTTGTCAGTTGTATGGCTTTTTCTGGTCTTTTGCTTCCCTTCCCATGTTGTTCTAGTTTAAAGCTCTCCTTACAAGTGTAGCAAGGCGACTTCCAAATACCTGCTTTCCAGTCTTCGTAAGGTGCACCCCATCTCTAGCAAGTAGTCCATCGTATAAGTAGTTCACTCCGTGATCCAGAAATCCAAATCGTTGCTGACGGCACCATCGACGTAGCCAGTTGTTCACCTGCAGAATCTTATTCCACCTCCTTGTTCCATGGCCATCCACTGGGAGGATGGAAGAGAAGACCACCTGCGCTCCCAGTTCTTTCACTTTCTTGCCTAAGTCTTCAAAGTCTCTGCAGATGGTTTCCAGGTCGTTTCTTGCGGTGTCATTTGTCCCCACATGTAGTAGCAGGAATGGGTTGTCATCTGTAGGTCTGAAGAGTCCTGATATCCTGTCAGACACATCTTTAATTTTTGCACCTGGAAGACAGCACATTTCTCTTGAAGTTATATCCGGTCTGCAGATAGCGGCCTCTGTTCCTCTCAACAGGGAATCCCCCATGACCACCACTCTCCGTTTTAAAATGAGCCTGTTTGGAAAACCTGTCCACCACAACCCACACAACAGTATTACCCCGGGAAGGAGGGAGATTAGTAATGAAGTCCATGGACAAATGAGTTTATGGCCTCTCCGGGTCTGGCAAAGGCACCAACCCCCCAGCCGGCAATGAGAGCTCTTGGAATGGGCACAAACCCCACACGCAGAACCATTTTTCCTTTTATCAGAACCCATAGACAGCCACCAAAAAACCTGTGCCACTGCTTCACGCGTGGCCGAAATACCCGGATGAGCACTCAGCTTAGACTCATGAAATTCCCGCAGGAGCCTAGACCAAAACTGATCAGGAGCAAATAATTTACCTTCTGGTTTGGATGTTGGAGCAAAGGACTGGGCCTCCACAATCTCCTGCTCCAGCTCAGTTGAGACATCTGCGACTACTACACCAGGATGAAGAATGTAGGACGACGGTTCAGGGGCAGACACCGGCTCAAAACTACGCGACAAGGCATCCGCTTTAACATTTTTGGACCCTGGATGAAACGTGATAGAGAATTGAAATCACGAAAAAAAGCGACCAACGGGCTTGCCTGGTAGTTAACCTTTTGGCGGACTCGATATACGCTTAATTCTTATGATCAGTGATCACAGTGATGGGATGAGCCGCCTCCAAAAAATGCCTCCTTTCTTCAATTGCCAACTTAACTGCAAGAAGTTCCCTATTGCCCACATTTAAGTTTATTTCAGCTGAAGAGAACTTTCTGGAAAGGAAGCACATGGCTTAAGATTGGTTAACGTGGCAGGACCCTGAGACAACATTGCTCCCACCCCCACCTCGACAACAAATGGCTTAGACGGGTCTGGTTGCACCAAAATTGGGGCAGACGTGAAACACTTCTTTAAGACCAAAAAGGACACTTTAGCCAATGGACACCAGTTTTCGACATCCATCCCTTTACGTGTGAGATCTGTGAGGGGTTTAACTACCTGTGAAAACCACTTGATGAATTTACGGTAATAATTAGTGAATCCCAAGAAGTGCTGGAGACCTTTGAGATCCTGGGGTTGCACCCAATCTACAGTAGCTTGCACCTTTTTGGGATCCATAAGAAACTCCTCACCAGATACAATAAGACCAAGAAAAGACAACTCTTGCACGAAAAACGAATATTTTTCAAGTTTAACAGACAACCTGTTCTCTCTGAGTCTCTGGAGAACTGTTTTTAAGTGATGCAAATGAACATGACTGTCAGCAGAATAAATCAAAATGTCATCTACATATATCACCACAAAATGGCCAAAAACCACACTGATAAAGTTTTGAAACACTGCCGGTGCATTAGTGAGGCCAAAAGCCATTACCAAATTTTCAAAGAGCCCCTCGGACGTAAGGAAGGCCATTTTCCATTCATCCCCCTCCCTCACCCTTATGAGATTGTAAACCCCCAGGAGATCAAGTTTGGAGAACCATTTAGCTCCAGACAGTTGATTAAACGCTGTTTAATGCTGTCACATTGTAGAAGGATCAACTTTATTCTCATTTGCACAAGGAAAGACTAGAAGCAATGGGATGAAACTGAATGGGAGGAGACACAGATTAGATATTAGAAAAAACTTTTTGACAGTTAGAGTGATCAATGAGTGGAACAGGCTGCCACGAGAAGTGGTGAGTTCTCCTTCAATGGAAGTCTTCAAACAGAGGCTGGACAGACATCTGACTGGGATGATTTAGCGAATCCTGCTTTGAGCAGGGGGTTGGACCAGATGGCCCAGGAGGTCCCTTCCAACTCTACGATTCTATGATTCTATGATTCTATGATTCTATGATAAACAAACCTGAAATTAGGGGAAGAGGATACGTATTCCTAAGGGTATGTGCACACGCTGCGGATTCTGCTGCGGATCCTCAGCGTTTTTGGCCCTGCGTATCCGCAGCAGTTTTTGCTGCATTGTACAGCACCTTTATATTCTATGGAAAATAAAAAATGCAGTGCACATGCTGCAGATTTATCTGCACGGATTTGCTGTGGTTTTAAATCTGCAGCATGTCAATTCTTTGTGCGGAATCCGCAGCGGTTTCACACTTTCTCCATTGTACAGGTGTCAAACCGCAGGGGAAAACCACAGGCTAATCCACAGATAAAACGCAGGTCTCTTGACCTGCGGATTTTGCCAAATCCGCGCGGAAAAATCCACAGCAACATGTGCACTTAGCCTAACTGTTATGTGGTTACGTTTCCAAAAGGCATGGGCGTAAACCATCATCCTTTTTTTTAACAAAGAAAAAAACGGCCACCACAGGAGAAACAGAAGGCCGTATGTGATCCTTGCGAAGGCTCTCCGCAGCATACTCCTTCATGGCCAACCGTTCAGGACCAGACAAATTAAACAGATGGGCTTTAGGTAGTTTAGCCCCAGGAACTAAATCAATGGCGCAGTCAAACAATCTATGCGGTGATAAAGCCTCGGCTTTGCTTCGGAAAACACGTCTTCGAAGTCCTTTAGGTACTCTGGAATACCTTCCAGATGACACAGAAACAGATTTAACAGGATTAACAATCAATGTAGATTTATGACAAGAATTGACACAGTTAGGGCCCCACATAACAATTTCCCCTGTTTCCCAGTTCATAACCGGGTTATGGAGTTGTAACCATGGAATACCCAGTACAAGCCCAGAAGGCAGATTGTCCAGAACAAAACAACTTAACTCCTCTACATGAGTAGAGCCTACTTTGAGTGAAAAGGTCTCAGAAACACAAAGAATCCTGGCTTGGGTGAGAGGAGATGAGTCAATGGCCACAACCTTGAGTGGGTCCTGAGCATGACTGTCCCTATCTTGCACTGGGTAATAATGCAGGAGCTGATCAGGTTGATGGTAGAACCTCCGTCCACAAAATCTGTAAAAAAAAATTACAATCGTCCACCAGCAGTTCAACTTGCAGCAACATTTTAGAACATGAGGTCTGGGTAGCTTCCTCGATCACCACACAGACCTAATCATTTCCCGACACCTTGGAGGATGATGGATGAGACGGACATTCCTTTTTCCAATGTCCAGACTACTCGCAGTAAAAACACAACTGTATCTCATGGCAGCATCTCCTTTCCTTCTCCTTAAGGGTGATGGCACCAATCTCCATAGGCTCAGGCGAAGAACAAGTTCCTTTGCCACCGAAAAACAATGGGGTCTCATACTGCATCACTCCCCTCGCCCGCAGTCTGTGATCCATCTGCACAGCCTGGGTCATAGCATCCTCCAGAGAGTCAGGTGGCAGGTGCAGTGCTAAGGCATCCTTCAAGCATTCAGACAGGCCTCTCTGGAACAAACCCCACAGGGCAGCATCATACCAAGAGACCTCCGCAGCCTAGCATCTGAACTCTGAGCAAAACCACTCGGCCTAGTGCTTCCCCTGACACACACTCATCACCATATCCTCTACCAGGCGCACTCGGTCTGGTTCATCATAAATATGCCCCAGAGCCTCAAAGAAAACATCCAAACATCCAGAGTCAATCTCTCAGAGGCTGTGGAAGGAAGGGAGAAAGCCCAGGCTTGAGGAGCCCCTCTAAGTAAAGACAAAACCACCCCCACCTTCTGCCCTTCATCCCCAGAGGAGAAAAAAAAAGCTTGCACCCCTCACTGAAAACTCTGAATTCTTTCTTATCTCCTGAGAAGAAATTAGGCAACTTAACAGGGGGTTCAGGGGGCAACAGGGCAACATCCCAACCCCCAGGGCCCCCGCAGAAAAGGCCCCTTGCACAGTATCAACTAAATGCTGCTGAGACTGTGACATTGTCCATTGCTCTACATTAAGCTTTTGAAACATTTGAGTCAGGTGTTTAACCTGCTCAGGCAGAGCCTGAAGGATATCCATATTCCCCCTACCCTCCACAGGAGGAAAGAAGGGGTAAAACAGTAGGTAAATTGGTCCATTATAATATCAGGACCTGCCAGGCAAACATTCACCAGGAGTCTGAGCGGTCCGAGCTGCGGGAGGTCAGAGTCACAGCTGCCCCAGGACAGATGGCGGCTTCCACGCCATCCAGGAACTGAGGGCAGCGACCGCGATACCGCGGTGCAGGCAGAGAAGCCAGGAGAGTGAGTAGCATGCAGGAACAGGACCTGCGATCACGTGACCGCAGGTCAAGAGGGAAGGGGGCGGGGCCTAGCGCAATGCTGCCAGAGGAGACAGTGAAGCGCACAGTAAATACCCAAGATTTGGAGGAGAATGGTAGTTACAGGAAAACAGAGAGGGGAGGGCACAAGGGAAAAATAGCCAATAGCCAAGCAGGCCAGAGTCAGGGAAGCCGGGTCAGACGAGGAAGTACCGAATCAGAAGACAAGTAGAAAAGCCCTAGGACACAGCCGAAGTCAGCAACCAGAGAAGCAGATGAGGTACAGAATCAGTAGGCAAAATCACAATAGGGAACAAACCAGGTCAAAACCAAACATACAGAAAAAGACTCAGGCACAAAGGCACAGTCACACGTGGGTCGCCATACTCAGCCGAGGGCAAAAGTATAACTGACGACACCTAGATCCACAAAGAGACTATAAAAAGCCTCGCTGAAACCAAAGGGAGGCTCCCAAGATTTGCCTTTCTGGAAAGGAAGCACATGGCTTAAGATTGGTTAACGTGGCAGGACCCTGAGACAACATTGCTCCCACCCCCACCTCGACAACAAATGGCTTAGACGGGTCTGGTTGCACCAAAATTGGGGCAGACGTGAAACACTTCTTTAAGACCAAAAAGGACACTTTAGCCAATGGACACCAGTTTTCGACATCCATCCCTTTACGTGTGAGATCTGTGAGGGGTTTAACTACCTGTGAAAACCACTTGATGAATTTACGGTAATAATTAGTGAATCCCAAGAAGTGCTGGAGACCTTTGAGATCCTGGGGTTGCACCCAATCTACAGTAGCTTGCACCTTTTTGGGATCCATAAGAAACTCCTCACCAGATACAATAAGACCAAGAAAAGACAACTCTTGCACGAAAAACGAATATTTTTCAAGTTTAACAGACAACCTGTTCTCTCTGAGTCTCTGGAGAACTGTTTTTAAGTGATGCAAATGAACATGACTGTCAGCAGAATAAATCAAAATGTCATCTACATATATCACCACAAAATGGCCAAAAACCACACTGATAAAGTTTTGAAACACTGCCGGTGCATTAGTGAGGCCAAAAGCCATTACCAAATTTTCAAAGTAGATTAACCCCAGCAGCTCCAGACCTAAGCATCCCAAGCAAACCATAATACCCAAATCCACTATGCGTGCAGGGCCGCATCCGGCGGCCCTGTGTAACCGGACATGCGGCGTGTCTTTATAGACTGCAGCATGTCTATTTATCTTGCAGAGAGGCTCCGTCTCCGAAAGATAAATAACACAGAAAAAAAGGAGGAAAAGAGTCCAAAGCTACATGAAAAAACTAAGCATTTTACTTAATATAAAAAGACATAAAAAGAGAACAGGACATAGTAACGCACAGATAAAATCAGATGAGGACAATAGATGATATCCAATATACCCAGAACAATAGAGAACTGACCGACAGCAAACCAGGTAATGCATGTGTGAAGAATGCGGAATAGGATGCGGTGATTCTGCATGTGTTCAATGAACACAACCGGAATCACCGTGCGTTCAACAGGGGGCGTCGCTTTGTGTGGAGCGGGGTATCCGCTACGTCCAAAGCGCAGGGATTCTGGCTTGTGGAAACATACCCTAACTCTTTCTGACCAAAGCCAGTTTTCATCTTCTTGACCAAGGTAATTTTATCCATTCTGACCAGTGTCAGTTTATGTGGTTATACTCTGCAACATTCTGTTTTCTCATGACATATTGTACTTCCCGTTAGTGGTAAATTTAGATTGATAATTTTTGTGTTTATTTATGAAAGTATTGGCAAAAATTTTGAAAATGTATTAATTTTCATACTTTAACTTTTACGCCGTTATACCAAAGAGTTATATCACACAAAATGGTTAATAAATAAGATTTACCACATGTCTACTTTACATCAGCATCATTTTTTAACATTTTTTGTTAGAAAGTTAATTAGCAATTTTTAATTTTTCCAACAAAATTTACAAAGCCAATTTTTTTAGGTACCACGTCACATTTGAAGTGACTTTAAGGGGACCATGTGACCATTTCAACAATGGTAACAGGAGAAAATGTGCAATTTCCCCTGAGTACGCCAATATCCCGCATGTGGTGGAAAACTCCTGTTTCAGAGCACGACGGGGTTTAGTAGAGAAGGGGCGCCATTTTGACTGGAAGAGCCCCTAACAAAATAGCAGAAACCCCCACAAGTAACTCCATTTTAGAAACCACCCTTTTCGAGGAATTCTTCTAGGGGAGTAGTGAGTATCTGTAAACATCATGCAATTCACAGAATTGTATAACATTAGGCTGAGCAAATGAAATATTACCATTTTTTTACACTAAAATGTTGCTTTGGCTCCAAGTTTGTAATTTTCAAAAGGGTAATAGGAGAAAATGAACAGTACATTTTGTTAGACAATTTCTCCTTAGCACACCAATACCTCATAAGTGGTGTGGTGCAAATTTTGCTTGACTACTTTGAGGATGCCATGTCACATTGCCAGAGCCCATGAGGTCCCAAAGCAGCAGAATCCGCCATTAATTACCCCATTTCACAAACTACATCTCTCAAGTAATTCATCTAGGGGTGCAGTGATCATATTGACACGATGGGTGTGTCACAGAATTTTATACCATTAGTCGGTTATGAAAAAATAATTACATTTTTACCACAAAAAAAACTAGTTTTAGCCTCAGATTTTACATTTTCAGAAAAGGAAGTGGGTAAAAATGGCACCAAAATTTGTCACACAATTTGTGTTGAACATGGCAATACCCTATATGTGACTGTACAGTACAGCCACAAAGTGAGATTAGGGAGGGAAGAAAAGCTATTTAATTCTTGGGAAACAAATTTTTGTAGAATAGTTTGTGGACTCCATATAAACAGCAGAATCCCCCCTGTGGGAATTTATCTACAGGTGTAGTGACAATTTTGACTTCATGGGTGTTTTCCAGAAACAAGCAGCAGGGGACGTTGCTGAATGAAAATTGCAAATTTGCCATTATACATTAGTGCTCATGCATTGTAGGGCCCAGTATGTTGTAGTGTCCATACACTGTGCCCAGCTCATGCTTCTGGAGACTTGCACCTATAAATTAGATGGGCTCTTACCGCTACGAAGCTCTCACCGCTACGAAGATGGCAAACATGTAGACGCTATAGGTACACTGTGGGGCTAATAAGTGGATCATTTGGATTTAGGAGTGCAGAATTTGCTACATTTTTTTTTTGGGGGGGGGGAGGCATAGCGCTTTTCCAGAGCCTTTGTAATACTAGTAATATGGAAGCCCCTTATATTTCCATTGACAGATGGACCTGAGTGGAGACTTCCTTTTTTTGTGAATTGATTTGAAGCTTTTTTATGGCATTCAATGAAAGAGTTGAATAGTGTGTCTGTACTATAGGTTGGGTCGTTTTGGACTTGGTGATATATTATTTGTACTTTAGTATGTGCACTTTTTTTGTTTTTATATAAATACCAGATGGAGGCCCGGTGCTATCGCATTGGGAGGGCGGTAATGTCACGATGGGGGCAGGCTTTGCAGCGCTGAGAATCTCTCCCCCCATGTGCTCACCCACCTATCCATTATCTCTTTCCCCATGTGCTGACTTCCCCCGTCTGTGCCCTCTTCTTTGACCTGTCTACCCCATGTGCTATCCCCCTTGTCTGCTGTCTCTTTCCGTCCTGTGCTGTGTTCTCCCCTCATGTGCTGTCCCGTTTGAGCTGTCTCCCCCCTGTGCTCTGTCTCTCTCACCCCTGTGTCTGACCATGTACAGAACATACTACAGCTCCTGGACAGGAGAGGAAGCAAATGACAATACTGACATTACAGCAGAAGATCGCAGAGGATACATTTTGTGAAGTGAAATATTGTTTAAAACCAGTCAGTGAAATATTTTACCTCACAAAATGAATCCTCTGTGATTCCCTGCTGTAATGTCAGTATTGTCTTTTGCTTCCTCCCCTGCTCAGGAGATGTGGTATGCTCCGCACATGGTCAGACACAGATAATTTTTGAAATGTGCTTTTTTCGTGGGAAACCCCTTTAATGTGATTGGCATCTTCTGCCTGTAGACACATCACGCATCTGCCGCCGGGATCAGCACTTGTCACTCCTTCTACATTTTTCACCCAAGCATGGTATAGTGCAATGGCCAGCGCCTGTGCATGGTGTCCCCTTCTCACTCTATGCAGGGATGCTGGCTTACTCATCATCCCAGCCCCTAGTGTGCGTCTGCCTCTTCTTGGTGTGTGTGCCACAGTTCCTGGTGGTGTGCGTAGTGCATGCGCTCCCCTGGTCTTAAAGGGGTAGCGTGCACATATAGTAAATGCCCTCAGCTTGTTGCCGAGGATCATTTACTATAATTGAATACACCTGCAAAATGGCTCCCAGCCAATTGATGGGAGTCATCCTGCATAATAGACTCCTTCTCACTTAGGGAGTCGCCAAGAAACGAGTTTAGCCATTAAGTAGTGTGGTGTTATGATTGGGTCACTGAGGAGGAAAGCAAGACCAAGCTAAGCCACAGAAAACCAGAGAGGTTGGTAACTAAGCAGATTGCAGACCCCTGATCCTATCCACACAACTAGCAGTAGCCGTGGAGCGTACCTACAATGATTCTAGACGCCTCGACACAGCCGGAGAACTAAATAAGCCTAAAGCAGGAAAGGGGAAATCTAAACTGCCCCAGAGCAGACCCCAAAGGAATAGATAGCCCCCAAACATATATTGTCGGTGAGACAAGATGAAAGCACAAATGCAGTTAGGAAAATAGGCTGAGCAAACGATGGGGCCCACACTAACTAGACAGGACAGGAAAGGAAAGACACTGTCTGCAATCATGCAAAAAACCCTGCAAAAAATGTCCAACACGTCTCATAGAAAAATGCTGAAGTCATTAGACTTCACCCACTATATCAGTACTCTGGCATATTCTGAAAGCAGAGCAAAAAGAGGCCAATCTAATAAGGGACAAAAACAAACTGGCACAAGCAGTAACATAAGGATGGAAAATCAGCACAGCCCCAGCTGGGGCTGGCTGACCACACGAAACTGAATAGACAAAACCAAATCAAATGTGAACAATAGCAAAGAACACTTAGCTTGAGCATGCAGGGACTGAACTGGAAACTAAGACCTCGGGAGGCAGGAAAAAATCACCAGCAGGGATAGAGGGAGTCGGCTGTCTTAAATCCAGTCAGAAACTCCAGATGCCCAATTGTCCTCCTCATTATCAGGTGGCAGGCCTCTGTTAATTAGATCAGCTCCATTACCTCCTGTAACCACCAGAGGGAGCCCGGAAAGAGAACTCGCGACCCCTCTGTCAATATAACCAGCTCCACTACCTTCACTAGTAACCAGAGGTAGGCCAGAAAGTGAATTCACAACAGCACCCCCCTTGAGGAGGGGTCACCAAACCCTCATCCACGCCACCAAGCCGATCAGGATGGGCCCGGTGAAAAGCACGAACCAATCTATCGGCATGAATGTCAGAAGCAGAGACCCAAGAATTATGCTCCTGGCCATAACCCTTCCATTTGACCAAGTACTGGAGTCTCCGTCTAGCCAAACGAGAATCCAATATTTTCTCTACCTCATATTCCACATTGCCTTTAACCAATACAGGGTCAGGAGGTGCCACCATAGGAACTACTGGCTCCACAAACCTCTTCAACAGAGATTTGTGAAACACATTATGGATCTTAAACGTAACTGGAAGAGCCAATCGAAAAGAAACAGGATTAAGAATCTCCAAAATCTTATAAGGTCCGATGAATCTTGGCTTGAACTTTGGAGACGCAACCTTCATAGGAATATTCTTTGATGACAACCAAACCATATCACCCACTTTAAACGGGGGGGGACCAATGGTCCTATGCTGGTTGGCAAACCGTTGGGCTTTTTCCTGAGAGAGGGACAACTTATCCACCACTTGGTCCCAAATCTGCTGCATTCTCTCTATCACAATGTCCACACTTGGGCAGGTCAAAGATTCCACTTGCCCTGAAGAAAATCGAGGATGAAACCCAAAGTTACTGAAAAAGGGCGACATCAAAGTGACTGAACTAGCTCTATTGTTTAGCGCGAATTCAGCCAAGGGCAAAAAGAGACCCAGTCATCCTGAACGGCAGATATAAAACATCTCAAGTAGGATTCCAAAGTCTGGTTTGTTCTCTCAGTCTGCCTATTGGTCTGAGGATGAAATGCAGAGGAGAAAGTTAACTGAATTCCCAGATTGGAACAAAAAGTTCTCCAAAATCTAGAAACAAACTGGACTCCTCTGTCCGACACAATGTTCTCAGGAATCCCATGCAACCGAACCACCTGTTGTTAAAACAAGGGCACCAACTCTGAAGAAGATTGCAACTTTGGGAGTGGTACAAAATGGATCATCTAAGAAAATCTATCACAAATCACTATTAAAAATGCTTATTCTTGTATATTATTGAGGACTTGTTACCAGATGTGATACACTTAAATATGACCATGTTCTTATAAAAAAAAATGTAGTGGTTTATTTGGATTCTTCCATCAAAGAAAAGATTATTACAGAAAAACACAAAAATAGGTTAAATGATTATAAAGAGATTGTCCATTTATTCATAGCTAAGCTTGTATCCTTCTTTCCTGGAATTCTGAACTCTGAATGGAAAAGGTGTCTGTCTTCAGCACGTAGATTCTCTTGAAGTCACACATGGTGATTAAGTTACAGCTGTCCATTCAATGTAGTGGCCGAGCAGAGATTGTTAGGAACGGCGGAACGCACTAAATAAAAATATACAGTGGGGAAAAAAAGTATTTAGTCAGTCAGCAATAGTGCAAGTTCCACCACTTAAAAAGATGAGAGGTGTCTGTAATTTACATCATAGGTAGACCTCAACTATGGGAGACAAACTGAGAAAAAAAAATCCAGAAAATCACATTGTCTGTTTTTTTTTCATTTTATTTGCATATTATGGTGGAAAATAAGTATTTGGTCAGAAACAAGCAATCAAGATTTCTGGCTCTCACAGACCTGTAACTTCTTCTTTAAGAGTCTCCTCTTTCCTCCACTCATTACCTGTAGTAATGGCACCTGTTTAAACTTGTTATCAGTATAAAAAGACACCTGTGCACACCCTCAAACAGTCTGACTCCAAACTCCACTATGGTGAAGACCAAAGAGCTGTCAAAAGACACCAGAAACAAAATTGTAGCCCTGCACCAGGCTGGGAAGACTGAATCTGCAATAGCCAACCAGCTTGGAGTGAAGAAATCAACTGTGGGAGCAATAATTAGAAAATGGAAGACATACAAGACCACTGATAATCTCCCTCGATCTGGTGCTCCACGCAAAATCCCACCCCGTGGGGTCAGAATGATCACAAGAACGGTGAGCAAAAATCCCAGAACCATGCGGGGGGACCTAGTGAATGAACTGCAGAGAGCTGGGACCAATGTAACAAGGCCTACCATAAGTAACACACTACGCCACCATGGACTCAGATCCTGCAGTGCCAGACGTGTCCCACTGCTTAAGCCTGTACATGTCCGGGCCCGTCTGAAGTTTGCTAGAGAGCATTTGGATGATCCAGAGGAGTTTTGGGAAAATGTCCTATGGTCTGATGAAACCAAACTGGAACTGTTTGGTAGAAACACAACTTGTCGTGTTTGGAGGAAAAAGAATACTGAGTTGCATCCATCATACACCATACCTACTGTAAAGCATGGTGGTGGAAACATCATGCTTTGGGGCTGTTTCTCTGCTAAGGGGCCAGGACAACTGATCCGGGTACATGAAAGAATGAATGGGGCCATGTATCGTGAGATTTTGAGTGCAAACCTCCTTCCATCAGCAAGGGCATTGAAGATGAAACGTGGCTGGGTCTTTCAACATGACAATGATCCAAAGCACACTGCCAGGGCAACGAAGGAGTGGCTTCGTAAGAAGCATTTCAAGGTCCTTGAGTGGCCTAGCCAGTCTCCAGATCTCAACCCTATAGAAAACCTTTGGAGGGAGTTGAAAGTCCGTGTTGCCAAGCGAAAAGCCAAAAACATCACTGCTCTAGAGGAGATCTGCATGGAGGAATGGGCCAACATACCAACAACAGTGTGTGGCAACCTTGTGAAGACTTACAGAAAACGTTTGACCTCTGTCATTGCCAACAAAGGATATATCACAAAGTATTGAGATGAAATTTTGTTTCTGACCAAATACTTATTTTCCACCATAATATGCAAATAAAATGAAAAAAAAACAGACAATGTGATTTTCTGGATTTTTTTTTCTCAGTTTGTCTCCCATAGTTGAGGTCTACCTATGATGTAAATTACAGACGCCTCTCATCTTTTTAAGTGGTGGAATTTGCACTATTGCTGACTGACTAAATACTTTTTTTCCCCACTGTAGTAATAAAGTGCGTTCGCCGCTCGGGGTCCACCGTGCAGTAGGTGATATAACCGCTGCTAAGTGGTGGCAGGAGCAATATGGCGGTAATGCGCACAGGGTTAAACGTCACCCAGGAGCACAGAGCAATCTCTGTTAAGTCACAGGAATGCCAAATAAATACAAATACAAAAAACTGAGCCTGTTGAATTCACAGTACTCAGTATAAATACACACACGGTATCAGGTCACAGGAGTAGCCCAAGACGGCGGCACTACGTCCGTCTAGACCTACCGTGTGTGCGGCGTCGCAGCTGCAGACGCAAAGGGGGGCTGCTACTGCAGCGCAGCGTGGACACTGCCATTAAATGACAAGGTTAAGGTGCAAGCGCAATGTCGGACGCTAGCAGCTGTGGATGTTACACAACAAGAAAACACAAAAATGACAAATTTGCAAAAATACTCTGCAGTAAAAAATGGCAGTAATCAGCAAGTGCTGGATAACAAATACGGGGTATTTAGTCGATACGTTTTTTGCAAAAAGTGTATGCCAAGCTGCTCCACCACGTCACGGTAACCCTTCATGGAGCAGTCCCTATCTAATGTATTTGAAACTTGAACATGTGAACAGTGTCTAAATGAACAGGATACAGACAGGCGCCCCCCAGTATGGGCTCGTGGTGTAAGGCAGCTCATTTATGTGCATGTCACACAAGAGAGGAGTGAGGTCTCCCAAACCATGCTAAGCAAGGAAAAAACGGATTAAAAACATATGTGACATGCACAAATGTGAACAAGTCAGTCAGACAGTGTTCACGCCACCCAATGGCTGAGACACAACAAGAAAACCCAAAATGACAAATTTGCAAAAATACTCTGCAGTAAAAAATGGCAGTAATCAGCAAGTGCTGCTCATCCTGTTCCTTTAGACACTGTTCACATGTTCAGGTTTTAAATACATTAGATAGGGACTGCTCCGTGAAGGGTTACCGTGATGTGGTGGAGCAGCTTGGCATACACTTTTTGCAAAAAACATATCAACTAAATACCCTATATTTGTTATCCAACACTTGCTGATTACTGCCATTTTTTACTGCAGAGTATTTTTGCAAATTTGTCATTTTGTGTTTTCTTGTTGTGTCTCAGCCAGTGGGTGGCGTGAACACTGTCTGACCGACTTGTTCACATTTGTGCATGTCACATATGTTTTTAATCCGGTTTTTCCTTGCTTTGCATGGTTTGGGAGACCCAACCCCTCTCCTGTGTGACATGCACATAAATGAACTGCCTTACACCACGAGCCCATACTGGGGGGCGCCTGTCTGTATCCTGTTCATTTAGACACTGTTCACATGTTCAGGTCTTAAATACATTAGATAGGGACTGCTCCGTGAAGGGTTACCGTGACGTGGTGGAGCAGCTTGGCATACACTTTTTGCAAAAAGCGTATCGACTAAATACCATGTATTTGTTATCCAGCACTTGCTGATTACTGCCATTTTTTACTGCAGAGTATTTTTTCAAATTTGTCATGTTGTGTTTTCTTGTTGTGTCTCAGCCAGTGGGTGGCGTGAACACTGTCTGACCGACTTATTCACATTTGTGCATGTCACATATGTTTTTAATCCATTTTTTCCTTGCTTAGCATGGTTTGGGAGACCCCACCCCTCTCTTGTGTGACATGCACATAAATGAGCTGCCTTACACCACGAGCCCTTACTGGGGGGCGCCTGTCTGTATCCTGTTCATTTAGACACTGTTCACATGTTCAGGTTTTAAATACATTAGATAGGGACTGCTCCGTGAAGGGTTACTGTGATGTGGTGGAGCAGCTTGGCATACACTTTTTGCAAAAAACATATCGACTAAATACCCTGTATTTGTTATCCAGCACTTGCTGATTAATGCCATTTTTTACTGCAGAGTATTTTTGCAAATTTGTCATTTTGTGTTTTCTTGTTGTGTCTCAGCCAGTGGGTGGCATGAACACTGTCTGACCGACTTGTTCACATTTGTGCATGTCACATATGTTTTTAATCAGCTGTGGATGTTACAGCAGAGGAGGCTTGGCGCTGATTCTAAACTCAGTCTCTAACCACATACGTAACATCGGAGTGAAGGGATTTTATAATGAGTCAGTCACCAGAATCATACATCCATCCTCATACACACAGCAGCAAGTAAGTCTGTACTAGCGCATGGCGGATCAGCTATGTGCGCCTTTTATAGCAGCCGGGACCTTCCGCAAGCTTCCTGATCTCTGAGATGGACGAATGAGATCTGGAGCGGGACCTGAGCACATGACTCCCAATCTCCAATGGGAGATCGTCCCATGAGCATGCTCAATAGGAGGACAGAAAGACTTAGCCTCAGGAGAGATTTCTTGCAAGGCAATCTCCTCTGCAATCTCCTCTGCAGGAGATAAACAGCAGGAGACTGCAGAATGTGAGGGTCTGGATCCCTGCAGAGCAAACGCAGAAATCCGACGCCTAACAGAGATGTCCCCTCTGATGGTAGTGAAGGAGAGAGTGACCCCTAGAGTAAGTCCCAACATATATATTCATCTGTCAGAGCACGTGGTCTCTATATATGGGGTTGACATTTACCATGAGCTAAACTTACAAAAATAACATATGTAATGTCAGCAGAAGGCAATGTTCAGTACAGAACTGAGTGAAATAAGAAATATAAATTAACAACTGATTATTATTAATATTTAACAATCACCCAGATAACAGTCATTCTCTGAGAGACAGGAAGATCAGAAATAAAATCCATTGAGATATGGGTCCATGGACTCTTGGGCACCTGCAGGGGCATCAACAACCCACTAGAATGAAAACAGGGTTTAGACCGAGAACAAGTCCCACAGGACTGCTCAAAATTCCTAAAATCACGAGATAAGGCAGGCCACCAAAAAGACCGACTCACCAAATCTCTGGTACCAAAAATACCTGGATGACCAGCCAACGCGGAACAATGAATTTCAGACATTACTCTCTTCCTCCACTGGTCAGGAACATACAATTTTCCCATAAGGCAACGCTCAGGTTTGTCCTCCTGAAATTCCTCCAGGGCACGTCTCAAATCGGGCGAAATGGCGGAAAGAACTACCCCCTCACCTAGAATGGCAGTAGGCTCGGTCATCATAAGAGAATCCGCAAAGAAACTCCTGGAAAGGGCATCCGCCTTAACATTCTTAGTGTCAAGAAGAAAAGAGACCACAAAATTAAAACGCATGAAAAACAAGGCCCACCTAACCTTTCTAGGATTCAAGCGTTTGGCTGATTCAAGATAAATCAAATTCTTGTGGTCGGTGAGGACCACAACTTGATGTTTAGCTCCCTCCAACCAATGTCTCCACTTTTCAAATGCCCATTTCATGGCCAACAATTTCCGATTCCCCACGTCATAGTTACGTTCAGATGGGGAGAATTTTCAAGAAAAGAAGACACAGGGATTCATTTTAGAAGTCACCAGTTCTTTTTGGGACAAAACAGCTTCTGCACCAATCTCAGAAGCATCTACCTCCACCTAAAAAGGAAGCGAGACATCAGGTTGCCGTAGAACAGGAGCAGAAGTGAATCTCCACTTAAGCTCCTGAAATGACGAAACTGCCTCTGGAGACCAATTCACCACATCAGCGCCCTTTTAGTCAGATCAATCAGTGGTTTGACAACACCAGAAAAATTACCTATAAATTTACGATTAGTGTTGAGCGATACCGTCCGATACTTAAAAGTATCGTATCGGATGGTATCGGCCGATCTAAAAAAAATATCGGGTATCGCCGATTCCGATACCGGAAGTCCCATTCAAGTCTATGGGACTTCCGGTATCGGAATAAGAAAAACCCTATTTTTGCCTTGTACAGCCTCTCTGGGGTCTGTACGGGCCTTTTGGGGGGCTGTGCCGGCCTGCCGGGGGGGTCTGTGCAGGCTCCGGTGGTCTGTGCCGGCCTGCCGGGGGGCTGTGCCGGCCTGCCGGTGGTCTGTGCAGGCTCCGGTGGTCTGTGCCGGCCTGCCGGGGGGCTGTGCCGGCCTGCCGGTGGTCTGTGCAGGCTACGGGGGTCTGTGCAGGCATCGTCCGATGGGACTACAAGTCCCATCGGGCGATGCCTGCTACCATGACAGTGATTGACACATTAGCCAATGATGGGACAGTAGTAGTCCCATCATCCGGCTAATGTGTTGAATGTAAAAAAAAAAAAAAAAATTTACATGCTACATACATACAACATGCATACTACATATATACTACATGTAACATACATACTACATACATGCTACATACTACATGCATGGTACATACATGCTACATACATACTACATACATAATACATATATACTACATATATACTACATGCATGCAACATACATACTACATATATACTACATGTAACATACATACTACATACATGCTACATACTACATGCATGCTACATACTACATACATGCTACATACTACATGCATGCTACATACATGCTACATACATACTACATACATAATACATACATAATACATATATACTACATGCATGCAACATGCATACTACATATATACTATATATACTACATGTAACATACATACTACATGCTACATACATGCAACATACATACTACATGCTACATACATGCAACATACATACTACATACATGCTACATACATGCTACATACATGCAACATACATACTACATACATGCTACATGCTACATGCTACATACATGCAACATACATACTACATACATGCTACATACATACCACATGCATGCAACATGCATACTACATATATACTGCATATATACTACATGCATGCAACATACATATATACTACATACAATACATACATATAGACATACAGTACATATAACATAGAGTACATACTTACCGTCACTTGTCACTTTGATCCCCGAAGCCATTGTCACCTGAGGGATAAATATCAAAATAAAAAAAAACAATATACTTACCCCGATCCGCAGAAGTCCACGAGGGTCCCACGTCCATCTTGCATGGAGAACAGCAGCATCAGCTGATGCTACCGTTCTCTACCAGCTCCAGGAATACAATGACGGAAGGTAGGTATCCTTCCGCACTGTATTCCTCCACCACTTTAAAAAAAAAAAGTGCCTAGTCTCACTTTATGCCATTGCTGCGTGGGAAATTCCCACGCAGCAATGGCATAAAGTGAGACTAGGCACTTTTTTTTTACAGTGGAGGAGGAATACAGAGCAGAAGGATACCTACCTTCCGTCATTGTATTCCTGGAGCTGGTAGAGAACGGTAGCATCAGCTGATGCTGCTGTTCTCCACGCAAGATGGACGTGGGACCCTCGTGGACTTCTGCGGATCGGGGTAAGTATATCGGTGTTTTTTTATTTTGATATTTATCCCTCAGGTGACAATGGCTTCGGGGATCAAAGTGACAAGTGACGGTAAGTATGTACTCTATGTTATATGTACTGTATGTCTATATGTATGTAGTATATATGTATGTTGCATGCATGTAGTATATATGCAGTATATATGTAGTATGCATGTTGTATGTATGTGGCATGTATGTAGCATGTATGTAGCATGTATGTAGCATGTATGTATGTAGTATGTTGCATGTATGTTGCATGTATGTAGCATGTATGTTGCATGTATGTAGCATGTAGTGTGTATGTATGTAGCATGTATGTAGCATGTAGTGTGTATGTTGCATGTATGTTACATGTAGTATATATAGTATATATGTAGTATGCATGTAGTATATATGTTGTATGTATGTTGCATGCATGTAGTATATATGTATTATGTATGTAGTATGTATGTAGCATGTATGTAGCATGTAGCATGCATGTAGTATGTAGCATGTATGTAGTATGTATGTTACATGTAGTATATATGTAGTATGTTACATGTAGTATATATGTAGTATGTATGTTGCATGCATGTAGTATGTAGCATGTATGTAGCATGCATGTAGTATGTAGCATGTATGTAGTATGCATGTTGCATGTAGTATATATGTAGTATGCATGTTGTATGTATGTAGCATGTAATTTTTTTTTTTTTTTACATTCAACACATTAGCCGGATGATGGGACTACTACTGTCCCGTCATTGGCTAATGTGTCAATCACTGTCATGGTAGCAGGCATCGCCCGATGGGACTTGTAGTCCCATTGGACGATGCCTGCACAGACCGCCGGAGCCTGCACAGACCACTGGCAGGCCGGCACAGCCCCCCGGCAGGCCGGCACAGACCACCGGAGCCTGCACAGACCACCGGCAGGCCGGCACAGCCCCCCGGCAGGCCGGCACAGACCACCGGAGCCTACACAGACCACCGGTAGGCCGGCACAGCCCCCCGGCAGGCCGGCACAGACCACCGGAGCCTGCACAGACCACCGGCAGGCCGGCACAGCCCCCCGGCAGGCCGGCACAGACCACCGGAGCCTGCACAGACCACCGGCAGGCCGGCACAGACCCCCGGCAGGCCGGCACAGACCCCCGGAGCCTGCACAGACCACCGGCAGGCCGGCACAGACCCCCGGAGCCTGCACAGACCACCGGCAGGCCGGTACAGACCCCCGGACAGTCGGCACAGCCCCCCCGAAGGCCCGAACTGACGGCGCATCATGATGCTCACAGACAGCGCATCATGATGACGTCATTTCGGCAGCCAATCAGAGCCACAAAAGTGGCTCATTGCATTTTGGACTTCCGATTCCGGTATCCGATACGAAAAAAGTATCGATACTCGGTATCGGAATTCCGATACGGCAAATATCGGCCGATACCCGATACTTGCGGTATCGGAAAGCTCAACACTATTTACGATAGAAATTAGCAAAACCCAAAAACTTCTGGAGAGCCTTCAAAGAAGTGGGCTGAACCCAATCATAAATGGCCTGTACCTTGGCCGGGTCCATTTCAATAGCCGACGGAGACAAAATAAATCCCAAAAAAGAAATCCTCTGACCACCAATGAGGCATTTTGATCCCTTAACATACAGGGAATTTTTCCTCAAAATCCGGAACACAGTCCGGACATGTTCCACATAGAGTTGAGCGAAACGGGTCGAAAAAAATTCAAAAGTCGCCGACTTTCACCAAAGTCGGGTTTCGTGAAACGAAACCTGACCGTAGCGTGAGGTCGGCCACGAGGTCGGCGACCATCGCGCCAAAGTCGCGTTCCAAAAGATGCTTTAGCGCCCTTTTTCAGCCAATCAGGAAGAACGGACACTGTGGGCAACGTGATGACATAGGCAGCGGCCACCAACATCTTTGAGAAGGGCATGCAAGTGATTGGCTTGCTTTGTGTGGCGTCACAGGGGGTATAAAGGGGCGTGCACGCTGACCGCCATGTTACATATGCTGATCTCAGAATAGGGAGAGCTGCTGCTGCTGATTCTGTATGGAGAGCGTTAGGAAGGCCAAAAAAAAAAAAAACGCTTCTGCTGATAGCGCTTTTCACTGTAGTTACTGTGCAGTGAAATGTGAAGATTTTTGCTTTTGTGCAGCAGCGCTGGTGGTGATTAGGCTGCTTTTTAAGGCTACCTGCATTGCTGTGTGCACACTGGTGTTCAAACTGCTTTTTTAAAAGCAATCCAAATTTTGTTTTGTCCTGGTGAGGTACTGAGCGTTCATTTTTTCACACACCGTACACCGGTGTACGCTCCTCACAAAGTAGCATGTACCGGCTGTTATCAAATTGAAGCTGTGTGTGACTCTGTAAGGAAAAGCCGAGGAGTTTGTCCGTTCTTACAGACCTGCACCTTAGAGTTTTGTCCGTATTTCAAACAGTTTTGTATACCTGCTGTTTGATTACATTCAAAACTAGAGAGAGACAGCGTGTGTCAGTCCGTATACAAAAACACGGAGCTTGACAATCTGTATGTGACTCTGTAAGGAAAAGCCGAGGAGTTTGTCCATTCTTACAGACCTACACCTTAGAGTTTTGTCCGTTTTCAAACAGTTTCGTATATCTGCTGTTTGATTACATTCAAAACTAGAGAGAGACAGCGTGTGTCAGTCCGTATACAAAAACACGGAGCTTGACAATCTGTGTGTGACTCTGTAAGGAAAAGCCGAGGAGTTTGTCCATTCTTACAGAGCTACACCTTAGAGTTTTGTCCATTTTTCAAACAGTTTCGTATATCTGCTGTTTGATTACATTCAAAACTAGAGAGAGACAGCGTGTGTCAGTCCATATACAAAAACACGGAGCTTGACAGTCTGTATGTGACTCTGTAAGGAAAAGCCGAGGAGTTTGTCCGTTCTTACAGACCTACACCTTAGAGTTTTGTCCGTTTTTCAAACAGTTTCACATATTTGCTGCTTGACTAAATTCAAAACTAGAGAGAGCGTGTGTCAGTCCGTATACAAAAACACGGAGCTTGACAATTTTATATACACACACCGCACAGCGTTGTACGCGTATGCTCCTCACACAGTACCGTGTACCGGCTGTTATCACTGCCAAACTGAAGCTGTCTGTGTGTGACTCTGTAAGGAAAAGCCGAGGAATTTGTCCGTTCTTACAGACCTACACTCTAGGGAGAGTCCACTTCTGCCCAATTCTATATACACCTTGTAGTTTGTCGTACACTAGGCAATTTCTCCCTGTTACATTGCGATGTAATATACACAGGGCCTGAAAGAATACAACTGTGTCCTGAAGTCTGTAGAGAGATTCCATTTCTCCCCAGTCCTCTATACACCTCTCTTACACCATCCAGAATCAGCCTGTTACTTTGCGGTGTAAAATATACAGGGCCTGACAGAATACAACTGTGTCCTGAAGTCTGTAGAGAGATTCCATTTCTCCCCAGTCCTCTATACACCTCTCTTACACCATCCAGAATCAGCCTGTTACTTTGAGGTGTAAAATACACAGGGCCTGACAGAATACAACTGTGTCCTGAAGTCTGTAGAGAGATTCCATGTCTCCCCAGTCCTCTATACACCTCTTTTTCACCATCCAGAATCAGCCTGTTACTTTGAGGTGTAATATACACAGGGCCTGACAGAATACAATTGTGTCCTGAAGTCTGTAGACAGATTCCATTTCTCCCCAGTCCTCTATAAACCTTTTTTACATCATCCAGGATCAGCCTGTTACTTTGAGGTGTAAAATACACAGGGCCTGACAGAATCCAACTGTGTCCTGAAGTCTGTAGAGAGATTCCATTTCTCCCCAGTCCTCTATACACCTTTTTTACACCATCCAGAATCATCCTGTTACTTTGAGGTGTAATATACACAGGGCATGACAGAATACAACTGTGTCCTGAAGTCTGTGAAGAGATTCCATTTCTCCCCAGTCCTCTATACACCTTTTTTACACCATCCAGAATCAGCCTGTTACTTTGAGGTGTAATATAAACTGGCCCTGACAGAATCCAACTGTGTCCTGAAGTCTGTATAGAGATTCCATTTCTCCCCAGTCCTCTATACACCTCTTTTTCACCATCCAGAATCAGCCTGTTACTTTGAGGTGTAATATACACAGGGCCTGACAGAATCCAACTGTGTCCTGAAGTCTGTAGAGAGATTCCATTTCTCCCCAGTCCTCTATACACCTCTTTTTCACCATCCAGAATCAGCCTGTTACTTTGAGGTGTAAAATACACAGGGCCTGACAGAATACAACTGTGTCCTGAAGTCTGCAGAGAGATTCAAATACTCCCCACTACTATATATACCTTGTACCTTGTTTTACAGTACAATATAGTTGGTGGTATTTTGGGTACATTTTCCCCAAAAATGAGTAAGTGTGGTGGAAGAGTCCATAGAAGTGGGCGGGGGTTGGTAGCTGGTAATGACGGTGTTGGTGGTGGATCTGCTGGTAGTGGCAAAAGCAAAATAGTACCAAATGCAGGAGGTGTTGAGCCTGCGTCATCGTCTGGCTCCACAAGGCCTCGAAGGCTCCCTTTTCTGGGAGTAGGTAAACCGCTTTTAAAGCCGGAGCTTCAGGAACAAGTTTTGGCTTACATTGCTGACTCAGACTCCAGCTCTATCGCCTCCTCTTCTGAAGTTTTAAAAAATAAAAGCACTGAGTCATCATTGGAGGCTCATGGTTATGAACCACACCTTTCCTTGTGTCCTTCACCCGAACCAAAATTGAAGGATGCGGCAGGACACACTACAGATTACTCCATGGAGCTGTTTTCACATACCATGCCTGGGTTATCAAGTCAAATCGTGAATTACCCAGGCCAAGATGAATCTGACATGGAGTGCACTGATGCACCGCCACGGCTAGATTTATCTGCTGGTACATTCACTCAGAGAACTACATTGTCCTCGCAATGTACTGAGCCAGAATCTGACCCTGATGAAACTCAGGTGCCCCCTCCCGCACGCTATACCACCATACACGGTGACAAAGAGGAAGGTGCACATGACATTGAAGAGGAGGTGATGGATGACCCAGTTGTTGACCCAGATTGGCATCCATTGGGGGAAGAGGGTTCCGCTGCCAATAGCTCAGAAGAGGAGGAGGAGCATCCGCAGCAGGCATCGACATCGCAACAGCTGTTTTCTGGCAGCCCCGGAGCAGTCCAAAAACGGGTTACAAAAAGCAAAAGAGTTGCAGGACAGCTTGGCCAGATGGTCAAAATAGCACAGCGTGCAAGACCTCAAAATGTCTTCCATAGTAGGAAGAGTGCAGTGTAGCACTTTTTTGAACAAAATCCTAATGATCAGGCAAAGGTTATCTGTAAGAAGTGCGCAAAGACCTTTAGCCGAGGGAAAAATCTGAGAAATTTGAATACCAGTTGCATGCTTAGACATTTAACCACCATGCACTTGCAAGCGTGGACGGACTACCAAACCTCACATACCACATGTGCAGCTGCTCCCTAAGAAAGTTGTCAGCAATGCTACATTGTTTCCCCCTCTGTAAGCCCACCGGTTAGCACACCACCAGCAGCAAATGTTGAGGCCAAAGCAGTCAGGGAATCACAATGTTATATCAACGAAAGACTGAATCTAGGCCATCAGAAAGAACACCAACTCCATCACCATCATCAACCCTCTCTCAGTCCGCCATGCCCACCACTTGTTCCACCATATGCAGCTCTCAAGTCCAGCTCACCCTACCAGAGACTATGAGTAGGACAAGAAAGTACTCATCCTCTCATCCGCGTACACTGGGTTTGAACGCCCACATTGCCAATCTCAATAGAGATGATGCCCTATCGCTTGGTTGAAAGCGCAGCTTTCCACAAACTCATGGCCTACACAGTACCACGCTATGACCTACCCAGTCGCCACTTCTTTTCGCACAAAACTATCCCAGCCCTCCACCTTCATGTGAAAGACCGCATTGTCCATGCACTCCAGCAATCAGTGAGTGGAAAGGTGCACCTCACAACTGATGCATGGTCCCGTAGGCATGGCCAGGGCCGTTACGTGTCCATCACTGCGCACTGGGTTAATGTTGTGGATGCAGGGTCCATAGGGGACAGTGGTGGTGGGACAGTGCTGCCTAGCCCATGGTATAGGAAACAGTTGGCTGTAGGCGTTCGACCCTCCTCCTCCTCCTCCAGAAGCGAAAGCTCGTCCACAGAGCGCAGTCGCACGAGCACTCCATCCTCAGCTGCCAGTGTTGCACACGAGGTGTCCCCCTATCGATCATCTAGTGGAAAGCGTCAGCAGGCTGTGTTGAAGATGAAGAGTTTGGGCAACAGACACACCATCGGGGGTACTGGCCGACTACTTTCAGTGACAAACTGAGTCATGGCTGGGCAGTCTACATCTTGAGGCAGGCAAGGTAGTTAGTGATAATGGCCGGAATTTTGTGGCAGCCATAGCCCTTTCAAAACTCAGACATATACCTTGCTTGGCTCACACCTTGAACCTTGTGGTGCAGTGCTTCCTCAATAATTATCCGGAGTTAACAGGCCTCCTCCATAAGGTTCGAAGACTGTACTCGCACATCCGCCGGTCGCCCGTACACTCCAATCGTATGCAGAAGCTGCAGTGATTGCTCCACCTTCCCAAGCACCGCCTAATTATCGACATTGCAAGAAGGTGAAACTCCACCCTGCACATGGTGGAGCGGCTCTGCGAACAGAGGCAGGCTGTTATGCATTTGTGGGAGGATAAATGGGCAGGCACTGTGAGGGCAGACATGGAGTTGTCAGGTGTGCAGTGGTCAAAGCTGAAAGACCTCTGTAAAGTCCTTCATTGTTTTGAGGAATGCACACCGCTGGTAAGCGCAGACGACGCCATCATAAGCATGAGCATCCCACTTATGCATCTGCTCATGCAAGCCTTGATGCACATTAAGGAGCAGGCGTCTGCAGCCGAGGATGATGAGGAAGAGGAGGAGGGAAGCTTTGAAGGCAGTCAGGCATTGTCTGCTCAGGGACCTCTCTTGGACGAGGTGAAGGAAGAAGAGGAAGAGGAGGAGGAGGATGATGATGGGGATGATTATTTAGGGGAGGAGGATGCTTCTCGTGGGGCAAGAGAGAATGTTGGCGTGGCAAGGTCTGGTACAGGCTTTATGCGTGACTGGAGGGATGTGGATTTGCCAGAAAGTGCTCCTCCACCCAGCACTCGCAGTGCATCATTGACACCGGGAACATTGGCCCACATGTCAGATTATGCCTTGCAGAGTCTAAAAAGGGACCCCCGCATTGCCAAAATGATGAACGATGATGACTACTGGTTGGCCAGCATCCTGGATCCACGCTATAAAGGTAAATTCCAAAACATCATGCCACAGGAGAACCTTGACCTAATATTAGCTAACAAACAAGCAACTCTGGTAAACCGGTTGGTTGAGGCATTCCCAGCACACAGCAGCGGTGATGGGTCTCACACAAGCCGTAAGGGCCGGGGGCAACTTGGAAGAGGTGTTGGTGGTGCACACATCAGAAGTGGGGTTGGAGACAGGGGTTTCATGACTATGTTGTGGACTGATTTTTCAAGTCCCGCTCACACGACTGGTAATACTGCATCGATTGAAAGTGAGAGGAGACAGCACTTGTCAGCTATGGTTACAAACTACTTCTCGTCCCATATCGATGTTCTCTCCCTCACAGGTCATTCCCATTTGACTATTGGGCCGCTAAACTGGACGCCTGGCCTGAATTGGCCCAATATGCCTTACAGGAGCTCGCTTGCCCAGCTGCAAGTGTGCTATCGGAAAGAGTCTTCAGTGCTGCTGGATCAATCCTCACAGAAAAAAGGACCCGTCTCTCGACCCAAAATGTGGATTATCTAACCTTCATTAAAATGAACCATGCATGGGTTTCCAAGGATTTTGTCACACCTTACCCTGATGACACATAGTTTGCCAGAAAAATGGCTTACTTTGGTACTCCTCTTCCTGGGACTTGACCAATTTCGCCTTTAGCAGCAGGTGAATGTCCCACATCAACATATGCCATTTTGTAAACCGCCCTAGCTGGGCTGCCTCCTCCCCCCATGGCCGGGGTCACCACCTAGCGCACGCAACCGTGCGAGTGACGTTGCCCTGGACAGGTGGGTGGGCCGACTCTTGGGCGCCGGCACTGGCACAGGGTCCCTCATAGTGCAATCAAGTGTCTCTGACGGTGGGGGTGCACACCCGCCGTCAGACACACCTCTGTACTATCAGGGGCCCAGTGCCAGTACCGACGCCCACGAGTGTGCCCCCCTTGCTTGGGCAGGGCCCCAGCATTTGCAATGTTTACCTCTCCCTGCTCCTCTGCTGTGTAGTCTGGGCTGTCAAATCCTTCACTGGGACTGCCACTACAAATTTGGTGAACTGATAGAAGATGATGGTTAAGAAGTAGCTATGCCCGGTCCCGCTGGCAGGGATCCAGCTTCAGATGATCAATGGCTTCCATTTCTTATGGACGTCGACTCAGAATGAGATGCAGTGGTGGTTTCTCATCAGCTTTAACAGTTTTCCTTCCCACAGACGTGTGACATTCCAGCGCACATTTTTAAATGTGCCCTCTCATGCCAATCCAATTGAATCGCCTATGGCCTGTGGCTTCTGTGTTTTGCACTCCAAAGTTACATGACGGATCATGATAGGCAGTGAGCACCATGTTTACATCTCTCCCTGTGATCAAAATTGGATGGATATGAGTAACGGCGATGGGATCAACGGTACTGCGATACAGCAAGACTTTCATCGCAAACAAAGGTTTTTGTTGTCTCCACACACTAATTAATTGAGGGTCAGCATCGCCTCTGAGAATTGTGACGGAAGTTTTTCCCGTGAATAGTAATTCCTAGATTTCTGCAATCACTAGACTTTATGTCATTAATTGTATGCATCTCTTTTCCTATTGCGGAGAGTCTGGACTGTCTTACTGAGACAGAAATATAAACGAAGATTAAAAAATACCACCAAAAGTGTATACTGGTCTACGCTTCAAAAACATTTCCTTTTTTCGACTTTTTAAATTGTTGTCTAATCCATACTGAGAACACGGAGATTTTAAATGTTTAAACTATGCTATATATACCGGCTATCCAGTGATAATGTACCCTTTTTCAACTTTGTACAAACTGGTCAAATCCATACTGGGCCTGAGATCGTCTGAGCCTGCCTCCTGATCTATAGACATAGGTTTTTAATGTGTAAACTATGCTATACATACCTGTTATCCAGTGATACGGTACCCTTTCTCACTTTTGTCCAATCACGTCAAATCCATGCTGGGCCTGAGAACGTCTGAGCCTGCCTCCTGATCTATATACATAGGTTGTTAATGTGTAAACAATGATACATATATACAGTACATGTTATCCGGTGAAACTGTACCCTTTATCAACTTTATAGAATCTTGTCGAATCCATACTGGGCCTGAGAACTGGGCCGAGCTGTTAAGCAAGCTCCAGCACCTTTGTTTTGAACACGTAATTTTTTCATTTTGTCAGGAATGCCGGTTAGGCCTAATTCCGTAATTGCGGTTGACCTGCACTTACTGGGAAATCATCGTTCGCGGGGAATAATTGGAATCACAGATCCCCATCACTAACGGTGTTCAGCGGGTTATCAGCACCTGTAAGCGACAAAAGTTGGTCCTTTCAGTGTAGCGCGCATGCAGCCCCGGACATGTAAGGCCATGGTAGACCTGATATTGCTCGATCTCGCATGCCAGAGCCTCGCGTATCCCTCTAGTAAGCTTGATGCGTACCGCGGGGCATGCCGGAGTCTCGTTCGTTAACGGAATAAAGCTGACAAATCACTAGCACAACTACAAACGGACATACCACACCACACACAGAATCGACAAAGCTTTCAAAGTGTGCATCTTTTCTTGAGGTGGCATGGTAGTGGTTTCCCGGGTGGAGTCCAATGAAGCCGCATGCTCCACTCCTGGTGGTGCCCTTTTGGACATTCCATTAAGGTTCAGCTTTGCAATCATACTGCCCCTGGAAAGGAAACACTTTGCCTTCTTGGACGCTGTTTGGATGTTCGTGGGAATAACGCCGCCCGATCACCAGTTGGCATAATTTATTGGTGGGAAGGAAGTCCAACGGTATATGATCGTGTTCGATTTCTTTTTTTTTTTTATTTTTTTGGTTTGTTTTTTACATTTTTAGTACAGCCTTTCTTGACTTCTTAAGGGCATGACAAGCCTATATCTGTGTCTCCTCCATCTCCTCCTTTTACTCCTCCACCTCTTTTCTAAATGTAGTTGCCCTTTTCCATATGTTATTTTTGTCTTCTGAGCATTTTGTCGGCTTTGGGACACCGTTTAAGCTGTTTTGTAATTGTTTTCTATGTGTTTGTATGTGCTTGTGTTTGCCTGCCATTGTTTTCAATGTGGTTCGACGAACATTCGACGAACTTGCCTCCTGTGCGACGAACCAAAACACTAGCGGGGTGGCTCAACACTACTCCTGCTATATAGACGTACATTGTTAATGTTTAAACTATGCTATATATACCTGCTATCTGCTGATACTGTACACTTTGTCTACTTTTTATATTCTTGTGTAATCCATACTGAGCCTGTGAGCATCTCTGTGTGACTGATGGAATATATATGGAGATTGACAATTATTCTTTGACTGAATAGAGCTGTACGCTTCTGATACAGTGCCATTGCCATATATCTGATGTTATTTTGTGTCTATTTTGTGCTAAATTTGGAAGATTGGTGGAAGAGGCCGCGGACGTGGGGGGGCCAGCTGGTGCTGATGGTGGTGGCGCATCTGCTCTTAGTGGCAAAAGCACAATAGCAGCTAAGGCAGGAGGTGTTGAGCCTGCGTCATGGTCTGTCTCTGGAACGCCTGGAAGGCTACCTTTTCTGGGAGTAGGTTAACCACTTTTAAAGCCAGAGCATGAGGAACTGGTTTGGGCTTACATTGCCGAAACAGACTCCAGCAAATATGCCCTCCTCTTCTGAAATTTCAAAAAATGCAAGCACTGAGTTGTCAAGTGCTGGCTCCTGGTCAGGAGGAACCCCTTTCCTTGTGTCCTGCACTTCACATTAGTCCATGTAGCTCTTTCTATCATACCATGCCTTGTTATCAAGTCAAATCGTGAATTCCCCAGTCCAAGATGAATCTGACATGGAGTGTGGGTGGCCAGCCTGGGCAGTGGGGTTAATCGGTACCGGGCCGATGTCTCACAGGGATGTGTCACGGTGGTGGTGACCCGTTCCATGGCCCTGGGCGTCCATGCAAAGGGTGAATTACATTTATAGGTGAATGATACGTAATGCCACCTGTGGTTTCTGATTAGATTGACCAGCGCTGCAGTGGCGCTTCTCTGGGACAGATGTTGTGGTGCAGGTAAGATGTAGAAGTCCTGCAGTTGGTAGATGGTGTGCAGTGCAGGATGTAGCAGAGCCGTGCACCAGGCGCAGGAGAAAGAAGACAGACACAGTCGTGCAGTTCCTTTACCTGGACTTGGTAAATGCCGTCCAGGACCCAGAGTACAGATGGAGAAGGAGTTGGTCAGCCTGGAAGCCAATTTGGAATTCTCTCTCTGCAGATACGTAGTGTGGCCTCCGTTCTAGCACTTATCTAAGGTACTCGCAGTGCTGAGTTCAATGAAGTTCCCCCTGCTGACTCTCTCTTGGAACTTTCTCGTATGGCAGGCAGCCGTAGCCTTTTCCTTCTGGCTCCCACACGTCGCTGCTGGGGCCTCCGAGCCTTAGTTGGGTACAGAGCATTTACAGCTGCTACTTCCTCCGGTTTCTGCTGCTGGATCGTCAGTGTCCCTACAAACTCGGAGACCGGAATCCGGACCATGCGCTCTAGCTAGGAGTGAGCCATAACTCTGCTCATCCTCCAGCTCCCCTTTTCACGACCACACACTTCCCCTTCCCTTCACAGACTGCCCTAACTTACCTCCTTCCGACCACAGAGAGCAGCTCCTCAGCAGTCAGGTTCAGAGGTCTCCCTGCTGACCTGAAGTGGAAAATGTGTTGTGTGTTGGTTTAACTGCTAGAGAGATCCTTCATTGCTCCCTAGCATGACATCACACTCCCTGGGAGGAAGGTTATGCCACTGTGGCGACCGTACTCCTGGGGGCGCCACAAGTGCACTGATGCCCAGCCACTGCTAGATGATTCTGCTGGTAAATTGACCAAGACCACTACATTCCCCTTGCACTCTACACAGCCAGAATCTGACCCTGATGAAACTCAGGTTACCCTTCCCATATACTGTACCACCTTACATGGTGACAAAGAGGAAGGTGCAGATGAAAGTGCAGGTTCGGCCCACCCGCCGTCAGAGACACCGCCGTACTATGAGGGGCCCTGTGCCAGTGCCGTCGCCAACAAGTGCCCCCCCCCCGTTTGCTCAGGATCACAGCACTTGCAAAGTTGAAATACTTACCTCTCCCTGCTCCACCGCCATGACGTCTTCCGCGTTTCCTGACAGTGATATTCTGATCAGAGAGCGCAATGACATCACGTCTGTACGCCCAGACTAGTACAAGGATTCCCTAGTGAGGAGACTTATTTGAGGAGACTTATTTAATTGTTTTCAATGTTGGGACAGCAATTTTTGGGGAGCACTATACTATGGAGAATGATATATGGGGCCCACCATACACTGGAGCATTCCAAAGGTGGACATCAGACACTGGAGCAGCATTTACAGGGCCCATTATACACTAGAGCATTAGAAATGGGGCCCATTATATATAGAGCATTATTTGGGCCCATAAGACAGTGTAGCTTCATCCATGGGGACCAACATATACTGTAGCATTATGTGGAGCACATCATATACTGTCTCAAACATTATATGGGACCAATGATTCTGTATGGATAAATATATGGGCCTCATTATTCTGTATAGCGCACTATGCGGTGGCTATAATACTGTATGGAGTTATATACTGTCAGTTTTTGGAGCTATTGGAGAATTTAAAATGGATATCAGTCATGAGATGTAAAAAGTGAAGTATTTTTCATTGTACTATACTGCTATTTCTCTGCCGTATAAGAGCCTCATGAGTTGTGCTATGTGTTAAAGGGGCGCTCTTTGGCCCAGGGCACATGAAAACCTAGAGCCAGCCCTACCCCCCACAATTTTAGCCAAATAACCCCCATTTTTCAGTGCGTAACTAGTATTATGAAGTAAATTAAGGTTGAAATGCTTCAGTAATAAGAATTGATGTTTTTGGCATTCAAAAGGGCACTGTAGGTGTGTTTCCTGTCCTCCACTCCCTGCCGACTTTGCTTCCCCATTGACTTGCATTGGGTTTCGTGTTTCAGTTGGCCTTCGACTTTTCACAATAATTGGCCGATTTCGTTCGACCCGGTTGACTTTTGCGAAAGTTGGGTTTCATGAAACCCGACTCGACCCGAAAAAAGGCAAAGTCGCTCAACTCTAGCCACAACCATAAATATTACATTTGGAGAGAGAGAGGTCAACAAGGCCTTTGGTGAAAGTAAAACCATTTCTACTGTAAAGCACAGAGGTGGATCGCTGATTTTTTTGGGGCTGTGTGAGCTACGAATGCACTGGAAACTTGGTCGAAGTTGAAGGAAAGATGAATGCAGCACATTATCAGCAAATACTGGAGGCAATCATCAGCCTGGAAGCTGTGCATGAGACGTACTTGGACATTCCAACATGACAACAGTCCAAAACACAAGGACAAGTCGACCTGTCATTGGCTACAGCAGAACAAAGTGAAGGTTCTGGAGAGGCCATCTCAGTCTCCTGACTTCAATATCATTGATCTGGGGAGATCTCAAGGGCACAGTTCATGCTAGACAGCCCAGGAATTTACAGGAACTGGAGGCTTTTTGCCAAGAAGAGTGAGCAGTTTTACAATCTGAAAAAATAAAGAACCACATCCACAACTCCTACAAAAGACTTCAAGCGGTCATTGATGTTAAAGGGGGCAATATACGGTATTAAGAAATGTGGTGTATAAACTTTTGATCAGAGTCATTTGGATGTTTTGGTTTGTCATTATGATTTAAAAAGAGAAAACACAGTGGTTTTTCAATAAATGGCTTCACCCAACCATCAACCATGAGTGTAGAAAAAGTTTGGGTGTTATCATTCATATTCTCTGAAAAAAGGCCAAGAAAACAAAAATTCTGCCGGGGTATGTACATTTTTTAGCACAACTGTATACAGTGCCTTGCGAAAGTATTCAGCCCCCTGGAACTTTTCAACCTTTTCCCTCATATCATGCTTCAAACATAAACATACCAAATGTAAATCTTTTGTGAATTATCAACAAGTAGGACACAATTGTGAAGTTGAACGAAATTTATTGGTTGTTTTAAATTTTTGTGGAAATTCAAAAACTGAAAAGTGGGGCGTGCAATATTATTCGGCCCCTTTAGCGTAATACTTTGTTGCGCCACCTTTTGCTGCGATTACAGCTGTAAGTCGCTTGGGGTATGTCTCTATCAGTTTTGCACATTGAGAAACTGAAATCTTTGGCAAACAGCTCGGGCTCAGTGAGGTTGAATGGAGATCATTTGTGAACAGCAGTTTTCAGCTCTTTCCACAGATTCTCGATTGGATTCAGGTCTGGACTTTGACTTGGCCATTCTAACACCTGGATACGTTTATTTGTGAACCATTCCATTGCAGATTTTGCTTTATGTTTGGGATCATTGTCTTGTTGGAAGACAAATCTCCGTCCCAGTCTCAGGTCTTTTGCAGACTCCAACAGGTTTTCTTCAAGAATGGTCCTGTATTTGGCTCCATCCATCTTCCCATCAATTTTAACCATCTTCTCTGTCCCTGCTGAATAAAAGCAGGCCCAAACCATGATGCTGCCACCACCATGTTTGACAGTGGGGATGGTGTGTTCAGGGTGATGAGCTGTGTTGCCTTTACACCAAACCTATCGTTTGGCATTGTTGCCAAAAAATTTGATTTGGTTTCATCTGACCGGAGCTCCTTCTTCCACATGTTTGGTGTGTCTCCCAGGTGGCTTGTTGCAAACTTCAAACAACACTTTTTATGGATATCTTTGAGAAATGTCTTTCTTCTTGCCACTCTTCCATAAAGGCCAGATTTGTGCAGTGTACGACTGATTGTTGTCCTATGGACAGACTGTCCCACCTCAGCTGTAGATCTCTGCAGTTCATCCAGAGTGATCATTGTCCTCTTGGCTGCATCTCTGTTCACTCTTCTCCTTGTTTGAGATGAAAGTTTAGAGGGACGGACAGGTCTTGGTAGATTTGCAGTGGTATGATACTCCTTCCATTTCAATATGATCACTTGCACAGTGCTCCTTGGGATGTTAAAAGTTTTGGAATGCAAATCTGGCTTTAAACTTCCCCATAACAGTATCACGGACCTGCCTGTTGCGTTCCTTGGTCTTCATTATGCTCTCTGTACATCAAACATAACCCTGAGACTATCACAGAGCGGGTGCATTTATACGGAGACTTGATTACAGACAGGTGGATTATATTTATCATCATTAGTCATTTAGGACAACATTGGATCATTCAGAGATCCACAATAAACTTCTGGAGTGAGTTTGCTGCACTGAGGGGCCGAATAATTTTGCACGCCCCACTTTTCAGTTTTTGAATTTCCACAAAATTTTAAAATAACCAATAAATTTCGTTCAACTTCACAATTGTGTCCCATTTGTTGTTGATTCTTCACCAAAAATTTACATTTGTTATCTTTATGTTTGAAGCATGATATGTGGGAAAAGGTTGAAAAGTTCCAAGGGTCCAAATACATTCGCAAGGCACTGTATATACAATATATGTACTCCTGTACTGTCACCGCCAACATTCCCAATAACCCACGAAAAGCTAGCTGCCACCACCAATCGTTTATACAGGCCAATTGGACACTTGACAAGCAGCATATGGCTTCATGGATGCGGTTATTAAGCTTTAAGTATTTAACCCCTTTCCGACATCGGGCATACATTTACACCAATGTCGGACTCCCTCGCTTTGTTGCACATCAGAGGAGAGAGAAATGGGGTCCGCCGATCCCCCCCTCCGGCACCTACGGTGTCCCGTGACCCTCCAGCAACCCTCAGCGATGTCCACCGGACGCTGCTGTCTTTTTCCAGGAAGAAAATGGTCGGTACATGCGCAGTGTACTCACCGAGATCTGCCGGCCGGCACCCGGCAACAATTAGTTAAATTTGACCACTGTGATAGGGTCTATCGCAGTGATCAAAATAAAAAAAATTGTAAATCAAAGCCCCCGTTATCACCCGCTTAGTTAGGTAAAAATAATAAAATTTAAAAAAATTATTTATTTCCATTTTTCCATTAGGGTTAGGGTTTGGCTAGGGTTAGGGATAGGATTGGGGCTAGGGTTAGGGTTGGGGCTAGAACTAGGTTAAGACTTGGGTTAGGGTTAGGGTTGGGGCTTGGGTTAGACTAGGATTACGATTGGACTAGTGTTGAGGCTAGAGCTAGGGTTATGGTTGGTCTACAGTTAGGGTTGGGCTAGAGTTAGGGTTGGGCTAGGATTAGAGCTGAGGCTAGGGTTAGGATTGGAGCTAGTGTTAGGGATAGGGTTGGGCTAGCGTTAGGTTTGAGGTAGGGTTGAGCTAGGGTTAGGTTTGGGATTATGGTTAGGGGTGTGTTGTGGTTAGGGTTGTGGTGAGAGTTATGGTTAGGATTGCAATTAGCGTTAGGGATGTGTTGGGGTTAGGGTTGGAGTTAGAATTGGAGGGGTTTCCACTGTTTACGTACACCATTGATTCCAGGCAATTTTGCTTTAAAAAAGTCAAACGGTGCTCCCATCCTTCTGAGCCCTGCCATGCACCCAAACATTGGCTTTACCCCACATATTGGGTATCAACGTACTCAGGAGCAATTGCACAACAAATTTTATGGTTCATTATCTCTGATACCTTTGTGAAAATAAAAAAGGTGGTTCCAAAGAAAATTTTTGTGAAAAAAGTAAAATGTTCATTTTTTCCTTCCACATTGCTTTAGTTCTCATGAAGCATCTGAAGGGTTAATAAACGTCTTGAATGTGGTATTGTATTGCGCACCTTGAGGGGTGCAGTTTTTAGATTGGTGTCACTTTTGGCTATTTTACTGTTATATTGACCCCCCCAAATTCACTTCAAATGTGAGGTGGTCCCTGAAAAATGATTTTCAAAATTTTGTTGGAAAAATGAGAAATAGCTGGTCAAATTTTAACCCTTATAGCGTACTAAGAAAAAAAATTATGTTTCCGAAATTGTGCTCATGTAAAGTTGACATGTGGGAAATGTTATTTATTAACTATCTTGTGTGACACCACTCTCTGATTTAAGACTACAAAAATCTAAAGTTTGAAAATTGCAAAATTTTCAAAATTTTTGTCAAATTTCCATTTTTTTTCAGAAATAAACACAAGATATATTGAAGAAATTTTACCACTAACACAAAGTGCAATATGTCAGGAAAAGATAAAATCGCAGAATCAGTGGGATACGTTGAAGCGTTCCACAGCTGTAACTTTATAAAATTTGGCTTGGTCATTAACTACCAAATTGGCTCTGTCACTAAGGGGTTAAAAAGACCCAAACACAGATAGACATTAACCATGTGCACCATTTTGAAGAAAACACAACATAATAAAGGGCAAGAAATACCACAAGAGAAGAAATAGTACTTAAAGGAATAATTGAAACATTGTTATTTATCCTAAATGTTTATTTAATGTCTTCTGATCTCTTTTCTATACAGTTTTACTAAAAATTCCTTGTCATTCCCTCACTATCTTTTTTATTTTTTTTTACCAACTTACTGTTTGATGATGCTTCATTTGAGAGCCCCCAGTGCATGCTGGGATACTCAAACAAAATGCCTATCCATCAGCAACCCTATAGTTACATTGCAAATAAACACACAGCCAGAATAAAGTGTTTTATTTGAAATAAAAAATGCACTTTTACTTTTTTATTTAAACATAACAGTCAGTTATACTCACTTAAAGCCCATTCCATTGAAGCCATCATTTCCTGTAAAAAAAAAAAAATAACAGTAACATCCCTCACTTGTCCAACATTCTGCACCATGTAATCCATGTCTGCGATAAATAGTTTTCAACCTATATGGTGCCAAGATGCGAGCATCCAGGCCGAAAACCACTGGAGAATAAGCTTCTGCGAGTGCAGTCTCAGTAACTAGCTGTGACGTCATTGAGGTTACTGCCGGTCACTGAGGCTATGTTCCCGGCCAGGCCCCTGAACTATGATATCCTCGACATCTGACGCAGACCTTGTTAATGCACGTGACATCCTAGCGGCATGACTCTCTTTGTTCGTAGGCACTATAGTGTTAGTAGTCTTGCCCAAGGACCAATACTGGTATACTAGGGCAGATCCGGGATTTGAACCCCAGTCTCAAACGTTGATAGTTGTGCACTTGAACTCACTCCATTCTATTTTAGGTATTATAGTGTTATAATATAGTGTTATAGTGCCTTGGTATATAATTTATTCTAATTTATCTTTCCACAGGGCAGAGCAGGGATTTGAACCCTAGTCTCCCATGTCGTAGGCTGTGTACTTAACCATTATATATATATAGATATATAGATATATATATATAGTATATATATAGTTGTTATTGAAACAGCAAAGCAGCTGTAAATAGAATGTTAATGTCATGCAAATGGTTAAGGGTGGGTGTTATGAATGAGTCACCGGAGGAGGAAAAAACAAAAATACAAGCTAAGTCCAGAAAACCGGAGAGGTTGGTAGCTAGCGGATTGCAGACCCCTGATCCTATTCACAACAACTAACAGTAGCCGTGGGGTGTTCCTACGGTGGTCCTAGACACCGCGTTCAAAGCCGGAGAACTAAATAATCCTAAAGAAAGAAAGGGGAAATCTAAACTGCCCCAGAGCAGACCCCAAAGCAATAGACAGCCCCCAACATGTATTGACGGTGAAAACAGATGAAAACACAAACACAGACAGAAAGACAGGCTGAGCAAACGATGGGGCCCTCACTAACTAGATAGGACAGGAAAGAAAAGCAACTGTCTGCAGTCACGCAAAAACCCTGCCAAAAATAATGTCCAACATGTCTGATAGAAAAGGCCCTGAAGTCACTAGACTTCAAAATCACTATATCAGCACTCAGGTATATTCTGAAAAAAGAGCAAAGAGATCAACTGATCAGAGACAATAATGGAGTTCAGCCAGTCCCAACCAGGGCTGGCTGAACACAAGCACTAAGTAAACCAGACAAAATTTCATGGAAAAATAGCAGAGCAAAAACTTAGCTTTAGTAGACAGGACTAAACTGGAGGCCAGAGCTCAGAGCAGAGAGGATCACCAGAAACCCAGCGGGGCGTCGGCGGCCTTATATCCACTCAGAGATTCCGGATGTCCAATCACACTCCACCTGTTCAGATGACAGGTTTTTCCCATCCAAATCAATTTCACTACCTCCTTTCACCAGCAGAGGGAGTTCATCGGACATCAAAGGTGAAGGAGAAAATGAGCTCATAACAGGTGGGTGACGGTCAGCGGTATATTCCCCATCACCTCACAGTATGATCTTGGACAATCTATTCAAGTAGCAGCTAGTTTATAAAGTAATAGAAATCACAATGAAATGAATATATTCAATTCCTTGCTGTAGTTTTGAAGCTATTGTACAGAAGGGCGATTTAGCTAGTGTACTGTATCTATGATTGAATCTATACTTCTTATGACAATCAGAGGACCAGAATACGACTTTTCTGATCAGAGACCGTCATCTGCCCAAGGCATTCTCTAATCACAATACTGCTCAGCCCATTCATTCAGTAGAGCAGCCGTGTAATGGAGGTCATTAATCTCTTGATGTAAGGGATGATCCATTCTATTTATTAAGAGTTCATCCAGCCTGTTGGCACAGTGCAGATGTCAAGGTTCAGTAAAAAATAACTGAGATTTTCTATGTCATCCAACTCCCATTAACATAAGCTGGTTTAGGAAAGTATAAAATATTAACTCTAAGAGGAACTCAGATTGCGAAACACAACATTTGTGCATGCCCATTACTGTATTACTTGCCTTAATATTTTAGTCCAATAACAAGATTTCTCACCTATCCATAGTATGATTGCTGGAGGTCTCACCAATAGGACCTCCCTTGATCACAAACATGAGAGACCCTAGTCTTTCATTTCAATGGAGTGCACTCATTGTATGTCTATAACCCTATGGAGATTGCTGGGTACTGCACTCGACAGCTATTCACATTGCATTTATCAGACTGTTTACAAGATACCTGACATCTTTATATAATCCCTTTATCTGTGTAAATTATTTTCTTATTATACAAAATTATGGTACAAGGTAAAAATGCCAATATACAAGTACAGCCGGGAAACTTCTCATCAGAAGCTCTACATCAACTCTTACTATATTTTCCCTTGTAGTGAACATCTAAGACCTATGGGAATTTCCCTATATCATGACCACCCTCAGCAGTAAAGCTCCGATCTCATCCACTGGACATTCTCTTTCCATTTTAGGAATGGACAAACGGAATAAGTGATCCATTGCATTAATTATACAAACTGAAGCATTGGTGCCTATTGATTATATTGGGTTCCATTTGGATGCCTTTATTTTTATTAAGGAATGAAAAGTTGTGCATGCAGGATTTACCTTTCTGTTCTGAAAATGAATGCAAGTCAGACCTCATAATAATCAAAAGGACTACTAACCTTCCATTTGCAGAACTGTTGTAATGGATAGTTAATTTTGTTTGTCTTTCCTAAAGAGGAATCTGAATGACCAGAACCTAGGTGAGGTCAGAATTTTAAAAGCTTGTGACGATTTTGGTCTTGAGTCTCTGCCATGTGTATTTATCTATAGTCCAGTCCAAGGTGAATGCTTTGAATGATTTTAATGGACAAGGATGGTACAGTCATAATGCATGAAGAAATAAGACATTATTCCCTATATTCAGTCAGAGGATATACAGTTGTGCTCAAAAGTTTACAAACCCCGGCAGAATTTTTGCTTTCTTGGCCTTTTTTCAGAGAATATGAATGATAAACTCAAAACTTTTTCTCCACTCATGGTTAGTGGTTGGGTAAAGCCATTAATTGAAAAAACTACTGTGTTTTCTCTTTTTAAATCATAATAACAACCCAAAACATCCAAATGACCCTGGTTCTTTTGGCCTAATAACATGCACAGAAGTTGACACAAATGGGTTTGAATGGCTACTAAAGGTAACATCCTCAACCTGTGACCTGTTTGTGTGTAATCAGTGTGAGTGCATAAAAGCTGAGTGAGTTTCTGGGATCCAGACAGACTCTTGCATCTTTCATCCAGCCACTGACGTTTCTGGGTTGAAAGTCATGGAGATAGCAAAAGAATTGTCAACAGATCTACAGGAAAAGGTAGTTGAACTGTATAAAACAGGAAAGGGATACAAAAAGATATCCAAGAAATTGATAATGACAGTGCGCAGCATTCAAACTGTGATAAAAATATGGAAAATCAGGGGCTCTGTAAAAACAAAACCACGGTCAGGTAGACTGACAAAAATTTCATCCTCAACTGCCAGGAAAATTGTTCAGGGTGCAAAGAAAAACCAACAAATAACATCAGCTGAAATACTGGACTTTCTGAAAGCTAGTGGTGTGGCTGTTTCAAGATGCACAATAAGGAGGCACTTGAAGAATAATGAGCTGCATGGTCGAGACGCCAGAAAAAAAGCCATTACTGCACAAATGCCACAAAGTATCTCTCTTATAATATGCAAAACAGCACAAAGACAAGGCTCAAAGCTTCTGGAATAAGGTCATTTGGAGTTATGAGACGAAAATTTAATTCTTTGGCCACAACCATAAACATTACATTTGGAGAGAGGTCAACAAGGCCTATGATGAAAGTAACACCATTCCTACTGAAAAGCATGGAGGTGGATTGCTGATGTTTTGGGGATGTGTGAGCTACAAAGGCACAGGAAACGGTCAAAGTTGAAGGAAAGATGAATGCAGTACGTTATCAGCAAATACTGGAGGCAAATGGGATGTACTTGGACGTTTCAGCATGAGAACGATCCAAAACTCAAGGCCAAGTCGACCTGTCACTGGCTACAGCAGAAAAAAGTGAAGGTTCTGGAGTGGCCATCTCTGTCTCCTGACCTCAATATCATTGAGCCACTCTGGGGAGATCTCAAGCATGCAGTTCATGCTAGACAGCCCAGGAATTTACAGGAGCTGGAGGCTTTTTGTCAAGAAGAGTGGGCAGCTTTACCATCTGAGAAAATAAAGAGCCTCATACAACTACCAGAAAAGACTTCAAGCTGTCTTTGATATTAGAGGGGGCAATACACGGTATTAAGAAATGGGGTATGTGAACTTTTGGTCAGGGTCATTTGGATGTTTTGGGTTGGCATTATAATTTAAAAAGAGAAAACACAGTAGTTTGACAATAAATGGCTTCACCCAACCACTAACCATGAGTGGTGTTATCATTCATATTCTCTAAAAAAAGGCCAAGAAAGCAAAAATTCTGCCAGAGTATGTAAACTTTTGTGCACAACTGTAGATAATGCACAAAGTGATGTGACAACACCAGGTAAAATCAGGCAAGTTACAGCTCAGAATTCTACAAAATTTAGAGAAATGATGTCATTGTAAGGACATCCCCTGAACTCTGTGATGTCAAAGTATTTGATAATGTACAAAGTGATGTTACATGACCTGGTAAATCAGGAAAGTTATACCGTGTTCATATAGCATTTGCCACTATGTTCAGTGGCTTTCATATAATAGGATTTGGACGTATGCCCTGATGGGGTCATTGACTATAATGATGTGTCACAGTGTTCTCTGTCGTGCATAATTTTTGGACAGATGCACCTAGCTGAGGTTGGCAACGAGATGCAGTCAACTATGTCTTGCTGCCCACTTTCATTTGGCATATATGGCCGAAAATGATGGACGACTGTGACTCCGTTTGCATCATTATAGGCAATGGCCTCATCAGCGCATACGTTCATATCCCATTTTCCGGGGGTTTGGATGAAAGCCCTGATGTAGTCACTGAATGTGGTTTTCAAACTGTGATGTCATTGGGGAAAGACGACGCACAAAGAGATGTCGCTGTAATCTTTATTAATAATAATCTTTATTTTTATATAGCACTAACATATTCTGCAGTGCTTTACAGTTTGCGCACATTATCATCACTGTCCCCGATGGGGCTCATAATCTAAATTCCCTATCAGTATGTCTTTTGGAATGTGGGAGGAAATCGGAGAACCCGGAGGAAACCCACGCAAATACGGGGAGAACATACAAACTCCTTGCAGATGATGTAAAGACATTCCCAGCAGGCTAACCCACAGGGGAACAGCTGAATCCCCTAGTGGGCCCCTGTGCAGTAGTGCCCCCCCCACAAAACTATAAGAGCAGTAGTTAACACAATACACTTTTGTCACTATGTAGAGACAAGAGCAATATCTCACAATTCATTTAACTAAATACCCCGTTTATTACTACTGTATATGGATGTATCAATAAATCTGTGAGTAAGGGTGACGTAGTATTTGCATGTAGTTGAACAAGGGCCTACAGAGTCAATGTTACTAAAGTAGCCTTGACTCCTTAATCTGATACTGATTCCAAGTACCGAGTGATGTCAGAGTATTTTGATAATGTCACGAGTGTGTCACATCATCCTGGGAGATTTGAGGTTATCGTAAATCGCAGGTCATTTAGCTTATGTGTTTCGTGCCCCATATTAATGGATTTCATTTCCTTTGGTGCTGAAGAAGTTAACAACACTTTCTATGCTAGTAAGATACATGCAGCTCCATCTCACAGCTGCTTCTAAGGTGTGTGCACACGCTGCGGAATGCTCTGCGGATTTAGTAAAATCCACAGGTAAATCCGCAGGTCTTCTCTTTATCTGCGGATTACCCTGCGGTTTTGCCCTACGGTTTATCATCTCTACAATGGAGCAAATCGCAAACTGCAGTGGAATCCGCAGAAAGAATTGACATGTCATTTCTTTCTGCGGATTGAAAACCGCAGCAAAACCGCACGGAAAAATCCGCACCGTCTGCACTGCGGTTTTCGTTTTCCATAGGTTATAATGCTACTGTACACCGCAGCAGAAACTGCTGCGGTTCCGCAGGGTCAAAACCGCTGCGGATCCACAGCAGAATCCGCAGCGTGTGCACACACCCTAACTTGGTAATTTTCTCTCTCTATAAAATCTGGCCAGACCTCTTCCCCGCCAGTGAAAGTTTAATTCCTGGTTTCCTGTAGTCACTGTGCTGAGTTGGAGACCATTTTTGCTGCTGGAGATTGTTGTATTATATTTTTGGGCTTACAGTATGCTTTCCTCATTGTCCTATTCCCATTTGGTTTGTACATTCCTCCCTTCCCTATATACCACTCTACCTTTGGTAAGTGTTTTGTTTGTTAGTTGCTTTTTGTTATCCCTGTTTGTCTTAGGCTACTTTCACACATCCATTTTTTTAAATCCGGCACGATGCGGCGAAAATTGTGAAAACCGGATCCGGAATTGGATCCAGTTTTTTCACATAGATTGTAATGATCGCTGCATCATGCCGGATGGACATGTGGCGCCTCCGGGTTTTGCCGGATACGGCAAACATGCGCCATCCGGCGTCTGCAAAAAACGTTGGCTACAACTTTTTTTGCAGCGCCGGACCGGCTTTTTCAACAGCGCTTGCCCGGGCACTGTGAGTTTTAACCCCACTAGTGCCCGGCACGCATCTCTCTCTCTCCCCCTCCCCTTCTCTCTCTCACTCTCTCTCTCTCCATACGCTCCATACCTTTCTTTGGCTGGCTCTCTCGTCCCCCGCTGTCTCTCTGGCTGCGCTCTCGTCCCCCACTGTCTCTCTGGCTGCTCTCTCGTCCCCCGCTCTCTCTTTGGCTGCTCTCTCGTCCCCCGCTGTCTCTGGCTGCTCTCTTGTCCCCCGCTCTCTCTTTGGCTGCTCTCTCGTCCCCCGCTGTCTCTCTGGCTGCTCACTCGCCTCCCGATCTCTCTCCGGCTGGCTCTCTCGACCCCCGCCGCTGCGGCTCCTTTAAATGTCCTCCAAGCCGCATCAGGCGCCGCATGTTCATCCGATGTCACCACTGCAGGCCGGATGTGTAAAAGAGGCCTTACGTGTTTATCCACTAGCATTTCTCTCCTAGGTCTCCTGATGGAGGGTGAGGACAGCTTAGCATACAGCAGGAGAACAGTAAGGCTGATGGCCCAAGCCTCATCACCATCAGAGGTACCTTTGGGAGCAGGGATAGTTAGGGCCCCAGCCCTAGGGACAGTGCAGGACCCCTTTGCCTATTCTTGTATAGTCACAGGGTGACAGATAATGCACAAAGTGATGTTATAAAAACTGGTAAATCAGGAAAGTTACAGCTCAGAATTGTTCAAACAGTGATGTCACTGGGGAGGGATCATGCACAACATGATGTCTTTACCATTGCATAATTTGCATTATGATCTGCAGTATGGAAATAATGCAAACAGTGATGTCACAGGACAGAAAAATTGCACAGTGAAGTCAAAGTAAAAGGATAAGGCAAATAGTTATGTCACGGCCAAGAAATCTAACACTATGATGTTTGTTATGTTATATGAGCATTAGTCCATTCTTGGGATAAGAAGTAGCAACACAGTTTATTTATTTTTCTCATTTTTTTCCCTCCTGTGGGCAAGAGATGCCAGAGGTGTTTTCACCCCCATCCCCTCCATTGGTCTATAAGCACATTGAACCATGCTGAATGTTCATGTTAATGGATGGATGGAGCTGCAATAGCTACGGGCTGCAAAACCTGACCGTAATTTAATGGATATGGGAGATTAACTATTAAAATCATTCAGTCTCTGGAATTTTAGATCCATTTAATCTATAACATAAAAATAGAATCTAAAATAGCAGAATTTCAATTTGTGATTTGACTTCTCCGCTTGAAAAAAAAGAGTTACGAATGAGGTGTCAGGACTTAGAAGAAAAGTGGGAAGATGGAGTAATATGGAACCGAGATGACAATGGACCATATGTATCCCATTGTGCAATGTGTAATATACAACATCCATTGTAACATTGCTCCCCGGGCCAGACATAATGTGTTTATACGCAAGGGATTATGGGGTGAAACCTCTCCGACGGAACGGTGTAATAGATGCTGACACTATAGTTACCAGCCAGTAATTCCTGCTATTTCCTGTCTCTGTTCTATGGGCAATTCCTTTAAGATGCAAACTGACAAGCCAGCAGCCCCATCATCAATATATTCATGCAGTTAGCATAATTGTAAAGCATGGTGATATTTATTAGATATTTTGCATAGAGCTATATACAGTGTATGCTCCCAGTGCTGACAAGACCTTATTTACTAAAGGCATGAAATATAAAAGTGACCATTAGGAATATTAGTCTGCAAGGATTAGAGTCGGAGTGATTTTCTAAATCTACATGAAATAACCAAATTGGTTTCAAACTTTGACTGTCTGATATATTCTGTCCATAAAAAATAAAAAGGCTTTTAAAGAGAAGGAATGTAGTGCTATAGACAGAAGAGAAATGGCTTTGTATAGGAGTATAATAAATGGTTTACTTTATTTCAAAAACAGTGCCATACATATCCACAGGCTATGTTTGGTATTGCAGCTCAGTCTTACACACTTTAATAAAGCTGAGTTGCAACACTAGACACAACCCATGGACGAGGGCAGCATGCCGTTGACTTTACTGAATGAAGTCCTACAGTTGATTTACTGAATGAAGTCCTACAGTAGACCATATTGAATGAATTCCTACAGTAAACCTTAATGAATGAAGTCCTACAGTAGATCTTACTGAATGAAGCCGTGGCGTTTTTTTCACGTTTCCACGGTGGTTTTAACCGCGCGATTTTGCCGCAAAAACGCGAAAAATAAGCATCCCATGCATTGCTATGGGATTCCGCAATGCTGTGCTAATGCTGCGGTTTTTACTGCGGCGGAATCGCTTTGCGGTAAAAACACAGCATGCTCATTAATTTCGCGGAATCGCGGCGATCCCGCACCCATAGGAATGCATTGTTCTGCTTACTTTCCGCATGTGGCTGTGCACACCATGCGAAAAGTAAGCAGAACAGTTGTGGATGGTACCCACGGTCTGGAGGAGTGGAGACTGTCCTCCGGGCTTTGGGTACCATATCCCTGTAAAAAATAGAATTTAAAATAAAATATATTGTTATTCTCACCTTCCGACGTCCTGCGCAGCCTTCCCGCCTCTCTCCACGCTCCTGGTCCCAGTAAGCCTTTGCGAGCGATGACGTCCGTTCTCGCGGGATCGCGAAGTCTCGCGGTCATTCGCGCGACATCATCGCGAATGACCGCGAGACGTCGCGATCCTGCGAGAACGGACGTCATCTCGGTAATTCTCGCAAAGGATTACTGGGACCGGGAGCGTGGAGAGAGGCGGGAAGGCTGCGTGGGACGTCGGAAGGTGAGAATAACAATATTTTTTTTTTATTATTATTTTTTACATTCTATCTTTTACTATTGATGCCGCATAGGCATGTTTGACGAGTGTGATCAACCTGTCAATCAGTTCTCCAAGCGATGCTCCAGATCGCTTGGAAAATGCTAGCAATTCTGCAAGCTAATTACGCTTGCAAAATGCTAGTTTTTCCGTGGGAAAATCACAGGAATTTAAAATGTGATTTTCACGCGAAATTCCAGAATTCTCGCTGTAATTTCCGCGAGAGTTCTGTTACGTGTGAACCCAGCCTTACAGTAAACCTGTTGGAATATGTTTGCTGCAACAACTTCATTCCTGTCTATGAGTGTTTAGTTGCTAGATTTGCATGCTGTTCATAAAGTTGGAAAAAAAACTCCCAGAGGCTCACGCAGGGAGAGCATGTCACTGTATTTCCTGTATTTCCTGTGTCTATGTATGAGAGAAGCAGCCTGCTGCAGATGCTGCACAGCTAGAGATGCACAAATGATTTATTCCTGATCTATTAGGCTTATCATATATTGTTCCTGATTGTTCCTGAATAAAGAAGCTCTGTTGTCACTCGCTTGGAGAGAATCGTGAATAATCCGCTGCCAACAAAACCTTACTGAATGAAGCCCTACATCAGACATTACTGAACTAAGCCCTACAGCAGACCTTAGTGAATTAAGTATTATAGCAGACCTTACTGAATGAAGCATTACAATATACTTTACTAAATGAAACCTTACAGTAGACCTTACTGAATGAAGTCTTACAGCAAACCTTACTAAATGAAATCTTACAGTAGACATTACTGAATGAAGCCATACATTAGGCCATACTAAATGAAGCCTTACAGTTGACCTTAATGAATGATGCCTTACATTAGACCTTACTGAATGAAGCCTTATGTTAAACCTTGCTGAATGAAATCTTACAGTATACCTTACTGAATGAAGCCTTACAATAGACATTACTGAATGAAGCACTAGAGTTGACTTTAGTATGATGTGTAGCCTTTTTTTTCCATAACTGAGGTCTACAGACAAAGCTAGCAGGGCACATGTCCTACTAGTGTGTTGTGCACTGCTTCTATTGTGTTCCATGCACGAGTATAGCATTCTAAATAATATTTTTTCACAAGCTAAATGTGAAACAACCTGCTGTCATTTAGTGCTGTGGTAATATGAAACTATTTACATACCTAAGGCACATTAAAAGAAAAATACAATTTTTAAGTTGCAAAAAGTTAGACAGCCCGCCATATCACCCTTTGTCATTTTGTTGGGTTGAAATTAAGCTGTAGAGGATTAATCCAGAGGCCACCCAAAAAAACTTGTGTTCCTAACATCACACAGTAGGGGGCCTGACTTTAAAATAGTTTGTAGCATGTAGTATGTAATAGAGGCCTGATCCAGAGGCCACAAAAAATTATTCTGTTCCTAGTGTCATACAGTAGGGGACCTGACTTTAAAATAGTTTGTAGCATCTACTGTTTTACAGAGGCCTGATCCAGAGGCCACAAAAATTCCTTCAGTTCCTAGTGTCATACAGAAGGGGACCTGACTTTAAAATAGTTTGTAACATCTAGTGTGTTATAGAGTTCTGATCCAGAGGCCACAAAAAAATTCTTGTGTTCCTAACGTCATAACGTCTGACTTTCAAATTGTTTGTAGCATATCTTCTTTGTCATACAGGCCTCAACTCAAACAATTCTTTCTTCTGCGACTAACACGATACAGCGTGCCATATTTCATCTTGGAATTTACTGTCGCTGAAATTCAGCTGTTTGCAGAGTTTAAAATCTAACTTTTTGTTGCTGATACTGTGCTCCTACCACACCATCTGAGCAACATGACTGGGACAAAGTGAAGCCGTGGTGGAAAGAGATTAGGCTTGGTGTTCAAAGTGTACGTGAGGTAGGTGATAATGTGTGTGAATGCAATAGTGAAACAATGTCACATCCTATGCAAAGACAACTGACATCTTCTGTTACTGGACGAGCTACTCCTCTACCTTTCTTTGTCAGATGCACAGTGATACGCCTTGTTGATTACGCTCAGAAATAGCATATGCTCGAATAGATGGCAAGCACAGCTTCATGTGCTTCTCCTCCTTTACCTCCACCTCAACATCGCACCCAGTACAGTCCACAGAGGTGGCACCCAATTTCCCCTTGCTTCCCCCCACATCCCAGCTCTCCAACCGTACAACTGACTGTATGGAACCACATATGGGTGAGTCTGAAGAGCTGTTCACACATTCTATGCCATGGCCATCAAAAGTGTACTCAAAAGCTTCACAGAGTCAAGAGGAGGAAATCTGCACCGATGCCCAAATTTTTTTTAGCTTGGATTCGGGGCAGGACAAAGTAGGGTCTGAACAGAATCCTGATTCTCATCATCAGACATTAATCGCTGGGAGGAGGTGATCCTGATGAGAATAAGATATCTGAGGCTCACGTGGTCTGTGCTGTGCTGTCAGGGCAGGAAGAGGAGGAGGGTGACTCCAAGGGTGAGGAATGTGATAACACAGAGGAAGATGATGATGAGGTGTTAGATTTAAGTTGGCGTGAGCATAGAAGCACATAGCTGAGTAGGTCATCTGAGGAGGAAGATGAGGAGGTTATGTAGCACCGTATGTCACGGACACGTAGTGATGCAGTCATGACGAGCAATGCATCCTCAGCCACAACTGTGGCTGTGATCAGCAGCATCCATGGGTCTGTAGCTTGCAGGGGTGGCAATGGCTGCCTAGCCTGGGCCTTTTATGACCCTGGAAAGGATGAGCCAACTCACATTATCTGCCAACTTTCCAAAAAAAACTGAGTCGAGGTAAAAAGTGCAATAATTTGACTACTATATGTATGACCCTTCACTTGCGCAATCAACATGCATTTCTGTGTGAATCCCACTGTGCAAAAATGAGGACCAGCGAACCTCAACAACCATCATCCGCACCCATCAATCGCATCTGCTGCTTCTTTCTCCTCCTCTGTTACCGTGCCAACTATTGAGATGCAGGTCTTTGACCGCAGAACCTCAAGCTCTTTACCAGCTCCAGTCACGCTGACTGAGAGCCCACTGTAATGGAAGCGGACATGCTTGCTGTTTTTTACTGATCACAGAGAACGAGCACACCACAACTTTCTCAATCCACAGTAACGTCTCTGCTTAGCACCTCTCTCACGGTCCAGCAGTTTGTCCGGTTCAGACTGTTGTCACACAGGCAGTGCAATTGGTGAGGGAATTACTGAGATCAAGGGGGGCTGGTGATAACAGACAAACTGTTATCGAAGGTGCAAGATCTGAGGAACAAATGGAAGAGGAAGAGGTGATGGGCGAGCAACTGTCAGATGACCAGGATAATCCATCCCTCTCTGTTGATCGTGGTTGGAGGGAGGGGATAGAGGAAACAAGCCTCATTGTTACCCAGCCACCAACACAGCATGGGCTTGGACTTCATGGTAGAGCCCAATATATGAGTGCCTTCTTGCTGTAACATGATGCCCATATAGTTATGATTAGGAATACTGCTGACTACTGGGTTGTCACTCTGTTAGATCCGCCTTATAAAACCAAATTTTGCCAGATGCTTCACACCCTGGAATGCTGGAGTATCGAAACATGCTTTTACACAAACTTAAGAGAGCTTTTCCCCAAGACAGCAGTGAAGCACACAGTTCACATTGTAGCTCTAGACTTCCAACCTCCGGGACATCAATTCGTCAATGCCAAAACATTAGCAGAGCAGTAGTGGAAGTGGAAGAAGCAATTTCTGTGAGTCCTTTGACACTTTTTTTTTAGACCAGCTCCAAGTCTTACAAGTGGTAAACGAATGGAGAGGATGGTGGGTGCAGGTGTATCTAGAAATGAATATCAATACCATCAGGGAGAGTTTGGATCCTTTCACATTTTGGTATTACAATATGGATGAGTGGTCTGAGCTTGCCTCACATGCCTTAGAGGTTTTATCATTCCCGGCAGCCAGCGTTCTCTCAGAACGTGTCTTCAGCGCTGCTGGTGGTGTCCTGACGGATAAGCACAGTTCACGGTCACCTGAAAGTGTAGACCGTCTTTCATCTAGATGAACAAGTCATGGATCTCCAAGGACTTTTGCAGCCCAATCGAAGACTATACAGACTAGGTGATATTGCATTTTTTAATGTGGTGTATTAAGGTAACGTAACTCTGTGATATCTTTGGTGTGGCTTCTGTGCCTGCTGTGGCTGCTGTTGATGTTAACACAAATTTGTGGCAATGTGAACAGTAATGGTTGGTCTACATCTGCTGGGATAGCTGTAGTGAAAGATGTGTCGGTGTCAATTATACTATTTCTATTCTGTCGGTCCCTATTATACTATCTATACTGTGGTGAAATTGATGCCACTGTGGTATTGTCTGCCAATAATTTTTGGAAATGTGAACACTCCTGGTTGGATGTCCATCTGCTCGATTGGGCATAGTGGAAGACCTGTCGGTCCCTATTATACTGTCTATACTGTGGTGAAAATGAGGCCGCATTTGTGATATCTGTCAATAATTTTTGAAAATGTGAACATTCCTGGATTGGGTGTAGTGGAAGACCTGTCGGTCCCTATTATACCTTTTCTACTGTGGTAAAATTGATACAACTTTTGTGGTGTCTGCCAATAATTTTTGGAAATGAGAATACTCCTGGTTGGGTCTCCTTTATACTTGTTGCCTGCAGAAGTAGGCCTCCGAGACAGTCAGGCCTCCACTTCCTTGGACTCGGCTACCCGTGTTACTATCCTTACATTTTTCTGACAATGGTAGTCTACAAAACTGATATTTGTGCCACCTGAGTGTGGGTTAGCATGAAAGCAGGTAGAGATGTTGAATGTGGTATCATTGCTCCCAGCAAAGGGGCCCTACACCGATTCCTCAGCCACCTCGTCTTACTGTGATGTTCAATTGAAAGATGTAAATGCTGTCCCAGTCCCCAATACCTCATGCCTAGTTGATTGCTGCAGTGCCATGCCAAAATTTGTACTGTGGGTGAATTGAGTCCACTTTTCTGGTGTCTGTTCTCATTTGATGTGTTTTGGCAGCATTTGGGGCCGTTATAAGGTGTTGTGCATGCATTTGTTTTTCCCGCCCATTGACATAAATGGCGTTTGGTTATGTTCCGTGAATATTCTACGAATTAATCAGCGAATATTGCAATTTAGGCAAAAGCAATCTGAATCGAACATTGAAATATTCGATCGTCTCTAGTTACAACCTATACTTAGCATAGGGAAGCAGCTGGTGTGGGGCAGGTTATGCATTCCTCATTTCCTACTAATAGGGATGAAGACAGGTTTTTTTTGCCAAGACTGCTAAACACATATCCAGAGGAATATTCTAGTCAGTCTTATTAATTATTCTGATTCCTGCAGGTCCTCATTAGTTAAATCTTAGCTCTGTACACTTCTAAACATTACATAATAGCAGGTTAATGCAGGAGACTCTTTCCTGTAGCCTCTAATTGATACACATTCTTGAGTGCCCTGACCGAACATTAAAGTTGCATTTTTTTCCTTACAGCTAATTACATTAAAATTGCATTCCTTGAATCTGATTTTTTTTTTATTATTAAAGAAGCAGAAATTTATGGTCCTCGCTCTAATTACGGTTCACCTGAACAGCTAATTAAAAGACTATTAAAAGATATGCGTTTTATTTCCAATTACGCCCTCACCGTGCACACTGGCGGAAAGGCATACATACAGCCTGTGTTGTGTCAGGCTTGTAATTAATGCTGGGGTTGGAAATTTTCCTCTGTATGAGATGTACCTTAGGATAGTCAAACAGGGGGCGGACAATTTGTCAAGTGTTACCCAGGATTCCCCCCTCCATTATTTAATGCCTCCAACATTAGGCGGCCGAAATGCTGTCAGTATGATTGGTGAATTGTATACAATATGTTTGCTTACAAGGTTAAAAAACAATGTACAAGGGAACTACAGTCATTAAAATAATTAGAACAAAGGTGTAAAGCACATAATATTAACATCACCACAGATGCTAGAATAGAATTGTTGATCTAATTAAATGCGAAAATATGAAATAATAATGTCCTATGAGCCTCAAATTCTGCAATTCATACAGATTTATATATTTCATTATATGTGTGTTGCTAGGTCCACATTCTAGAAGTGACAATAGAGGCAAATATCATATGACCTTCGCTATTTAGGGGCATGCAAAACCTCTTCTCTCTTCAGTCAACTAAAGACCTATACAAACTGTGACCCATGGACCACATCCTTACGCTGCTTCTGCCAACCCAAAGACCCGGAAACAGTGGCCCCCTTCCCACCCAGCATTTCAATTTCAATGGTATAGCAGTCAGCTCCCTCTTCCACACTTTGGTCAGTGAGTCTGAGTTTCAGTGTAGCAGGCACGATGACATCACTACATCGCACTTATTGCGTGAAGTCTCAGTTCACATGCTGCTTAGTGTGAAGCATCACTTCAGGTAAACAGAGGGAGGTCAGATTTTTTTTTCATTTTTTATTGTCAGTACTTGTGGAGTGAAACTGTGGGAGACTCATACTGTGTAGGGGAACTGTGGGGGTGTAGGTACCAGAAGGTTCTCAGGATGCAGTGACGAAACACGAGACTGAGTGTGATTTTGGAAAGTAACGTTTATGAACTGAAGCCGCTAGGGCTATGCTGAGCAACCAAACAGGGATAACAACAATTGTCCACGTAGGGACTCAACAAAAATAACAATGCTTTTCTTATCAAGAATACGGCTAATTCCGGCAAAGCCGGCTATTATAGGCTTCGTGATGGCCGACTAGGGGTCCTTATCTCCTAAAGACAGCTTATCCTTCCGGACGCCCTTCAGTGTCACTGGTGCATCTGCTTCAGCGTCGCGGATGTGGCTGCTTTGATGCCGCTGCTGCTAAGTTCAGCTGCTGGAGAAGGGCTGTGAACCCTGGGGGTCTCAGCACCCAGAAGGAGTTGGGGCACAACAGGCCCTAAAGGATCTTTGCTGTTGGGGCGCAACAGGCCCTGGAGTAATCCTGCAGCTGGGGGCACAACAGGCCCTGGAGGATTTGTGCCGTTGGGGGCACACCAGGCCCTGAAGGTTCTTTGCCGTTGGGGCGCTACAGGCCCTGGGGTAATCCTGAAGCTGGGGGCACAACGGGCCCTGGAGTAATCCTGCAGCTGGGGGCGCAACAGGCCCTTTAGTAGTCCTTTGCGGAGATAATCCCCTGTAAACACAGCGGGGGTAGGACTTTCAGACAGTCTTATCAGGCTTCCGTGTCCAAGTGAGGTTGTGTTGCAGTTTCCAGAAGTGACCGTTGGCAGGCCTACGCTAAGGGTTCCTATGTAGGCGGGGAGTAGGTCTCAACTGCTGACTGTGACGAGATGGCGTCCACTGCCGTCGGTGATGAAGAGGCCACAGGCTGAGGCAGGGGGGCAGTGGGAAAGCCGCCGCAGCGGGCTGATGTGGAATCTCAGCGGTAGCTCGGGGTCGCGGACCAGCCACACCAGAGCGAGGAACAGCGGTAATGGCTGTGGCTGACCGTGGGTCGGGAGCGGCCCCGGATTCGGGTAAAGCACAAGTCTCTTGTCAGTGAGTTCGTCGCTTACCCTCCACAGACCCCCGACGGTCTCCCTGTGGAACAACGTCGGTTAAGCCGGCTCTCTCTCTCCTCCATGGCTTCCTGCCTCCTGACAGCCTCTCTGCCAACTGAACTCTCAGCGCACTCCCTGCTCCTTTTATGCTCGCCCCGCCCCCCTGTTGCCCTGTCACCTCCAGTCGTGCCCTCTCCTTCATTGTCCCCCCGGTACCATTCCTTCAGGAACCCAGATGGCGGCCCCCCTGGTTCCGGCACAGACAATCTACGGGAGTCCTCCTCCCCACAGGGGCATCATACTATGTGCAGGAGGCTGCAGAGATATTATACTGTGTGTTAAGGACTGTGGAGGCATCATGCTATGTGTGGTGACCTGTAGCGGCTATTATACTGTGTAGGAAGACTGTGGGGTATCATAATGTGTGCGCGGAGGAACTGTCAGGAGCCTTATACTGCTTTGAGGGCATCATACTGTGTGGGAGAGCTCTAGGGCCAACATACTTTGTTTATGCTTTTGGGCATAATACTTTTTGGATGATTGTTATTATTATTATTTATTAATATAGCGCCAGTTATTCCAATGCGCTTTACATGTGAGGAGGGGTATACATAATAAATACAAGTACAGTAATCTTAAACAATACAAGTTACGACTGGTACAGGAGGAAAGAGGACCCTGCCCACAAGGGCTCACAATCTACAAGGGATGAGTGAAGATACAATAGGTGAGGGTAGAGCTGGTCGAGCAACGGTTTGGTGGATCGGTGGTTACTTCAGGCTTTAGGCTTGTCAGAAGAAGTTGGTCTTCAGGTTCTTTTTGAAGGTTTCCAAGGTAGGCGAGAGTCTGATATGTTGTGGAAGAGAGTTCCTGAGTAGGGCTGAAGCACCGAGGAAATCTTGTATGCGATTGTGGGAAGAAGAGATAAGAGGGGAGTAGAGAAGGAGATCTTGTGAGGATCGGAGGTTGCATGCAGGTAAGTACCAGGAGACGAGGTCACAGATGTATGGAGGACACAGGTTGTGGATGGCTTTGTATGTCATGGTTAGTGTTTTGAACTGGAGTCTATGGGTAATGGGGAGCCAGTGCAGGGATTGACAGAGGGGAGAGGCCGGTGAATAGCAGGGGGACAGCTGGATTAGTCAAGCAGCAGAGTTTAGGACATATTGGAGGGGTGCGAGAGTGTTAGAGGGGAGGCCACAGAGCAGGAGGTTGCAGTAGACAAGGTGGGAGATGATGAGGGCATGGACTTGGGTTTTTGCAGATTCTTGGTTGAGGAATGTACGCATCCGTGAAATATTTTTGAGCTGAAGTCGGCATTAAGTGGAAAGGGCTTGTATATGTGGCTTGAAAGAGAGATCAGTGTCAAGGATAACCCCTAGGCAGCGAGCTTGTGAGACTGGGAGAGTAGGCAGCTGTTTACTTTAATGGATAGGTCTGTTGAGGGGTTGCGTGAGATCGGGGAAAGATGATGAATTCTGTTTGGTCCATATTAAGTTTTAGAAATGGTGTGATACATGGACATGCATGTTGCTCCCCACTGTATATAAATAAAGTTTCTTCAAATATTTTGTTATATCAGCCTGATGAAGAGACGTAAGTTGTCTCGAAAGCTTAGTTTGTAACATCATTCACTATTATTTGTTAGCCATTAAAAGGTATCATACCCACAAGATTTCTATTTTGTTTCTCTCACTGAGAGCACTTTATATATTTTTTTCTACTGGCTAACACTGTACCAAACCACTTTTTTCGTAGGAACAACTGTGGGACATCAAACTGTATGCAGAGGTTTTAGGGACTCAAACTGAGTCAGTGGTTGTGTGAAGCATCATAATGTGTGTGTGGGAGGTGCTGTGTGGGAATCATATGTGGGTGAGCTGTTGTAGAGACATCATACTGTGAGGGGAACTGTGGGGGTATCATATGGTATGGGGGTAGCTCTAGGGGCATTTAACTGTGTGAGAGGAGCTGTTGACCAAAGTGCACCTATACTTATTATATGTACTTAAGACTGAATAACAGGATCAGTATGATTTAGTGCATTTTTAAACTTTTTAAAAACTAGTATATTATATATTTTTGACTAGCTGCTACTAGTAAGAATACATGTTAACGTAAGCCCTATCATAAATGGAATTAACAGAAGAAGCTAGTCATCATATCTACTGTAGTTCTGATCAGTATTAAGTCATTAATAATAATGATAATAACACTGAGCAAAATTAATTTCAACCTGTTTCTTTGGCTCTCCACAACGGTGATGGTCTGAAAGTCAGTTGGCGACCCCTAGTTTACTGTATAATTCTTCCTTGATAGGTGCTCTCATGTTTATATCGTGGTGATAGTTGTGGTTAGGACACATTTATTTGGGTACTATATTGAAATATTATATGGCTACTATATTGGTTGTATTCCTTTTGGTACTGAATTGCAGTACCATTTGGGCAATCTATGGCACAATTTTTGAATGGTATTATGGTGATTATTATCATTACCAAAATGTAAGCAGGGTCCATACATGCACATATTGGCGAAAATATTGGGATTCAGGTTTTTCATTAAGTCCCATTAATGCTGATGTCTAAAAACCAGATCCAGCAATGCAGTCTCACTTTACTAACACTGATACCAGTTTGGTCCTAATAGGACACCACCATTGTAACAAGTCAGTTTATGTAATTTTTTCCATCCTAAGTATAGCAATTCTCATTGGATTGTAGTGATGAGTGAATGTGCTTAGATAACAACTTATCTGAGTACACTTGGGTGTTATCCAAGTATCTTAAGCGTGCTCGTATATTATGTTCAAGTCCATGCAGCTGCATGATTTACGGGTGATAGACAGCCTGAACACATGTGGGGATGCCCTAACAAACAGGCCATCCCCACATGTGTTCAGGCTGTCTAACAGCTGCAAATCATCCAGCTGCAGAGACTCAGACATAATATATGAGCACACCCAGATGCTCGGATAACACCTGAGCATACTCATATTATCCAAGCACGTTCGCTCATCACTATAGGAGTGATATTATTGGAAAGTGGAAGCATTTAAGAAAAACAGAAACTTAGCCATGAAGTGGAAACCACATAATGCTACACACATAAAGTTCTGAGGAGCATTGTACATAAGTTGTCAACACTCAACTAACTCCACAACCTCCTTCACATTAACATCAACACAAAAAATTGTGCACCAAGAGTTTCATGACATGGGTTTCCATGCTTGAGCAGCTGCATGCAAGCCTTACAATGCCAAGCGCAATGCCCAGCATTGGTTCAATAGAAAATAAAAAATTAAGAACTACATATTTAGCCATTCTTAAACTGTAAGTGGCACAACCGTCGCTCTTCACTCTCTTTGGCCAACCAAAAGGAAGAGTTGAGCTGGCCGTAAGTGGAACGGCATTTGTGTCTCTGGTGCCGATGATCTTCCAGAATCAAAAGAAAACATGTTAAACCTTAACAACAGTAGAAGGAGTTAGATAAATTAGAAGGTGCCTTTACTATAATGGTTATTCTCCTTTATTGTAAGACGACAAAGCATTCCACAGTAATTTCTTGATCTTTATAAAAAAAAGACTGTGGGGTATGTTTAACAGATCTAATGATTTCCAATTTTGCTGCAATTTTTTCAAGCTGAATTGCAGGACATTTATAAAGTGATAGAAAAGGCTGGATAATTGCAGCTTTATATAAGGCATTGTATTGTCAGATGGCAGCGGTTGTACACAGAATACACAAAGAAGAGTTTTATTTTATAAAAAGTACAAATGTAATTTATTGGAATTTCAGATATTTCTGAGATAACAAATCCTAGGTTAATGGAAGTCCGACACTAAGAAAAAGCCTCATTGACAAATTACATAATAATATGAAAAATAAAGTTAAATAAATAACTAGAATCCATTCATTCCAATTGTAATAAAAAGTTCTTCAGCTGTAATATAATCCAACGTTGTAGAGAAAGTTAGAGAAGAACCCACGCTAACAAATGTAGTGCAGTGAAAAGCTCAGTACCGAAAAAGACAAGTGTACAATATCTTGCTGTAAATGTAAATGTTTTTCATCCAGCACCAAAGGAATGACAGATATTTTACGACGTTTCAACCAACTGGTCGTTTTTATAAAGGACATTTGTGAAGGGTACTGCCAAGTATGAAGAGTGGATGAGGAGTCTACACCTACTCTCCATACCAGCAGTATCCTACATAGATGTCCTTGATAAGGACCACAAGTTGGTCGAAACGTCAGAAAATCTCTGTCATTCCTTTGGTGTTGGATCAAAATAAATGACATTTGCAGCAAGATATTCTACTCTCGTCTTTTTCGGTACTGAGGTTTTCTCTACAGTGTTACAGTGTTAATGTCCTTTCCTCATGCACGATCACTTTTACAAGCAATGTTGCTGGCTTTTCACTATGTGCATATCCACCAGATGAGCATTATATATTGAGGCCACATCAAGCACTGCAAGCTATTCCCTCATACAAACATCCTCTATAGTGATTAGTGAACATGCTGGGTAATATTCGGATCTCACTCGAGTGTCTGTGTGCTCTGATATACTCGGCACTCGTAGAGCATTGGCTGGTGCTCGGTTTGAATTCTCGAATCCCCACCCTGCATGTTCGACACCTGTTACACAGCCAATAAACATCTTGGGATTGCCTGCCAGTCATTGTAATGCCATAGCCATCTTGGTAGTGGCATTACTGTAATTGGATGGCCACATTAACATAATCAAAGGTTATAAAAGGACTGGCACCACTGCGCTCAGCTCACTGATGCCATTACACAGCTCAGGGCCAGTTATGATTGAAGGGAGAGAGTAGTTGTCCAGGCCTGTGTGTCTCATTAATCAGACTCCTCTAGTGGTTCTACTGGTGCTGATACTGAACCATCATACTAAAAGTCCTTCTAAGGGGTCATCTTGTCGGTGTTCTGTTTCTATGTTATTCATTCTGCAATTAGCCTAGGAACAACTGCTGGAGCAAAGCTCCCTCATCCCTATTCTGGTATACATGGTCCCCTCTTCCCCATCATGGTATGCTTGGCCTGCTTATCTCTATCCTGGTATGCATGGCCACCTCTTCCCTATCCTTATATACATGGCCCCCTCATCCCTATGTTTGTATGCATAGCAACCCTCTTCCCTATCCTTGTACGCATGACCCCCATCAGAAAAACATTAAAAAAATAAACCATCCTGAATGAATATTAATTCCCTTAAGTAATGTGATCACCCGGCAGTTGCAGGAAGCCGGTGGCTGTGACTACTGTGCCTGCTACTAAAAAGAAATAAATATCCACTGCGAGTGCATTGAATATTCATTTCTCTTTAGCAGCAGGCACAGGAGTTAGTCGCAGCAGCCAGCTCCTGCCTCCTGTGCCCTGATGAACTCGAGTATAAGCCGAAGGGGGTTTTATTAGCATAAAATATGTGCTGAAAAACTCAGCTTATACTTGAGTATATACAGAAAAAAATGCTCCTCCACACCTTGGGCTATGTTCACACGTAGTGTTTTTGCTGCATTTTTGTACATTTACATTGCTTTCAATGGTAAAAAAAATTGTACAGAAAATGTAATTTTATCATTTTAATACCTTATCTGTCCATGTGGTGTCTGAGACATGATCACATCCTGTTTAACGTATGATGGAGGGACTGTGAAAGTCACAATTTTTTTTATTTCAGGGCCACTAGGTGACCATCACTATTTGTAGAGGGCCATCAGGTGGTTCTCACTACTTTTAGAGGGCCAGCAGCCAGCCCTCATTAAGCATTTTTGGGAGGCTAGAAGATGGCTATGCTCTGCATAGCCATATCTTGCTACTGCAATATAACTTATCCATCTGAGTTGGACAATTTTTTTTTCTTCTTAATACTGTAAAAGTTTGAAACGTGGAGGGCCAGCAAGCGCCTTGTGGACCGATGAGACCAAGATAGAGTTTTTAGTAAAGCACATCAGTTTACTGTGGAATGAGGCCTACAAATAAAAGAACACAGTAGTTACGGTGAAATATGGTGGAGGTTTAAAGATATATTGGGGTTGTTTTGCTGGCCTTGGGTGCCTTGACTGTGTTCAAGGCATCATGAAATATTAAGATTTCCAAAGGATTTTGAGTCACAATTAGTGCTCAGGGTCTGAAAGCTGGGTTTGTATTTTTTCCCTTTACTAAGGAATGGGCATCCTAGACTGGTAAAGCATATGTACTAAGTGCAAGGAAGGTCCAAAATGAAACGAAGACATTCCAATATTTATATAGCCCCTCATCCCCATATATATATAAAGAATGATCAAGGTAGGCCTCTAAAAATTGTTAATGCAGGCATCATGAACGCCCATAAAAAATTTATAGTGAGAGTAGCATGATTATTCTGTTGATGTGTTGGAAGAGGGGGAGGACACTGAAAAGATGAAATCCTGAGGCGTATACCCATGCTTGGGTCGGAAGGGGTGCATGGGAATACACCAGAAAAAAAAAACACTGCATTTGAGTTTAAGTTCTGATGCTTTCATCCAGCGGTGTACAGAAATCTGGCACAATCCAGCCCTTCTTTATTTTAATAAGAGTCAGTCTGTCAGCATTTTCAATTGACATGCGGATGTGCCTATCGGTTATAATACCCCCCATGGCACTAAAAACCTGCTTTGACAAAATACTAGCGGCGTGGAGGACAGGACCTCCAAGGTGTAAAGAGACAGTTCCTGCCATCTGTTTAGCTTGGATACCCAAAAGTTGTAAGGCACAGAGGATTCATGGAAGACGCTGGTACTTTGGCAAGGTACACCTTCAGCATCTTCCAAAACTTTTCCCTCCTTGCCAGAGCGCATCAGGGCCTGGACGATGGGAGGGTCTGAAAAAACTGTCCCCAGACTTTTGATAGTGTTCCCCTGCTTCTGCTGCATCTGGTGTGTGTTTCCCCAGTCTCCCTAGTTTCTCAGTTGTCCAAGAAACTGTGACCTCTGCCACCAGGATTGTCAGATAGGATTCTTTTTAATAGTTCTTCAACTAGGGCCTTCTGGAAATGCAACATTTTATTTGACCTTTCTGACATGGGAAGGAGAGATGTAAAGTTCTCCTTGCAGCATGGGTCTAGAAGGGTGACCAACCAGTAATTAGTGCTGGCCAAAATAAACAACACAAGGGTCACAAGAAAGGCAGAGGAACATAAACTCAGCTATGTGTGCCAGACTGCCAATAGCCAAGACTTTCCTGTCGCTACCAAAATGACAACTGTTCATGTTGTCTTCCTTGTCCTTCCTCTCCTCTTCATCTTCAGGGCATCCACTCTGAACAGGCACGATGAAGGTGGTGTGGGTACTGCCATTTGTAGTTCAGGCAAACAGCTACTGTTCCTTCTCCTCCTCCTCTTTATCACCCGATCCGTGTTGAGAAGATGAGATGAAGCTGGGCTGTGTAGCATCACCCTGTATAGTTTCTTGCTCCATCTTAGCTTGCTCCCCCTGAAATGCCTCCTCTTTTATTGTGAGCAGTGAGCATTTCAGTACACAGAGAAGCAGGATGTGGCACTGATTATGGAGGCATTGCCGCTTACCATCTTGGTTGAGTCCGCAAAGTTTTGGAGAACCGCACAGATGTCAGACATCCATGCACACACATTAGCTCTTATGTGTGGAGGCTGACCAGAAAACTAACATGCATGATATATCTGGTATTCAACTACTGCCCTCTGCTGCTCACAAAACCTTGCCAACATATGTAACGTTGAGTTCCAACATGTGGTGACATCGTACACCGGTCGGTGAGTTGGAAGCTGCAAATGCTGCTGCAGCGCTGCCATAGCGGCGGCATCTGTAGCTGACTTGCAGAAATGGACACACAAGTTGCGTACTTTCACAAGTAGCTCAGGAAGATCTGGATAGGTTTTGAGAAAATGCTGTACCACTAAGTTGAGGATGTGGGCCAAGCAGAGAAGTTTGCAAGCTTCAGAGCTGCCAACAGGTTGCGGCCATAGTCACATACGACCATGCCTGATTGTAAGTTCAGGGGTGACAGCCACAGATCAGTCTGGTCTTTTAGATCTTTCAACAACTCCACAGCAGTGTGCGGTTTGTCACCTAAGCAGATTAGGTTCATCAGAGTTTGTTCCGCTTGGCCGAGGCAGTGCTGCAGTGCTTCCAACTTGCGACTGATGTTGATGTTTCTGAGATGGAGGGTAAGAAAAAAGGAGGTCCAGGAACTGCTGTAGAAAGTGGGAGCAAACCTGATTGAACCAGGGCACGCAATCCTCGGTGTCGGTAGAATGTGTTCTTTCCCAGAGTCCGTCAGTAAAATGTAGCATCGCTGGCCACAAGCACTTATCCAGGTGTCCGTGGTTGAGCGGACCTTCCAAGTCACAACGTTGGTAAGGGCACGGATGTTGTTATGGGACCCATGCTTGTGTAAGGTGGGGACGGCATACCTGGAGAAAAAGTGGCGGCTTGGGACCGAGGGACGGCTGCCGAAAAGGTTCCATCTCCACCTGCCTAAACGGCAACATTTCCAGGGCAAGCAGTCTGTGTCCATTTAATATTGTAGTCTGTGTGTGGGTGGCAGCATATTTACACATGCGTTCCATGAACTGGGGTAATGACAACTGAATGCTGCATTGGGAAAAGGACATGGACATGGTTGGTGATGGTGGTTGCAAGTGTGCAATAACAGGTGCAGTGTAGGTGTCATCTGCGCCTACATCATAGACAGGGGATTGAAATGCACATAGATCAGAGGAAGAGGCAGTAGTGCCACCCGCAGACACTGTTTCTGGACCCTGACGTTCAGCTCAAGTAGTCGGGTGTTTTGCTTGCATGTGCTTAAGCATGCTGGTAGTGGTCAGGCTGGTAGTTGTGCTGCCCATGCTGAGGCTGACCTCTCAGACATTGCAAATGTTTTTTTTCGAGGTTAACTGGACTGTTTTTAAAAAAATGCCAGACTCGGGAACACCTAACCCTTGGCTTGGCAACTTCACCCGTGTTGGTGCTCTGGGGAACAGTTGCCCACCTTGTGCCTCTGGCCACCCCACTGCCTCTTCCTGCCTGTTGTGGTGCTGTAGATCCCTTACCATGTGCGATGCTGTCCTCGCTCTGCATGTCACCTTCCCAAGTTGAGTCAGTTAACCACCTCGTCTTCCGCACCATGTTCCTCCTCCTGTCCTGACTTGCTGACATAACAACACCATTTGTTGGCAGTTGTGTTTCATCATCAGCCAGCTCTTGCGACAATAATTGCATTTCTCCACCGCCACCTTCTTGTGAGCAGGGCTGCTTAAATATTTGGGCATTGCGACATGCGATCTCTTCATGTCCTGCTTGATATGGACAGGGCAAGATCCTAGAATCTATAAATGAAAATATCAACAGCTCTTCGGGTTGTACAAGTGTGGGATCACTTGTCTCCGGGCACTCGGCATGATGGGAAGAAGCAGGATCAGGGTGAGGATTATGTGGTCCAAAATCAGAGCTACTGAGACTTGACCATGTAGAAGACCGGGTGGTTGTGGCAAATTGACTGTAAGCATTATCTGCTATCCATCCATCAATCTTTTCACACTGATCTGGCTTCAAGAGTGATGTTTTATTCCCACCTACAAACTGGGACAGGAATCTAGATTGACATGATATGTGTGTTTGTTGTGCTCCCGCGACAAGCACAGTTTCAGCTTGCCCACGGCCTCAGCCTCTGCACTCACCATCAGCATCACGTCCATTTCCCTATATCTTACCACGCTCCTTGCTCATTTTAAATAACGTATGATATATCTCAGTTGAGAAAATGTTGCAGTATTACAATGGCAGGAAATGTTGCCCACTTTAGATGGACATCTTAGACTGGAAAGTGAAAGTGTTGATGATGGTACACGCGCATAGCTTGAAAACGAGGAAAGTGCGATGGTGCTTGTTGCTGGAGCACAAGCAACACACTAATACCATTTTGCAGGGAGACTAGGGACACCACTTCTGAAGTCACACCAGTGCGAACAGGTTGTCGGTTGGATAGCAGGCAAAGCTTCCAACATGATTGCCAGCATCGCCCAGACCTCCACACTGTCCAGTGTCACCAGCCAAAAATCTGGATCACTTAATCTTCACACTGATCCTCCTTCCTCTAAACATGTCGAGACCCAGGAGACCAGTGATCACACACTAAAACACTCCGAGGAACTCTTTACATCATCATTTCTTCATTGTGGCCTCTCACCCTGCATGTTGCAAGAGGGACCGGAGGACATGCTGTTTAGTGATGCACACAACACAAGAAGCCAAGGTCACAGAAAGATGATGGTGAGGAGGTAGATGATAATGAGACACAGTTTACAATAATTCAGGTGGTTCTGAAGTCATCAAGGCAGGAGATCCAGGGTGCAGCGGTGGAAGACAAGGTGGTCAATGACTGTCATTGACCCAACCTCGGAAACTGGCATGCAGAGCGAGGAAAGCAGTGCTGGGGGGAGGGATCAGCACCACTGAAACAGGCATGAAGAGGCAGTTGGGTGACCAGAGGGAGAAGGTAGGCAACTGTTCTGCAGAGCACCAACACTTATGAATTTCTCCATCAAAGAGTTAGGTGTTCCCCAGTCTGATACTTTTTTTTAAAGAGTTTTGAGACACAGGGATGGTTTTAGGCAAAGTGGTGCCCTAGGCAAAAGTTTAAAATGAGGCCGCAAATGCTATCATATTGCACTATCACACAGAAATATTTTGGTTGTATTTACATGCCCTGAGTTCAGGCTGCTAAACGAGGGTGATCAACAAAATTGAAGTCATTCAACACTTGTTTCTCGGCCTCTTTCCACCAGCTGAGTAATAATGATGGGGACAGAACAATCACTAATAAATCATTCTGTCCCAATACAGTATCATGTTATCAGCAGCATATCTGCAGTTTTCACGGGGCGATGTGCTGCTGAGAACAACGATTTTTGTTCTGGCATAAACAATCCAATCACTCTTTGAATATGCAGCATTTTGCTTCTTTAGTATAATACACCCCATAGTCCTCCATATAGTATAATGTGCACCACAGTCCTCCATATTGTATAATGCACACGTCATAGTCCTCAATATAATAGAATATGCCTCATAGTCCTCCATCTAGTATTATTCACTCCCTATAGTCCTCCATCTAGTATTATACACTCCTTATAGTCCTCCATATAGTATAATACACTCCCTATAGTCCTCCTTATAGTAAAATACACTCATCAGTCCTCCATCTAGTATTATACACTCCCCATAGTCCTCCATATAATATAATACACTCCACATAGTCCTTCATATAGTATTATATACTCCCCATAGTCCTCCATATAGTAGAATACACTCCTCAGTCCTCCATACAGTATATTACACTCCTTAGTCCTCCATATAGTATAATACACTCCACACAGTCATCCAGATATTAAAATACACTCAGTCCTCCATATAGTATAATACACTACTCAGTCCTCCATATAGTATAATGCACTCCTTATAGTCCCACATATATAAAAATACACTCCTCAGTCCTCCATATAGTATAAATATATATGTAATATACTAAAATACACTCCTCAGTGCTCCATATAGTATAATGCAACCCCATAGTCCTCCATGTAGTACAATTCACTTCCCATAGTATAATGCACCCCATATTTCTTTATGTAGCATAATGTATTCCCCATAGTCCTCGATACAGTATAATGCAACCCCCATATAGTATAATGCAGCCACCCCACAGCACATAATGCAGCCACTCCACAGAGTATAATGCAGTCGCCCCACAGAAAATAATGCAGCCACCCCACAGAATATATATATATATATATATATATATATATATAGCGTCTGTTTTGTCAACATATGCGTTATGGGCGATCCTCCCTCCTCCCTCCTTGTATTTGCATAATTTATTAAACATTTTCTACTTTCATAGTATTTGGACTCTTGATCGTTTTTTTCAGTTGTTAGCCCACAGAATATAGTGTAGCCCCCTTAGAGTATAATGCAGCCCCACCATACAAATTTAATGTAGCCCCCCATAGAATATAATGCAGCCCCCCCATATATTATAATGCAGCCCCTCCATAGAGTATAATGCACCCCCACAGAATATAATATAGCTCCCTTATATAGTATAATGTAGTCACTCCATAGAATATAATGCAGCCCTCCTCATATAGTATAATGCAGCCCCCTCAGAATATAATGTAGCCCCCTTATAGAGTATAATGCAGGCCCCCACATAATATAATGCAGCCCCCCTCATATAGTATAATGCAGCCCCCAATAAAATACAATGTAGCCCCTTCATATAGATCAGACACATGTCACTTAAGCACCTGACTCGATGGGCCAAATGCCTGGGTCCACAATTGGTACTAGCACATGTCCACAAACAATACCCGTGCACTTACCAACGTACTTACTGGGATTGTCCACTTAATGACCGACATGTGAACCAGCACTTGTGTACAGGGACGGTACATTTCCCTGATGACATACTGGGTGAACATTGAGGAGGCCGAGGTCTAGTCCCACTCTGCCACGGCGCATATGATACTGATGCCGAGAATTGCTGGCCCTACTTCTATCAAGGTTTCCTCCACCTCCTACACCAGTTCCTTCACCCCCTCCTTCTCCTCCTCATCCTCCATCTCCGATCTGTTCTCTCACAGCACGTCAATTACATCAGTGAGAATCTGGAACCTTTGCACCATTGCCCCAACAAAATGGCAACAGTCTCTGCTGAAGCTAATTTGTCTAGGAGACAAACTACACAGTGTGGCAAAGTTATTGAAAGGACTAAAAGAACAGACAGATCTGTGGTTCTCGCCGTTGAACCTGTGACCAGACATGGTCATGTGTGATAATGGCTGTAACTTAGTGGCGATTGTGAAGCTTGGCAAGCTCACACACGTACCATGCTTGGCTCATGTGCTCTACTTGGTAGCACAACGGTTTCTGAAAAGCTACCCAGATTTGCTAGAGCTTCTTGTCAACGTACGCCATATCGGAACACATTTCCCGAGGTCAGCTACAGCTGCCACCACTCTCACAGTGCTGCAACAGTGCATACAAGTGCCAGCACACTGACTGGTGTGCGATGTGACATATGAAGTGTTGGCTATAGGGAACTTGGCACATACAGTATGGCAGACTCTATGTACCGCTGCCTTTTCTGTGACCTTCACATTATATTCATCTTTGCCAAAGAGAATACTGGTTGTTCTCCCTGCTAGACCCACTCCAGAAGGAGAACCTTGCATCACTTCTTCCTGAGCTGGAAACGTCTACTTAAATGTTGCTATAACAGAAGGCCATTGTGTAAAATATGTTGAAAAAATTCCTATTATACAATTTCCTAGCAGCAGGGGGCAAGTTTCCTTGCCCAATCAAGTAGGACAGCACAGCAGAAGCAGTGGTACACTTTCAAAGGCATGGGCCAATTTCATGACACCCTCCCAGTGTCCAGGCCCTGATGTCCGTTGTTTTTTTTTCACAAGGAGGGAAAAGTTTTTAAAGATGATCAAGAAATACTTGGCATGAGCTATCCCTGTATGACTTGGAGGCATTGTGCTGCCCTGCCACTAGTGTCTTGTCTAATTGGGTTTTTAGAGCTGCTGGGGCGGTCATAACAGACAGGTGCCTTCACCTTTCAACAGAAAATGCTGTCAAGCACACTCTGATAAAAATGAACAATACCTGGATAAGCACCGACTTTTCCACACCACCAGATGACAGCAGCACATAAAGTGTTTTTAATCTAACATATTTGTATTATTTTTTCTGGCTTTGAACTGTGTGCAGAGTCTCTATGAGTGTAAAGGTACCACAACTACACTTTCTTAATATTTGAATGAGGCATTCCAGTTGGTGACTTCAAGGGTGTATGGATCAAACTACTTCTAATTTGTCTCTGGCTTTGCAATTAGTGCAGAGTAGAGTTGAGCGACTTTTGGTTTTTTAGGGTCGTGTTTCGTTTCGTGAAACCCGACTTTTCCAAAAGTCGGGTCGAGCAAGATCGTCCGATTATAGGGAAAAGTCGGGGTCGTCCCGAAACACGAAACCCAATGTAAGTCAATGGGGAATAAAAGTCGGCAGTGAGAGGAGGACAGGAAACACACCTACAGTGCCCATTTGAATGCCAAAAGCATCAATTCTTCTTACTTAAGCTTGTCAACCTTAATTAACTTCATAATACAAGTTACACACTGAAAAATGGGGGTTATTTGGCGAAAGTTGTGGGGGGGGAGGGCTGGCTGCAGGTTTTCATGTGCCCTGGGCGAAAGAACGCCCCTTTAACACATACCACAACTCATCATGCTCCGATACGGCAGAGAAATAGCGATATAGTACAATGAAAAATACCTCACTTTTTACATCTCATGACGAGGCCCATCTATTTCTCCATACAGAATCATTGGTCCCATATAATGTTTGAAACAGTATATGATGAGCTCCACATAATGCTACAGTATATGTTGGTCCCCATGGATGAAGCTCCACTGTCTTTTGGGCCCAAATAATGCTCCAAACATAATGGGCCCCATTTCTAATGCTCTAGTGTATAATGGGCCCTGTAAATGCTGCTCCAGTGTCTGATGTCCACCTTTGGAATGTTCCAGTGTATGGTGGGCCCCATCTATCATTCTCCAGAGTATAGTGCTCCCCAAAAATTGCTGTCCCAACATTGAAAACAATCAAATAAGTCTCCTCGCTAGGGAATCCCTGTACTTGTCTGGACAGGTGCTGTAGCTTGCTTAACAGCTCGCCATCCGTTCTCACGCCCAGTATGGATTACACGTGATTGCACAAAGGTGAGAAAGGGTACCGTATCCCCAGATAACATGTATGGATAGCGTACACATTCAAAATATATGTCTCAGGAGGCAGGCTCAGACGGTGTTAGGCCCAGTATGGATTGCACGTGATTGCACAAAGGTTAGAAAGGGTACCGTATCCCTGGATAACATGTATGGATAGCGTACACATTCAAAATATATGTCTCAGGAGGCAGGCTCAGACAGTGTTAGGCCCAGTATGGATTGCACGTGATTGCACAAAGGTTAGAAAGGGTACCGTATCCCTGGATAACATGTATGGATAGCGTACACATTCAAAATATATGTCTATACAGCATGAGGCAGGCTCAGACGGTGTTAGGCCCAGTATGGATTGCACGTGATTGCACAAAGGTTAGAAAGGGTACCGTATCCCTGGATAACATGTATGGATAGCGTACACATTCAAAATATATGTCTATACAGCATGAGGCAGGCTCAGACGGTGTTAGGCCCAGTATGGATTGCACGTGATTGCACAAAGGTTAGAAAGGGTACCGTATCCCTGGATAACATGTATGGATAGCGTACACATTCAAAATATATGTCTATACAGCATGAGGCAGGCTCAGACGGTGTTAGGCCCAGTATGGATTGCACGTGATTGCACAAAGGTTAGAAAGGGTACCGTATCCCTGGATAACATGTATGGATAGCGTACACATTCAAAATATATGTCTCAGGAGGCAGGCTCAGATGGTGTCAGGCACAGTATGGATTTGACGGCCCAGATTAGACAGCGGAGGAGCAGGGAGAGGTAAAGATTGCAAATGCTGGGGCCCTGCCCAAGCAAGGGGGGCCCACTCGTGGGCGTCGGTACTGGCACTGGGCCCCTCATAGTACAGCGGTGTGTCTGACGGCGGGTGTGCACCACCACCGTCAGAGACACTTGATTGCACTATGAGGGACCCTGTGCCAGTGCCCGCGCCCAAGAGTCGGCCTACCCACCTGTCCAGGGCAACGGCACTCGCACGGTGTCGTGTGGTAGGTGGTGACCCCGGCCATGGGGGGGGAGGCAGCACAGTTAGGGAGTTTTAGAAAGTGGCATATGTTGATGTTGGACATTCAGCTGATGCAAAAGGCGAAATAGGTGAAGTACCAGGAAGAGGTGGACCAAAGCAAGCCATTTTTCTGTCACCCTATGTGTCATCAGGGGAAGGTGGGACAAAATCCTTGGAAACCCATGCGTGGTTCATTTTAATGAAGGTTAGATCATCCACATTTTGGGTTGACAGACGGGTCCTTTTTTCTGTCAGGATTGATCCAGCTGCACTGAAGACTCTTTCCGATAGCACACTTGCAGCTGGGCAAGCGAGCTCCTGTAAGGCATATTGGGCCAATTCAGGCCAGGTGTCCAGTTTAGCGGCCCAATAGTCAAAGGGGAATGACCTGTGTGGGAGAACATTGATATGGGAGGAAAAGTAGTTTGTAACCATAGTTGACAACTGCTGTCTCCTGTCACTTTCCATCGATGCAGTATTACCAGTTGTGTGAGCGGTATTTGAAAAATCAGTCCACAACATTGTCATGAAACCCCTGTCTCCAACGCCACTTCTGCTGTGTGCACCACGAACACCTCTGCCAAGCTGCCCCCGGCCCGTACGGCTCGTGTGAGAACCATCACCGCTGCTGTGTGCTGGGAATGCCTCAAGCAACCGATTTACCAGAGTTGCTTGTTTATTAGCCAATATTAGGTCAAGGTTCTCCTGTGGCATGATGTTTTGTAATTTGCCTTTATAGCGTGGATCCAGGATGCTGGCCAACCAGTAGTCGTCATCGTTCATCATTTTGGCAATGCGGGGGTCCCTTTTTAGGATCCGCAAGGCATAATCTGACATGTGGGCCAATGTTCCCGGTATCAATGATGCACTGCGAGTGCTGGTTGGAGGAGCACTTTCTGGCAAATCCACATCCCTCCAGTCATGCACAAACCCTGTACCAGACCTTGCCACACCAACATTTTCACTTGCCCCACGAGATGCATCCTCCTCCCCTAAGTAATCATCCCCATCATCCTCCTCCTCCTCCTCTTCTTCCTCCACCTCGTCCAGGAGAGGTCCCTGAGCAGACAATGGCTGAATGTCATCAAGGATTCCCTCCTCCTCTTCCTCCTCATCAACATTGGCTGCAGACGCCTGCTCCTTAAGGTGCGTCAAAGTTTGCATGAGCAGACGCATAAGTGGGATGCTCATGCTTAGGATGGCGTCGTCTGCGCTTACCAGCCGTGTGCATTCCTCAAAACACTGAAGGACTTTACAAAGGTCTTTCAGCTTCGACCACTGCACACCTGTCAACTCCATGTCTGCTCTCAAAGTGCCTGGCCGTGTATCCTCCCACAAATTCATTATGGCCTGCCTCTGCTCGCACAGCCGCTCCACCATGTGCAGGGTGGAGTTCCACCTTGTTGCAATGTCGATAATGAGGCGGTGGTTGGGAAGGTGGAGCAATCGCTGCAGCTTCTGCATACGAACGGAGTGTACAGGCGACCGGCGGATGTGCGCGCACAGTCTTCGCACCTTCTGGAGCAGGGCTGTTAACTCCGGATAATTTTTGAGGAAGCACTGCACCACAAGGTTCAAGGTGTGAGCCAAGCAAGGTATGTGGCTGAGTTTTGAAAGGGCTATGGCTGCCACAAAATTACGGCCGTTATCACTAACTACCTTGCCTGCCTCAAGATGTACACTGCCCAGCCATGACTCAGTTTGTCGCTTCAAGTACTCGGCCAGCACCTCGGCGGTGTGTCTGTCGCCCAAACACATCATCTGCAACACAGCCTGCTGACGCTTTCCACTAGCTGCTCGATAGGGGGACACATCGTGTGCAACAGTGGCAGCTGCAGATGGAGTGCTCGTATGACTGCGCTCTGTGGACGAGCTTTCGCTTCTGGAGGAGGAGGAGGAGGGTCGAACGCCTACAGCCAACTGTTTCCTATACCGTGGGCTAGGCAGCACTGTCCCACCACCGCTGTCCCCTGTGGACCCTGCATCCACCACATTAACCCAGTGCACAGTGATGGACACGTAACGGCCCTGGCCATGCCGACTGGACCATGCATCAGTTGTGAGGTGCACCTTTCCGTTCTCTGACTGCTTGAGTGCATGGACAATGCGGTCTTTCACATGATGGTGGAGGGCTGGGATGGCTTTGCGAGAGAAGAAGTGGCGACTGGGTAGGTCATAGCGTGGTACTGCATAGGCCATGAGTTCGCGGAAAGCTGTGCTTTCCACCAACTGAAAGGGCATCATCTCAAACGAGATTAGTTTGGCAATGTGGGCGTTCAAACCCAGTGTACGCGGATGAGAGACTGAGTACTTTCTTGACCTACTCATAGTGTCTGGGAGGGTGAGCTGGACTTGAGAGCTGCATATGGTGGAAGTAGCGGTGGACAGGGCGGACTGAGAGAGGGTTGATGATGGTGATGGAGTTGGTGTTCTTACTGATGGCCTAGAATCAGTCTTTCGTTGATATAACAGTGGGATTCCCTGACTGCTGTGGTCTTGCAATGACACCTCAATATTTTCTGCTGTGCTAACCGGTGGGCTTACAGTGGGGGAAACAATGTAGCGTTGCTGACTACCTTCGTTGTGATCAGTTGCACATGTGGCACTTGAGGTTTGGTGTTGTGTCCACGCTTGCAAGTGCATGCTGGTTAAATGTCTAAGCATGCAACTGGTATTCAAATTTTTCAGATTTTTCCCTCGGCTAAAGGTCTTTGCGCACTTCTTACAGATAACCTTGGCCTGATCATGAGGATTTTGTTCAAAAAAGTGCCACACTGCACTCTTCCTACTTTGGCAGACATTTTGCGGCCTAGCACGCTGTGATCTTTTGACCCTCTTGACAAGCTGTCCAGCAACTCTTTTGATGTTTGGAACCGGTCTTTGGAGTGCTCCGGGCCTGCCAGATAACAGCTGTTGCGATGTCGATGTCTGCTGTGGATGCTCCTCATCTGAGCTATTGGAAGCAGCACCCTCTTCCCCCAATGGATGCCAATCTGGGTCAACAACTGGGTCATCCATCACCTCCTCTTCTATGTCATGTGCACCTTCCTCTGTGTCACCGTGTATGGTGGTATAGTGTGCGGGAAGGGGCACCTGAGTCTCATCAGGGTCAGAATCTGGCTCTGTACACTGCGAAGACAATGTAGTGCTCTGAGTGAATGTACCAGCAGAATCATCCATCAGCGGCTGTTCATCAGTGCACTCCATGTCAGATTCATCTTGGCCTGGGTAATTCACCATTTCACTTGATAATCCAGGCATGGTATGTGAAAACAGCTCCATGGAGTAATCAGTAGTATGGCCTGCGTCATCCTTCAATGTTGGTTGGGGTGAAGGACACAAGGAAAGGTGTGGTTCATGAACATGAGCCTCCAATGACGACTCAGTGCTTTTACTTTTTACAACTGAAGAAGAGGAGGCGATAGAGCTGGAGGCTGAGTCAGCAATGTAAGACAAAACTTTTTCCTGATGCTCTGGCTTTAAAAGCGGTTTGCCAACTCCTAGAAAACTAAGCGTTCGAGGCCTTATGTAGCCAGACGATGACGCAGGGTCAGCACCTCCTGTATTCGGTCCTATTTTGCTCTTGCCACTACCATCAGATCCACCACCAACACCATCATTACCAGCTGCCAACCCCCGCCCAATTCCACGGCCTCTTCCACCAGCCTTCCTCATTTTTGGTAGAAATGTAGACAAAATCCAACAAACTATATAGTAATGTAAAACAAGGTACAAGGTGTCTATAGGACAGGGGAGATTTTGAATTTCTGCACACACTTGTGGACAGTGGACACTTTTGGATTGTGTGAGGCCCACTGATATCTGAGCGCTATGTGACTGGCTCGATGGCACAGCTGTGACAAAAGTGACTAGAGGATAAGGGAGATTTTGAATCTCTGCACACACTTTTGGACACTGGACACTTTTGGATTGTGTGAGGCCCAATGAATATCTGAGCGCTATGTGACAGGCTCGATGGCACAGCTGTGACAAAAGTGACTAGAGGATAAGGGAGATTTTGAATTTCTGCACACACTTGTGGACAGTGGACACTTTTGGATTGTGTGAGGCCCACTGATATCTGAGCACTATGTGACAGGCTCGATGGCACAGCTGTGACAAAAGTGACTAGAGGATAAGGGAGATTTTGAATCTCTGCACACACTTTTGGACACTGGACACTTTTGGATTGTGTGAGGTCCAATGAATATCTGAGCGCTATGTGACAGGCTCGATGGCACAGCTGTGACAAAAGTGACTAGAGGATAAGGGAGATTTTGTATTTCTGCACACACTTGTGGACAGTGGACACTTTTGGATTGTGTGAGGCCCACTGATATCTGAGCGCTATGTGACTGGCTCGATGGCACAGCTGTGACAAAAGTGACTAGAGGATAAGGGAGATTTTGAATCTCTGCACACACTTTTGGACACTGGACACTTTTGGATTGTGTGAGGCCCAATGAATATCTGAGCGCTATGTGACAGGCTCGATGGCACAGCTGTGACAAAAGTGACTAGAGGATAAGGGAGATTTTGAATTTCTGCCCACACTTGTGGACAGTGGACACTTTTGGATTGTGTGAGGCCCACTGATATCTGAGCGCTATGTGACAGGCTCGATGGCACAGCTGTGACAAAAGTGACTAGAGGATAAGGGAGATTTTGAATCTCTGCACACACTTTTGGACACTGGACACTTTTGGATTGTGTGAGGCCCAATGAATATCTGAGCGCTATGTGACAGGCTCGATGGCACAGCTGTGACAAAAGTGACTAGAGGATAAGGGAGATTTTGAATTTCTGCACACACTTGTGGACAGCGGACACTTTTGGATTGTGTGAGGCCCACTGATATCTGAGCGCTATGTGACAGGCTCGATGGCACAGCTGTGACAAAAGTGACTAGAGGATAAGGGAGATTTTGAATCTCTGCACACACTTTTGGACACTGGACACTTTTGGATTGTGTGAGGCCCAATGAATATCTGAGCGCTATGTGACAGGCTCGATGGCACAGCTGTGACAAAAGTGACTAGAGGATAAAGGAGATTTTGAATTTCTGCACACACTTGTGGACAGTGGACACTTTTGGATTGTGTGAGGCCCACTGATATCTGAGCGCTATGTGACAGGCTCGATGGCACAGCTGTGACAAAAGTGACTAGAGGATAAGGGAGATTTTGAATCTCTGCACACACTTTTGGACACTGGACACTTTTGGATTGTGTGAGGCCCAATGAATATCTGAGCGCTATGTGACAGGCTCGATGGCACAGCTGTGACAAAAGTGACTAGAGGATAAGGGAGATTTTGAATTTCTGCACACACTTTTGGACACTGGACACTTTTGAATTGTGTTAGGCCCAATGAATATCTGAGCGCTATGTGACAGGCTCGATGGCACAGCTGTGACAAAAGTGACTAGAGGATAAGGGAGATTTTGAATTTCTGCACACACTTGTGGACAGTGGACACTTTTGGATTGTGTGAGGCCCACTGATATCTGAGCGCTATGTGACAGGCTCGATGGCACAGCTGTGACAAAAGTGACTAGAGGATAAGGGAGATTTTGATTCTCTGCACACACTTTTGGACACTGGACACTTTTGGATTATGTGAGGCCCAATGAATATCTGAGCGCTATGTGACAGGCTCGATGGCACAGCTGTGACAAAAGTGACTAGAGGATAAGGGAGATTTTGAATTTCTGCACACACTTGTGGACAGTGGACACTTTTGGATTGTGTGAGGCCCACTGATATCTGAGCGCTATGTGACAGGCTCGATGGCACAGCTGTGACAAAAGTGACTAGAGGATAAGGGAGATTTTGAATCTCTGCACACACTTTTGGACACTGGACACTTTTGGATTGTGTGAGGCCCAATGAATATCTGAGCGCTATGTGACAGGCTCGATGACACAGCTGTGACAAAAGTGACTAGAGGATAAGGGAGATTTTGAATCTCTGCACACACTTTTGGACACTGGACACTTTTGGATTGTGTGAGGCCCACTGATATCTGAGCAATATGTGACAGGCTCGATGGCACAGCTGTGACAAAAGTGACTAGAGGATAAGGGAGATTGGATTGCTTTTAAAAAAGCAGTTTGCGGAGCAGTGGGTAAACAGCAATGCAGGAATGTCAGGAAGCCTTAGAAGGCAGTCCAACAACCAACACCACTGATACACCACTATATAGCCTCCCCTTGCACTGCACACACAGTGACTGGTGTGTTGTGCAGGCCAAATTGCTAGCAGCAGAAGCAGTTTTTTTTTCTTCTCAGCAGGACAAAAAAAAAAAATTGGGATTGCTTTTAAAAAAGCAGTTTGCGGAGCAGTGGGTAAACAGCAATGCAGGAATGTCAGGAAGCCTTAGAAGGCAGCCCAACAACCAACACCACTGATACACCACTATATAGCCTCCCCTTGCACTGCACACACAGTGACTGGTGTGTTGTGCAGGCCAAATCGCTAGCAGCAGAAGCAGTTTTTTTGTCTTTTTCCCTGCCTAACGCTCTCCCTACAGAATCAGCAGCAACCTCTCCCTATACTAAGATCGGCAGAAGTAAGATGGCGGTCGGCGTGCACGCCCTTTTATACCCCCTGTGACGCCCACCAAAGCAAGCCAATCACTTGCATGCCCTTCTGAAAGATGGTGGTGACCCGTGCCTATGTCATCACGTTGCCCACAGTGTCCGTGGATCCTGATTGGCTGAAAAAGAGCGCAAAACAAACTTTTGAAACGCGACTTTGGCGCGTAAGTCGCCGACCTCGTGGCTGACCTCATCCTAGGGTCGGGTTTCGTTTCATGAAACCCGACTTTGCCAAAAGTCGGCGACTTTTGAATTTTTTCGACCTGTTTCGCTCAACTCTAGTGCAGAGCCTTTATGAGTGTAGATGTACCATAATTACACTTTCTTAATATTTGAATGAGGCACTACAGTTGATGCCTTCAAGGGTGTATAGAGGAAGATCCTGCCTGTAATTTTTGTCTGACTTTGCACTGTCTGCAGAGCCTTTGTGAGTGTGCCAAAACTACACTTTGTTGACAACATTTCGATGAGGCCCTTCAGTTGTTACCTACAAGGGTGTATGGATGATCCTGTTTGTAATGTTTGACATGCTTTGCAATTAGTGCATAGCCTTTTTGAGTCAAGGAGTACCACTACATGACAATTTGAACAGAATGTGTGTGAGACCTTCCTTTATACCTAATACAGGGTGTATCTGGGCCCCTCTTTCATCTATTTTATTCAGTTCCTGCTTCCTTTATAAATTACACTGACATTCCAATTTTTTATAAAAAATTCAATTTTGGTATACAGAAATTATTATTTTTTATAAATCCTTTTTAAAATTTGCCTAATATTCAAGTCATTATACAGTAAACAATGTTTAACATTTTTTCCTGTACTCCAATTTCTCGTCGATTTTGAATGTTTTATTGTCAGTCCTTAAAGTGAGTAAATGTGTGACACCAGTGTTCTCAACAACGACCTGTGAGTCACAGATGCTTCCAGGGGACTTCACCATGATGTTCTCCTTTCATTCAGCACTTTTTCAATCCATATCTGTTACACCCGGTCCCCGTCCTGGAGCTGCGCCCAGGTCTGCCGCTGTTATACCTGGCCCCCGTCCTGGCGCTGCGTCCAGGCCTGCCGCTGCTCTCTGTTCTGGGCACTCACCTCGAGCCTCTCATGCTGCTGCTCAGCCTTCTGTCCTCCCTCCTGCCTCCTCCTCCTGACGTCCTGTGAGGAGATCTGTAGCTAAGGCTATTAGGGCACGCCCGCCCGCTCTCTTGCCTTCTAAAAGGGGCGGCGTGCATTATTCAAAAAATGCAATCAACCAATGGCAGCGCACTGGCTGCTATTTCTGGCATCTCCTCCATAGGGAGAGTGCCGGAGCAACGAGTATCTATCATTGCTACATCCGGTTCTCATGCTAACCTGTCTGCGCTGCATCTGCAGTCTCTGTGCATTGTCTAATGCTCTCTGTTTCCACAGCATATCAGTATCCTGTGTTAACTGGTTATATCAGCAAACATCTGGGCCTAAGCCATCCCGTTCCTCCAACAGCCATCCGAGTCCAAGGACTGTGTGAAGGTCACTGGAACCGACTCCTTACCAACTAACCGGATCCAGGACCCAGCACATTACGGACTCTGCTGTAACTTTTGTTATCCCTTTTGGTCCCGCTGGGACAGCTGCCACGTGTTTGGGGTCTAACTGGAGGTAGCACCTGTGTCCTCCGGGAATTCCATTCTGACCCTGCCTGAGGGTCTTTACTACGGGTGCCCGGGGCTCACTAGTCACGCCCCCTTCGGAGCCCCCAGACCGTGGTCCCGAGGTTCCACTTAAAAAATAAAAACGAATGTGAACTTCACCATCTCTGCTTCTGCTTCCATTCGTTACAATATCCATAGACAGAGCTGGCATGTCACTTTCCACAAGGAGAGACCTTACTCCTTAGACCTCAGTCCAGAGCCTCTCACCTAGCCAAATCAGTTCTCATACTTGAAGAGGCAATTTGCATATTATTTTGCCAGAGGAGCATTGCACGGTGAATAAGCCTCCTTACCTTGACAAGCCAGAGCTAGCATGTCACTCTCCACAAGGAGAAATCTTACCCCTTAGACCTCAATCAGTCCAGAGCCTCTCGCCTAGCCCAATCAGTTCTCATCCTTTGCACTGACGAGAGCCAATAGCTCGAAACACCGTGTCTGTAAATTGAGATTCTGATTTGGCTTTTATCCCAAGTCATATTACAAGACTCATTAAAGGGTTGATTGTGACTTGTAGGATTGCTACTACCAACAGGTGGCGCTATAGAGTTCAAGTCCTCTTTTTCTCTGAAGAGAAAATTTGCATATTATTTTTCCAGAGGAGCATTGCATGGCTAATAAGCCTACTTACCTTGACAAGCCAGAGCTGGCATGTCACTCTCCACAAGGAGAAACCTTACCCCTTAGACCTCAGTCGAGAGCCTCTCACCTAGCCAAATCAGTTCTCATACTTTGCACTGACGAGAGCCAATAGCCCGAAACACCGTGTCTGCAAATTGAGATTCTGATTTGGCTTTTACCCTAAGTCATATTACAAGACTCGTTAAAGGGTTGATTGTGACTTGTAGGATCGCTACTACCAACAGGTGGCGCTATAGAGTTCAAGTCTCTTTTTTCTTTTGCATATCAATCCATATCAACATTTTCACCGCCCTGCAAAGTAGGGTCTGCGGGAAAAATGGTTGGATTTACCATTGATTTCCTTTATATTCGTTACTCAAAATGAGCATCCGAACATTTTAGTGCTCGCTCATCACTTTTGGAAAGCTTTACTCAGTAGATTTTTACTCACTGACTCAACACACCTTGCATGGTCTCCTCTTTTGGGTAATAGCTACAGCAGCTTGTCTGGTCACTTTGCACACTGACAGTCTCTACTACGTACCTTAGCCTAATAGACATCGCTGGCCGATGGCTAACTCATTGACTTCTTACAGGCAGGTGCATTCTTCAAATATAGGAATGAGCCTTGCTGCTGCCACCACTCTCCTAGGGCAGGTGCAGAAGACTGTAAGTTAAACATGTGACAAAATCGGTATGATTATGCTAATCACACTCTGGTCAGAGTTTGATCTAATTTTCTCAAATGTGGAGAATTTTAAAAAAAAGTTTCTCTCTTTCAGGATGTCCATGAAAAGGTGATTGAATTCAGATGTCCGAGCGCAGTCCAATGTTTTCCACAAACCCATAGACATGGGTTACTGCCATATGATTATTGGAGGTTTGTTTCGGTGTGAGAAAAAATAGATATGGGACTGCCTTTGAATAGCATTGGTCTATGAATAACATTGTTATGAGTGCCATTTTTGAATAACAATGAATAACCTCCTTGTCATCTTTGAATTACATTCCATCACCTCTTGAATAACATTCGTCCGATTACTATCCTTGTAAGGGGAGGCCTGGACTGTAGTCATGGCCAAAAACACTGAAGCATGTCCCTACCTTCCCTCACAGAAAACTGTATTCCACTTCACAGCATACCTGCGTCTCCAGTTTCAGGTCCGCCTGGGCACTTCCCAGGCATCAACGGCCCTTCTTCCAGGTGACCCCTAGTAATGGAGACACAGTCCAGGATAACTTAAACATTTCCTTTACTTAGAACTTCACACATTATATCCACAGTTGGCACATCATGGAATTCACATTCAACTTCACTTGTTTCCTCACCTTTCCCTACTTCGCTGATGCTTCTGTGTGGCACACGTCCGGACCGGACGTCTTAGACTGCTCCCCAGATTCTTTCTGGCCTAACCTCGCCATCATGACAATTCCTTCTGCCTGTTTAACCCCAGACTCAAAATCAGCAGCCGCCAAGTTTGGCTGCCTCTGGAAAAGCATCCTGCCCATCTGTACCGTTCACTTCGAAGCTCCAACTTCTTTCAGTTCCTCACTCCAACCGACTCCTGCCCTAAAGGCGTCCGCCCAGGCTATGAGTCGTCACATCTTTCTTCTCCTGTACTGGCCCACTACAATGATGCCCAGTTGCCATGGATAACATGGGCTGCAGCTACTTAATGTTACGTGGCTGCCGAGCCGACCTGGGCATATAGCCCATGTGGACACTTCTGGCACCCTGGCCCCATCTGATTAACTTCCCCTCTGCTCTATCCTTATCTCTTGGCAGCCCCCCTACACTTAACCCAATACTACCCACTAACTATTCTATATACTAGAGTGCTCCCCTCTAGTGTCCAACCAAGAGTACTACACTTTCCCTAAACAATACACAGACCATAGTAAACATTATCACACTATATACAATGAAGAACATGAAAACACAGTAATGATAATACCCAGAAGTGGTAGCAGTACCATATCATAATTAGGTAGAACATAGAACATGTAGCAATACCAGTAAGCAAAAGGTATCAATGAACATTACTAAACCAACCCCTTTACACAATGTTTTGACGAATCGGACTTGGACTGAAGAAGTGGTGGTCTATTTTTATGAATGGCCCCAAATAAACACTGTGACATAGCATTGGTTAAAATCATTAGAAAAAAAAGTATGTCCCTTATTAAGGATAGTAGAAAAGAAACCTAGAAAAAATTATATCAATGCCATTATACCAAAACTGACCAAACTGTGCCTGATTATTGGTGCTCTAAATGGCCAGGTCATTAATTACATAAAGGTCCATCTGTTAACAAGACTTTCTTTCACTGCATTAACTTTGCAGGGAAAGTAACACTATGTACTTTTCTTCGAGTTGTGCCATTTTTTGAGGAATCAGAATTCAACTTATAATTAATTCTCTTCTCTCCAGTCCCAGAGTGAACTTGCCTCATGATTAATTCATTTTTATGCTCTGGACATCTTAGTTCAGTATTTAAGACCTTTGCCCAGTGACCTTCTAACAAATTCATTTTCTGTATTCTGCCATTGGCCAGTCACAGTCATTACAGGAGCACATTAAAAGAGCACTATAAAGACGGAAAACGCATAATGATCTGCTAGTCTTCATTCAACCATTATATTTAAATAGATGCACCAAACATATGTCTTATGGCTAAGGTAAAGTCACAGTAAGATGCTTATCTATGAATTATAGAATTATAGCAAACCCTTACTCGATTTTGCCTAATTTTGTAGGCAAAGCTTCTGTTTGTTACATGTACCGTACAGTAAATACTACTAAACCGTAGATCATTACATATGAAGAATTGGAGAGCCTCACATTCTCTTCATATTCTTGTAGCAGTTCAGCTACAAATGCACAGAGGCCCTGGACACTGGCCTAACAAGATCTGACAAGGCAAAAACCATTATCACCTCGCGCACCTCATCACACACTGCTGCCAAATATTTCACTCTTTCACTGAAATGATTTAATGACTTTAGTTTTATTGTAATGTAAAAATAATAGAAAATGGAAACTGTTAAGGCCCCGTCACACACAGCGATCTCGCTGATTTTGTGACACAACAGCGATCTCGCCAGCGAGACGGGGATCAGCGACCGCCCCCCCTGCCAGTTATCGCTGATCGTGCAGCATCGGCCAGGGCCGTTTTTCGATCATTGGTCTCCCACTGACCAGCGCACATCGCTGCGTTTGGCAGCCAGAGACTAGCGATCAACGACGCTGGACGCTGGCTCCTGGATACCCGATGTTTACCTTAGAAACCGGCGTATACGCTGGTTTCCAAGGTAGACAGCTGGTATCCAGGAGTCGTGCGGCTCTTAGATACCCGATATTTACCTTGGAAACCAGCATGTATGCCGGTTTCCAAGGTAACCAGCGGGTATCCAGTAGCTACAGCTGATCCTGATCCTGATCGCTGGGGCTGTATGTGACAGCTCACCAGCGATCAGCCTAACGATGTCCCAGCGATCCCATCATGTTGGATCGTTGGTGGGATCGCTGGGACATCGTTATGTGTAACGGGGGCTTTATAGGAGGTAGTGTTGGCTGTGGATAACACCCTGTAATCACCTATGGTATGATAGGTAAACATATGATAGATGGATAGGTAGATAGAGTGATAAGCGAGCGGGCTTGGCACTGCTGGTCACTCGTTTGAGTATTAGGGTGCTCGGGCCAAGCATCGGAGTACTCTAGTGTAATGCTCGAGTCCCTGTCCCTCATGTTTCGCGACTGTTAAACAGCCAATCAACATGCGAGGATTGTCTACCATACACAGTAATGCAGTAGCTATGTTGGCTACTGGCATTACTTTAATTAGCCAGCTGCAATGCATCATCGGGTCTATCTGTGGGAATCAGTGTCTGTGACTGGCGGTAACCTTACAAACTTCATCGCCGGTCACAGACTTTTCTGGCTACCGTGAAGCACTGTGAGACCAGCAGTGTGTGCTGATGTGACAGGCTATGAATCCCCATTCTCTGTGCTGGGCTCCATATGCTGATATTCTGAATGCTGCGTGTCATGAGATATCTATGTGTATTACGACGGATCTATTTGACTATAACAGATCAGAGTGGGATTTTTGGGGTGGGATTTGTGTGTGTTTATTAATTTTGCTTACAGAGTTAGTAATGGGGGGGTCTGACTGACACCTCTCCATTACTAACCTCATGGCTTGGAGTCAGGTCCAGCTGCTGACATCAACCCCTAATCCTATTATCCCGATTGCCACCGCACCTGGGCAATCGGAAAGAGCTGAGACCAGGCACTAGAACTGTTGCATCTAATGTGATGTGGCAGTTCTGGGGTGGTTGGGGGCTGGTATTTTTAAGCTGGAAAGAGTCCAATAACCATGGACCTTCCCAACCTAAAAATATCATCATGCAGTTGTCTGCTTTTCAACAGGAATGGGGTCCCCACATCATTTTTTACTTTATTTATTATCTTATTCCTAGAAAGATGCCAGATTTCTGCCATCTATTTCTCTATCTCTCTGTACCTATCTATCTATGTAATCTAACTATTATCAATCTATTATCTATGCATACCTCTATCTATCTCTTTAACTAAGCCTTTTTTCCTTTTTTAACTAGCTTTAAACAGCATTCATTGCTGTAAAAAGACACAGGTAAAAAAAAGCAATATAAATGTGGTAGAAACACAACGTGTGCACACAGCCAAAAGACTTTAAGGTTACTGGAGTTCCCAGCTGCTGGGACACCTGGAGGCTGTGAACTAAGGTTACCAGAGTTCACAAACTCCAGGCGTTGAAGCAGCTGGGAACTCTAGCAACCTGTGAAGCTCCCTCACAGTTGCTGGGTCCCATAGTCTTGCAATCCAGCAGTCCATGTGACCTGGTGGAATTGCTGTAGTATTCTGGCAATCCAGCAGTCCTCGTGACCTGGCGGAATTGCTATAGTATGTCAAACTACCAGACTGCACTCTGTGTGAAACAGCAGCAGTGCAGTCCAGCAGTCTGACGTACTACAGTTATTCTGCCAGGTCACGCGGATTGGCAGATTGTGGGTTACGGTGCTTCGTGAGATTCAGGCGGTTGTGAACTGATGTAACCTCGCTGAGGTCACTGAGGTTACCTCAGTTAAATTGCCACCACATCAGAGAAATCGGGAAGAGCTGAAACAGGAAGCCAGAATTGGCACATATATTGTCATGTGCCAGGTGTGTGGCGGCTGGGGGCTGGTATTTTTAGGCTTGGAAAGGGCCATAAACCATGGACCTTAACAGTTTGATAATATCAGTCTGCAACCGTCTGCTCTAACTTAGCTGGTTAACAAAAATAGGGTTTACCCCACGTAATTCTTTTAAATTATTTATTTATTTATTGCTAAAAACTACAGAGAAATATGGTGAAAGATGGCATTTTTTTCTCTTCTCTTTTTTATTTTGCCCTACATACAAGTAATTATAAAGGAAGGTTTGTTTCTTAACTTTTTTTCCTGTAAAAATCCATTTTATCTGCGGTTTTGTTTGTTTTATTGTCAGTCTGTAAAAGTGGCGTAATACTCTGACAACATAGTTCCCAGCAGTGACCTGGGAGTCAGAGATGTGCACAGGGGTCTTCCCCATGCTGTTCACATTCCATTTCAGTGGTGTTTCCATCCATTTCAGTGATTTTGCGTTCCCCATAAATCTCCTGGTAGCATCTGCTAGAAAATTGCTCAAGTTTCCCATTGACTTGGCCTGTCACTTGCTCAAAATATATATTGAGTAAAATACATTGTAAAAAACCCTGAACTCTAAAGATTTTGACTCTCTTTTCTTTGCTGCCTAACTTCATTGCATAGATATTCACATGTGTTTCTTCTGAAGCCCACAATGTGAAATCTCTGCTTTGCAGTCCAACTGGGTGTTTTCTCAGAGTCTACTCTGGGGCGTGCACTTTGACGCCTACCTCCCATACACTACCAATCAAAGCTAGGCAGCATCTGAGACTTATAGACTGTGCTAGATCAACTGCAGAGCTATGATTGGTGGTGTCTGAGATTGAGAGGTAAAAGCGTACATGCCTAGAGAAGACTACGAGGAAATGCCCACTTGGAGATTTCACAGAGTGCACTCCAAAAGAAACAAATGTGAATATCTCTGCAATGCAGTAAAGCAGTGCAAAACGGAAAAGAGCAACAGAATCAGGGCAGCTCAGGGATTTTGACAATATATTTAGCCGAAATATTTTGAGACACAGGTCCTCTTTAAGCTCGTAAATACAACAGTGTTCAACTTCAACAGTTTCTCTCCCATTAGCAACTACAAGCAGGAAATTTAAAGCTTTGTTCCAGAAGAATAAAGAATTGTGTTAAAGGTGAAAGTTCATTTTAATTTTCTTTTATGCATTGTTTGATTATTCAGTTAAGTATTATGGCGGCACTTAAATAAAGCATTGTAGGATGAGCTACTGTCGGTGTATTGTGGCAATTTATTTTTCGCTTTGCATGAAGAGGAAACCTGCAATTATGACATTTTAACAGGCTGAATAGATGTAAAATGCGGTAAGACTTTCATAAACTCTGCTTTATTTACAGCATTTTCCACATTAATAGATCTTTGGTTGATGCACAGCCACCTGCTCCATTAGACGAGGGTGTTGTATGTCGATCGGAAAGTGTTTTGACCTTCTGTGGCCTTGAGCATTTTCATAAGTATGTCAGTGATATTTGTTTGTGGTTAGACCATAGCGTAAGTGCTGGTCTGGCTATTATGTTTCAATAAGACGTGTAAATGGAACCGTTGATCACCTTCGCTCCTAACACAAGGTAAATAACTGGAGAGAGGAACATACATTCATACTGTACCTATATATTCTATCACTTAAGGCAAAAGATGTGGCCGTTCATCTCTTTGCACTTGCCTTGTTCTTACAAGAGGATTGCATGAGAATAGAAATTCATGACATAGCGCCACTTCTGTTGACAGGCTCTGTCTAGTATTGCAGTTCTATTGTCTGCATTGAATGAACTGCAGTATTAATAAATCATACAAGTCACAAGAGCCGCAATGGCCACCTTCATCAATATTTTTACTAAATAATATTAGACATTTTGATAATAAAATATATAATAATTCTACTATATAATATTAGACATTTTTATAATAAAATAATGTATAATAATTATATTAAATAATATTAGATATTTTTTCGTTTCTGTTTTTCTCTGGTTGTGATTTTTTTTTTATTTTATAATATCTAAAACACAATAAGAGCAGAAGGCAGATATATGAAAGATTACAACTGCCAGATAGACTTCTGCAGGTGATTGCTATGGGCATGCCTTGTCATCTGTGCAGAGGTCCTAGTGCGAGCAGAGGGAGGAAGTAAGCTGTGTCCACTGTCCACCATTTACAGTCAGTGATGGATCCTGTGTCATTTGGCCCAGTTTTACAACAAAGATGTCACCTTCCATTGTAATCCTGCGAAGACTGCTGAAAAGTGATCTGTACAGAACAGGAAGCGTAAGGCTATGTTCACACGTTTGCTGTTTTTTTTTCTGCATCCAAAATGTAATCTCTCAGCTGCATTTTTTTTTGCTGCATCTTTTAGGATCCCAAAGTTCAGCTTTACTTCCACCATGCAAGCATGAAGATCACAAGGTGCTAGGCCACCAATGCAAAATATATCCGAAACCATCATTGCAAGAAAGGGCTGTTTTATCTGATTATTTAGTGAAAAAGTTTTTTATGTCTGAAAAAATAGTGACTATTGTGAGCAAAAAACTTTGTATGAATTCATGAAAAATTAAACAATTGCAAATGTAAAAACAGCAGTTGGAGGTGAATTGCATTGTTTTCGAACACATTAACAGGGCATTGAGTTGGTCAGGTAATGTTCAATTCCACACATTGGTCAGTAATTATTCAATTCTACACATTGGTCAGGTATTGCTCAATTCTATACATTGGTCAGGTATTATTCAATTCTACACATTGGTCAGGTATTGTTCAATTCCACACATTGGTCAGGTATTGCTAAATTCTATACATTGGTCAGGTATTGTTCAATTCCACACATTGGTCAGTTATTATTCAATTCTACACATTGGTCAGGTATTGTTTAATTCTATACATTGGTCAGTTATTATTCAATTCTACACATTGGTCAGGTATTGTTCAATTCCACACATTGCTCAGTTATTATTCAATTCTACACATTGGTCAGGCATTGTTCAATTCCACACATTGGTCAGGCATTGCTCAATTCTATACATTGGTCAGGTATTATTCAATTCTACACATTGGTCAGGTATTGTTCAATTCCACACATTGGTCAGTTATTATTCAATTCAACACATTGGTCAGGCATTGTTCAATTCCACACATTGGTCAGGTATTGCTAAATTCTATACATTGGTCAGGTATTATTAATTTCTACGCATTGGTCAGGCATTGTTCAATTCTATACATTGGTCAGTTATTATTCAATCCTACACATTGGTCAGATATTGTTGAATTCCACACATTGGTCAGGTATTGTCCAATTCCACACATAGGTCAGGTATTGTTCAATTGGTCAGGTATTGTTCAATTCCACACATTGGTCAGGCGCTGGACTGAGCAGGGCGCCTGGATTGCCGAGATTGCTGTGCAGGTCCCTGAGCGGTCGGAAAGGAATGGGAGAACGCTGGATGTATAGCTCTGGATTCCCACTGTGCAGCTGCAGGAACCTGATGCCTTACAGGACAGGTATTGTTCAATTCCACACATTGGTCAGGAATTCTTCAATTCTACACATTGGTCAGGAATTGTTTATTTTCACACACGAGTATAGGGTCATTGAAATGGTCAGGCTTTGTTTACTTTAACAGATGCCATTAACCCCATTTAACCCCTTCGCATCAAAGACTGTTTTCACCTTCCTGACCAGGTCAATTTTTACAATTCTGACTGTTTTCTCGAAACATATTGTACTTCATGAGAGTGGTAAAATTTCTTTCACATGACTTGCGTTTATTTGAAAAAAAAACAGAAATTTGGCAAAAATGTAGAAAATTTTGCAATTTTCAAACTTTTAATTTTTGAAATTAAAATAATAATAAATAACATTTCCCCACATGTCTACTTTTCATCAGCACAATTTTTGAAACATCATTTTTTTTCGTTAGGAAGTTATAAGGGTTGAAAGTTGACCAGCGATTTCTCATTTTTACAACAAAATTTGCGAAACCATTTTTTTTAGGGACACATTTAAAGTGAGTTTGAGGGGTCCGTATGACAGAAAATACCCTTTCTGCCTTTCACAACATTTACTGCTTCAATGTTTTTAGATCTTTTAATTAGATGCTTCTATTGTTACTGAAATTCAATTATCAGCATTTCATAGGTTTCTACACTTTAATTTACACTTTTATTGACAAATATATCAAATTTACGGAAAGACTCAACATTGTTAACCTTTATTTTTCAAGATTTCTGCAGTTCTGGCAGTAGGATATCGGCTTCTGGGCCAAATCATGTCTGATGGCAGTCCCTTCTTGTCGAATTAGTGCTTGGAGTTTATCGCTATCTCTGTATTTTTTGGTTGTACACCTATTTATTGAGGACTAATCACAGGTAGTTAATGGGATTGAGATCTGGATGTTTCCCGGCTTAGGACCACGTTCCCATGTTCAGTATTTGGTCAGTATTTTACCTCAGTATTTGTAAGCCAAAACCAGGAGTGGGTGATAAATCCAGAAGTGGTGACGTGTTTCTATTCTACTTTTCTTCTTGATTGTTCCACTCCTGGTTTAGGCTTACAAATACAGATGTAAAATTTACTGACCAAATACTCAAGGTGTAAACGTGGCCTTGGACCTAAAATTGTAATTTTTTTTTTCACTGAGCCACTTGCTTTCTGACATGGTCTCTCTATCATGCTGGAAAAGGCATTATTCATCACGAATTTCCTCTTGGATGGTTGGAAGAAGTTGCTCTTTGTGGATGTATAGATCCTTTTCTGTATTCATGGCAGTGCTTTTAGACAAAATTGTGAGTGATCCCAGTCCATGGATGAAAAGCAACCGCACACATGAATTGTCTCTTGATTCTTTACTATTTACTCGCATAACACAAGATTCATGGCAGCACTCACCTTATTCTTCTCCGAACAATTATTCTTCCACATGTCCCAAACAATCTGAAGGGGGCTTCATCGGAGAAAATATCTTTACCCCTCTTCAGCCTAATTCTTGCACTTTCAACATGAATTTGAAATTTGCATCTGTTGGCATATGCAACAGAAATGGACTTATTGCTTATGTAAAGGAGGACTTTACACTAGCCTGAGAGCAGATGGAGATAGTGTGAAGTTATATGTTTGCTGTATTGTGGGGAGGGAAGCACTCTTGTTGTTGTTACTTTTACTTTCTCTTATCTCATGTTTACCCATATGAAGTAAATACTGTTTACTCAAGATAACTTGCTCAGTGAAGTTCTCCTGTGTATCAGTCATCATTCTCAAAAGATTCACTCTCCTACAGGTTATGGGCCCAGAACAGAGACACCCAGAACACAGAATCCCAGAACAGAGACACCCAGACACACAGAGAATCCCAGAAGATAATTACAAGCAATAACCTCAGACACCGGAGAAGCAGTTAAGCTCTGTCAACAGAAGGAGATAAAACCCAGTGAATGGAGACTAAAAAAAATCCAGATACAGAGGGACAAAGGAATTTATGATCCCAGGAACTGGAACTGCACACTGGAGATAATTATAGAGAATCGCCACACACAGGATATACAGGAACTCTCAAGAAGAAAGAATATATTCACTACAATTCTAAAACAAGTAAGGCTATATAAAATTGATGTGCAGCACTGAGCTGAAACTCACAGTAGCTAAGATGAACAGTAAAAATTATCAGTTATGGAAACTCAAAGTAGAGATGTTGCTATCTAAAGATGATTTATGGGAAGTAATTATTACAGATAGAACTGATGAAGATAATCAGACATGGGATAGAAATAATAGAGAAGCGAGAGACACCATTAGCTTATTAGTGGATGATGCTCAATTAATACACATAAGAAAAGAAGAAACAGCGAAAGGAATGTGGGACGCATTAAGAAAATTACATGAAATACCCAGTTTAAATCACAAGTTATTTCAATTAAGAAAGCTTTAAAAGAGAGACTGTACCATATGGAAAGCAGAACAACAAAAATTACAACATAAAGAGCATACACAGAAAGTGAAAAACACAATTTCTGATTGATGTGAGACTAATTGGAATGGCACATTTAAAGTAACAGACAAGAAATTATCACTTGGTTGGTTTATTGATTCTGAAGCAACGAGTCATATGACAAGTGACAAGAATTTCTTCACTGATCTTGCTTTAGATAAGAAAGAAGCCATTTATCTTGCAGATGGAAGCAAAATAACTGAAGAAGGTATAGGGCAAGGTATGCTAAACTGTTCAAGCAAGTTTGGACAAGATTCAAAGATACTTGTACAGGATGTGTTGTATGTTCCAAAATTGGAAGGCGGGTTGTTATCTCTGAAGCGTTTAACAGCCAATGGACACACTGTAAAATTCAAAGCTAATGAGTGTGCAATTCTAGCAGGAAACAAGGTGATAACCAATGCCAAGGCAGAAGAACAATCGTATCATCTTGACACACCAAAGGAACAGATGAAGGTATGTACACATGATCACAAGAACTGTATTCACGTGTGGCATAGACGTCTAGGACACAGACACCCTGACAGTATAAGGGAACTGCAAAGAAAAGAATTGACAAAAGATCTAAAGATATCAGATTGCTCAATTACCATAAGATGTGAATGTTGTATAAAATCTAAAGCCACAAGAATATTTATTCCAAAAGAAAGTGAGATGAAAAGCAAAAGACCACTTGATTTGGTGCATACTGACATATGTGGACCCATGAAAGTGACTACATCAGGAGGAAATAGATACATGGTGACTTTCATAGATGACTACTCAAGATACACAGTCAGCTACTTAGTTAAGAACAGAAGTGAAGTTTTTGATAAACTTGTAGACTACGTAACAAGGTCGCGTAACAAATTTCAAAGGAAGCCAATTGTCATCAGAAGTGATAATGGAGGTGAATTTACAGGTCAGAATAGAATAGAACACCAGAAAACTGTTCCGTACACACCAGAACAAAATGGAGTAGCAGAAAGGAAAAACAGAACTCTGACAGAAATGATAAGATGCATGCTGAGAGATTCCAAACTACCAGAGAAATATCGGGGTGAGGCAGCAATGACAGCTACATATCTACAGAACAGACTTTTTACCAGAAAACTGAAGAAAACTCCATATGAACTGTGGTAAGGTATGAAACCAAGTGTCAGTCATTTAAAAGTTTTTGGATATAAAGTTTTTATATTCATTCCAACAGAAAAATGTTCCAGACTTCAAAACAAATCCATGGAGGGAATATTTGTTGGATATAGTGAAAATTGCAAGGCATACAGAATCCTAGATCCTAAAACAGACAGAGTCATGGTGAGTAACACTGTGACATTCATTTAGGATCTAAATGAAGACACTATGATTTCACTGGAAACAAAAAATGAGAAAAACAGCAGTGACATAGCTGAAGAGGTATCTGATGAGAAAGTAGTTGAAATTGATGAAGAACAGAATACTGAAAATGAAGAAATACAACTACAAACAGATACAGAACCAAGACATTCAATGAGAGAAAACAAAGGTAAACCACCAAAATGTCTCTCATACAAGACAAGCACAAGTAAAATTTATGAACCTTCCTCTTGGGAAGACTTAGCTAAACTAAAGAAGAAGCTAATAAATGGATAGAAGCAACAGAAACAGAAATGAAATCCATGCATGACTCAAATACATGGACACTGACAGATTTACCAGAAGGAAAAAACGCCATGGGATGTAAATGGATTTTTAAAGTAAAATACCAAACAGGTGGCACACCTGAAAGATACTGAGCAAGACTCGTAGCTAAAGGGTATTCTCAAAAATATGGAGAAGACTATGATGAGACATTTGCTCCAGTTGTCAAACATACTACAATAAGAACTTTACTTACAGTTGCAGCAATGAAACAGATGGAACTGATACATCTTGATGTAAAGACTGCATTTTTGAATGGAGATTTAACAGAAGACAATTACATTGAACAACCTCCAGGATTCAAAGATGAAAGAAACCCAAACAACGTTTGCAAATTACAGAAAAACATATATGGTTTAAAGCAAGCAGCTAAAGCGTGGAATGACAAAATCACAGAAGTGCATACAAATGAAAAATTTCAAAGAAGCAAAGCTGATCCATGCTTGTACACAAAAAGGCTGATGAATAGATGGATTTATGTACTCATATATGTAGATGACATTTTGATTTGTTCTGAACAAGAAAGGGATAAAGAAAGCATTCTAAAAATCCTGAAGCGACATTTTGAAATCAAAGACTTGGGAAATGTGAAGTATAATTTCTTGAAGGATTATCCCACTGTAGAAATGACAGCAGACATCTTCACGAAGGCGTTGAATGATGATAAACACCAGAGACTAATAAAAAAGTTGAGTTTGACTGAATAAGTCCTTACTGTTGAGAAAGGGTGTTGGCATATGCAACAGAAATGGACTTATTGTTTATGTAAAGGAGGACTTTACACTAGCCTGACAGCAGATGGCGATAGTGTGAAGTTATATATTTGCTGTATTGTGGGGAGGGAAGCTCTCTTGTTGTTGTTACTTTTACTTTCGCTTTTGAGTATATTATGGAAGCAGCACGGGCTGTGTGCTACTGAATTCACTTATCTCATGCTTACCCATATGAAGTAAATACTGTTTACTCAAGATAACTTGCTCAGTGAAGTTCTCCTGTGTACCGGTGGTCATTCTCAAAAGATACACTCTGCTACAGCATCATTAATAAAAAAAAAGGTTGTGGAATTCGTGACGGATTCTGAGTGCAAACTCCATTGATTAACTATATTGAACGGAACCTATCGGAATACTGATCAGGCACATGCCAAAGCAAAAATCATGAAGGTCAGCCTGGGATTTCTGCATGGGATTCCTTAACAAAACATCATGGGATTTTCTGTTTGCCACAGTTAAACTCTATGTGACCAACAAGTTTTTAAAATGAAGCTTCACTATGAGCCGTCATTGAAGTAATGATGGCAGGAACCACAGATAATAAAGAACGGATAATTCTATCACATATGTTCCTTTCAAGAACCCGTGAGCTTCAATGTCACAACACACCTATCATATTAATGACAGTATTGGAAGTCGTTAGTCATAATAGACGTTTCAGTGTCCTCTCCTAATTACAGCTTGCAGGAGGAGATCCACGCTGTGTAGCACAGGCTATACATAGCTATGTTAGATAACAAGGTGAAGACTTGAATATATATATGTGTGATTTTATGAATGTTCTATGTGTAATAAGTGGTGAAATATCCATGTTTCATAAAGCGTGTTTCTGTCTTCCTTTGCACCAGCAATGTCTGCCGAACAGCCTGTGAGATCAACACAGTCCCATATGCTTCATTCTTCAGAAAGCTGGGAGAATGTAATTAGGTGCAGGACGTGCCTATGAATGTAAGCAGCTGTTTTCGTTTCATGTACCGTAGCACATATCTACATAATTGGAGTATGTTCTTCTAATTATTACTAAGCCACAGCTGGAGGGAAGGCCGTGCACAGTGATAGGAAAGATGTAATAGCAGAACTGTTCAATTACATCTAACATTGACCATTGGTCATACCGCTTTATCAATTGTCACGGCTGCTGATGTGGACCACGAAGAAGGTCCTAGCTGCAGGTCTAGACATTGATTGAAAACTAGTCTCGTTTCGTTTGACTCATACTTGGGGCAGGGTATATTTGATCTGGAGTCTAGTTGGAGAAGAAGTCTTTGTTTGTTGTGGTAGTTTTTCCTCTATAAGAATATGTGCACACAACATTTTTTAACTTCGAAAAATCAAACAATTTTTTCATGTAGAAGACACTTCTGGAAACTCTGGTGTATTGCTCCTAAGGTGAACTTAGTGTTGTTTTTTCGCTCGTTTCCTGAACATTTTAATACGGTTTTGGCCACCATTGAGTTTTCAAGGTTTTTCCATAGTTTTCGAGACCTCTTTTTTACTGTTGTTTTCCAGTTGTTTTTCACACTCCACTGAACAAATAAGATAAAGTTTTTTTTAAGCAGAAGATGGCAAAATTCTCCAAAAAATGCTCGTCATCTTTTGAGCTTTCTCAATGACTTGCATTATAATGCACAGAGGGAAAATGCCTGAAGAATGGTCAGCTTACTTGCATCAACCAGTGGCAATTTTCAGAAACCTGAAGCACTTAAAAGAATTTCAAAAGCCTCAACAAGTGCACATCATGACGTTTTACATAGAAATGTATACGTTCATTCTTTGGAGCATTCTATTACCGCCTGAAAAAGATGTTGCATGCGCATACCATAAGTCTACCTTCAGGTGCACTTTTTTTGTAAGAAAAAATGGTTTTACATGTTTTTTTCTACTATTGTAGAAAATGTCCTTCAGTACCCTTCTTTTATTTGTCATGCTTTTTTTTATTGATGTTTTAATTGTAAGATCGTGATCATTAATCGTGTGATTCAAAAATTTCTTAACACCTTAGTGACCGGGCCAATTTTTTAAATCTGACCAATGTCCCTTTATGTGGTAATAACTCTGGAATACTTCAACATATCCCAGTGATTTTGAGATTTTTTGGGGGGACATATTGTACTTTATAATGGTAAATTTACTGTAGGTTGATATGTTTTGAGTTTATTTATAAAAATACCATTTTTTTTTCAAAAATATTTAAACAATGTGCAATTTTCAAACTTTGAATGATTTTCCTCATGTTTGCCTTACATCATTTTAGAACGTTTCACAATGTAGCAGTAATTTTTCATTTTTTTTTTAAATTAAATTTGCAAAACTAATTTTTTATAGGGGCCAGTTCAGGTTTGAAGTGACTTTGGGGTTCATATACAGCTCTGGCAAAAATTAAGAGACCACTTCCAAATGTTCAGTTTGGCTGATTTTTCTCTTTATAGGTATATTTTTGAGTAAAATGTAAATTGTTCTTTTAGTCTATAAACTTCTGACATGTCTCCGAATTTCCAAGCAATTAATTTTGTATTTTTTTTCTGACAAAGAAAAATGGTCAAAATTAAAAACAAAACACTGCTTTGAGACCTCAAATAATGCAAAGAAAACAAGTTCATAAACATTTAGAAACAGCAATACTAATGTTTTAACTCAGGAAGAGTTCAGAAATCAATATTTTGTGCAACAACCATGATTTTTAAAAACAGCTTTCATGCGTCTTGGCATGCTTTCCACCAGTCTTTCACACTGTTTCTGGCGCAAAAATGTAAGCAGTTCTTCTTTGTTTGATGGCTTGTGACTATCCATCATCCATTTGATTACATTCCAGAGGTTTTCAATGGGGTTCAGGTCTGGAGAATGGGCTGCCCATGACAGGGATTTGATTTGGTGATCTCTTAGTTTTTGCCAGAGCTGTATATTGGAAAACCCCCAAAAGTGATACCAGTTTAAAAACCTCAACACATTTAAAATTGCTTTTAAGTATTTCATTAACACTAGAGGTGATTTTCAGGAATTAATGCAAAGTTGCAAAACAGAAATGAAAAAGTTTATTTTTACCATTTAAATTTTGATAACTTTTTAACAAGGTCGCTATAGCCGCCAGACACTCAAGCTGTTATTTGTTCGTGAATTGTCATGGCAAACATTAGGACCACACAATCATGATCTCAGAATGCCAATGGGGTTAAATAGGAAGCCCCCCACACTCTGTTAAACATTTAGATGCTGCAATCACTATTTACAGCAGCATCTAAGGAGTTAAACGGCCATGGTCGGTGTCAACACTGATTGTGGCATTTGCAGCAAGTCGTCAGCTGTAGTGTTCAGCTGACAGCTGCTGGATTGTCACCTGTCAGAGTATGCTAGTCGCTTATATCGCAGTTCAGTAAAAAGATTTATTGGTTGTCATTAAGGGGTAAAAGAATCATGAGTTGTAATGTCAACAATGCAGGAAGCAAAATGCAAAAAAAGAACATAATTCACATTTACCCATGCACTGTATAACCAATTAAAAAACAGTGGAATAAACTGGAAAAAAGAATGCCATACCTGTGTAGGGATGTGGACTGTCTTACCCTGTTCCTGCCACTGAAGACAACAGACGCACTGTGTGAATACCGTCGTGCAGTTTTATATGTGAAGTAACATGTGTCTAATGTAATGTTAAATAATGCATTATGGTGATAAAGTGTATAAAGGGTTAGAGAATAATGTGAATATAGCATAGAGATAAGCTTAGAACAGCATAGGATATAGAACAGGTTACCCTGTAGATAGGAAATGGTTAATGATGAGATCAGCCCAGTGGGAGGCACTAGTGCTGGTAAGAAGAGGGCATTTCCTGGTTAGAGGGCATTCAGTGTCAGCCAGGTAAGTGTGGAGTGAGTTTAAGTTCAGGTGAGGTGTTTTGTTCCTAGGGGCAGCATAGGCCAAACGTTCAGGGCAGTGGGTGGCCAAACGGAGTTCCAAAATAATAATAATAATAATAATAATAAATTTTATTTCTATAGCGCCGACATATTCCGCAGCACTTTACATTTCGGAGGGGATTTGTACAGACAATAGACATTACAGCATAACAATAATCACATAGATTATAACAAATACCAAGAGGAATGAGGGCCCTGCTCGCAAGCTTACAGTCTATGAGGAAAGAGGTAGACACGAAAGGTGGATGGTAACAGTTGCCCTGATTGTATGGACCAGCCGTAATGTTAAGTGTGTAACAGTACAGACACAGAGGGCTAGTGGATGCATAAAGCATGTGGGAACATGATGCGGGGAACCTGGTTATGGTAAAACTTTTGGCTGTGCCACACAGGGATAGATTAGGTTAATGTGTTGAGGCGGTAGGCCAATCTGAATAAATGCGTTTTCAGGGCACGCTTAAAATTGTGGGGATTGGGGACTAATCGTATTGACCTGGGAAGTGCATTCCAAAGAATTGGCGCAGCATGTGTAAAGTCTTGGAGACGGGAGTGGGAGATTATGATTATTGAGGATGCTAACCTCAGGTCATCAGCAGAATGGAGGGCGCAGGTAGGGTGGTATACTGAACCAAGGGAGGAGATGTAGGGTGGTGCTGAGCAATGGAGGGCTTTGTGGGTGAGGGTAATAAGTTTATACTGAATTCTGGAGTGGATGGGTAGCCAGTGTAATGACTGGCACAAGGTACAACAGAGTCGGGAGCCTAGGACTCGGGCCAGGTACCATGGACCAGGCCAGGTCTTCCAACATCACGGTGTTGGTGGACATGGAGTTACATGAGGATCTACGGGAATGGATAACAAATCCCTGGGGCTGATGGAGACAGCAGGCAGAATAGAGGATGAGTTGTGCTAAGGAGGAAGGAAGTGTGAATTGCTGTACCCTATCCCACCTGTACTAACCTAATGAACTTGGACTGTTTAGTAAACGTTTGACTATTTGAAAGAACCTGGTGTTCCATACATTGTGGGTGGTGGCTCCTCAGTAAAGCAGCCTGGAGACAGCAGAGGCCTGCGGCCTAAAAGTGAGTGTGATGCACCCCACACCCTACAGCACACTAGGACTGGGACACCCATTGTCTGTAAAGTTCCGTAGCGCAACTGGACAGCAGCTTGGTCGCAACTACAGGACTACCACTCTACAGCTCTTTACACTTAGATTACACTGCCTTTTTGAGAAAAATCAACAACTAAAAAGTAAATTGAAGTAAACTGAAAACAATAAAGACATGGTGTCTATCGAGCCTTTCCTAATTTATGATTCTCTTCCAAAAGCATATGGTTGTAGCATTTTTGTCCCCAAAAGAACGTCACTGTGTAAAGGCACCATTAGGTTTTCATCAACCTTTTGAGCATTTTTTTTTGGCTAGCACAAAACATAATGCTTTACAGATATGCTTACTAGTCTTATTTTTCCCCCAAAAAATAAGAATACCGTATTTTTCGGACTATAAGATGCACTGGACCATAAGAAACACCCCAAATTTTCAGAAGGAAAATAGGGGAAAAAAAATAATGTGTCCAATTGAGGTCCATCCTACAGCCCGAATTCGGCTTACCGGGACGAGATCTCGATGCCGAGATCTGAATCTGAGCATGCGCCGCCCCCGGTGCCCATTTTCCTGGAGGCCGTCGCATCACAGCAATGGATCCGTGGGGGAATCCGGGTTTCACCAAATGCCGACTGAGCCCCACGGCCCCACATAGCATCACCACCGCACCACAGAGCACCACTGTCGCACCACAGAGCATCACTGCTGCACCAGCCTGGGAAGGGAGGCTGCATTGCCCTGCAGCATCGGATCGGGACCGCCGCCACAGTATTTGTAAGTATAATCCAACAATAAGATGCACCCCCATTTTTCCCAAAATTTTTTTGGGAAAAAGGTGCTTCTTATAGTCAGAAAATTACGCTACATATGAGAACCAACACAAGTAAAAGCATTATGCATTTAGATAAAAACTGTCATAAACTGCAATAAATGCAGTGCTATATTTTCCTGTTGGCTTACAGAAAAATTAGTTGCAAAAAAACTGAAGAAAAATAAAGGGTTGAAAAAATGCGATATGTAAAGCTATCCTAAATTGATTTTTTTTTTAAGGGAAGCTTTATTTTTTTTGCTAAAATGTGTTTAACTTATTCAACTTTATATGTTTTCTTGTTTCCCAAAGTGAAGTTGAAGCAACGATCATATGATTATTTCTATACTGCTTTAAAAGCACCATTGCCTGTCAATATTAGGCCTCGTTCACACGTTCTGTCTGTGGTATTTTTCCCCAGTATTTGTAAACCAAAACCAGGAGTGGAATAGTCAGAGGAAAAGTATACAGTTGTGTGAAGAAGTGTTTGCCCCCTTACTGATTTCCTATTCTTTTGCATGTTTGTCACACTTAAATGTTTCAGATCACCAATAGTGATGAGCGAGTATACTCGTTGATCAAGTTTTTCCGAGCATGCTTGGGTGACCTTCGAGTATTTTGGAGTGCTCAGAGATTTAGATTCTGTCGACGCAGCTGCAAGATTTGTGGCTGCTGGACAGCCTGAATACATGTGAGGAATGCCTGTTTGTTAGGGAATTCTCACATGTATTCAGGCTGTCCAGCAGCTGCAAATCATGCAGCTGAGGCGGCAAAAACTACATCTCCGAGCACACCAAAATACTTGGAGGACACCCGAGCATGGTCGTGAAAACCCGAGCTACGAGTATACTCGCTCATCACTAATCAGCAAACAAATTTAAATATTAGACAAAGACAACGCAAGTAAACACAAAATGCAGTTTTTAAATGAAGGTCTTTATTATTAAGGGAAAAAGAAATCCAAATCTACAGGGCCCTGTGTGAAAAAGTGATTGCTCCCTAAACCTAATAACTAGTTGGGCCACCTTTAGCAGCAACAACTACAATCAAGTGTTTGCGATAACTGGCAATGAGTCTTTTACAATGTTTTGGAGCAATTTTGGCCCACTCATCTTTGCTGATTTGTTGTAATTCAGCCACATTTGAGGTTTCCAAGCATGAACAGCATTTTTAAGGTCATGCCACAGCATCTCAATCAGATTAAGGTCAAGGTCAAGACTCTGACTAGGCCACTCCAAAGTCTTAATTTTGTTTCTCCTAAGACATTCAAAGATGGACTTGCTGGTGTTTTGGATTACTGTACTTCTGCATAACCCAAGTGGGCTTCATCTTGAGGTCACTAACAGGTGGCCGGACATTCTCCTTCAGGATTTTTTGATAGACAGCAGAATTCATGGTTCCATTTACCACAGCAAGTCTTCCAGGTTCCTGAAGCAGCAAAACAGCCACAGACCATCACACTCCCACCACCATATTTTACTGTTGCTATGATGTTCCTTTGCTGAAATGCTGTGCTAATTCTACGCAAGATGTAATAGGACATAGACCTTCCAAAAAAGTTTAATTTTTGTCTCATCAGTTCACAGAGTATTCTCCAAAAATTCTTGGGGATTATCAATATGTTTTCTGGCAAAACATAGATGAGCCTTTATGTTCTTATTGCTCAGCAGTGGCTTTTGTCTTGGAACTCTTCCATGCAGGCCATTTTTGTCCAGACACTTTCTTATGGTGGAGTCATGAACACAGAGCTTAACTGAGGCAAGTGAGGCCCGCAGTTCTTTGAATGTTGGTGTGGGTTTTTTGTGCCCTCTTGGATGAGTCGTCACTGAACACTTTGGGTAATTTTGGTCCGCCGGCCACTCCTGAGAAGGTTCACCACTGTTCCATGATTTCGCCATTTGTAGATAATGGTTCTCACTGTGGTTTGCTGGAGTCCCAAAGTGTGAGAAATGGATTTATAACCTTTTCCAGATTGATAGATCTCACTTACTTTTTTCTAATTTGATCTGCAATTTCTTTTGATCACGTCATGATGTCTAGCTTTTGAGGATCTTTTGGTCTACTTGATTTTGTAAGGCAGGTTCTATTTAAGTGATTTCTTCATTGAGAACAGGTGTGGTAGTAATCAGAAATATTTAAGATTGACAAACCTGCAAAAGAATCGGAAATCAGGAAGGGGGCAAACACTTCTTTACAGCACTGCAATAGAAACATGTGCACTGCTTCTGCATTTTTCACCTACTCCTGTTTTTAGCTTACAAATACTGATGTAAAATACTGATCAAATACTGAACTTGTGAACATGGCCTTACACTGGCATCATCCTTAGGGCTCGGATAGCACCCGTACTTATAACAGACTACGGGGCTGTTACATGTCAAATTTTTTTCCTCAGAACCAAGTGGTCCTTGCAAAATTGTGGAGACATATCTGATATTGATTCATGTGTCAGATCAAAATTGGGCAGTGCAACTCTAAGAGGCCAGAAAAAAAATCTGACAGCCTTTGGATACCATCCATATGCTGTCTGTTTTTCACTGCCTAATAGAAGATGTAGAAACTTTTATTTTCTCATTAGCGGAAAAAACTGATAAAACTCTGACTAAACTCTGATACAACTCTAATATTTCTGTTGTCAGGTTCACTTTAAGATATTTTTTTAAGAATTTTTTTTTTCAAAGCGTTTTTTGCAGCCTTTCAGTTGGATAGTGCGTAGTATGGAGCTGTTTCCCATCTGGAGACATTTCAAAGAAGTGACATGCCTTTTCCATTTTCCCTTCAGTTTTTTCAAAACCTGAAGTGAAAGAAAATTGCCTTAAAGGGACTGTCCACTACTAGGACAACCCCTTAATGATCAAAGTATTTGGCCCCGATAAAATAATAAAGCTTATACTCACCTCCCGTTCCAGTGCAATTACTGTGGTGTCGGCACTGGTTTTCCTGGGGCTCTGGTGCTATTGTTGTGACATATGACACTAGCGCCCAATCTGCGCTGGCTTCACTGTCTCCGCCTTTGGTCAAATCGAACATGAAGCGGAAGTCCTGGCTGCAGAAAGAGACAGCCCTTTCACAGAAAATAAATTATGGTCCCCATTCATTTCTACGGGGTTTGGGTTAGGGTTCAAGTTTGAGTAGAGATCTGGTACCCGAACCGAACTTTGGTCGAACACAACGAACCCAAACATCCACGGGTACGTGCATCCCCATACATAACCTAAGCGGATAAAATATTGAAAACTAGGGATGAGTGGACTAATGGAAGCTCGGCTTCTGGTATCAGACCTAAACTTTATTCCAAAGTTCCATTCGGTTACCAGAACTGTACCTGAACTTGAACTAGAACCCAAACCCCCATTCAAAAGAATAGGGACCTGGTCTTTTGAGCTGCAAAATTCTCTCTGTCTCTCTCTTTTAAGTTTTTGTTCGCTCATCTCTATAGAAGACCAATCACTTTGGTCTCCACCCGTTGCCCTGATGCCCAAAGTGTTAGCAGCAGCCTTCAGTGGAACGACAGCACCTACAGCTTGGAAGCGCTGCTCTAGCAATGGCTGGTCGGCGAGTTTCAGAGTAACTTCTCATCCGATGCTGTGGAGACAAAGCAGCCTCTGGTTGTAGCATCAGAAAAGGCAAAGTTTTGACCAGTGGTGTTACAATGCCGCTAGTCCAAAATGTGAATCAATCAGGAGCGCACCTGCCCCCAGCAAGCAAGAAGCCGAGAGGCAGAGGAACATTGTGTTCATGATGGTTGATAATGAGAACAACCCTTTAGTGCAGGTTAGCAATCCATCATAATGCACCATAACATAACAGTTAACATATTTTTATGAGCCACACAAACCAGCTCCAAATTAAACGACTGAGTGGACGTGTATTTAGGAATCGTGCCATTAATTAAAGTACAAACTCAAAAAAGAGGCTCTTTGTTGTCACCTTGCAATGATACATGATAAGTGAGTTCTAAGCTTTCACATTCTTCACTACTAGCTGAACATGTTTATTGCTTTTATGATAATTGTTGTTGTGCTTTTGACTTGCATTGTATTATTCCTTTGTTCATCAAGCGTCCTTGGATATTGCATGTAACTGACGGCAATTAGACGGCATTCTACAGAAAGATGTTATTTTCAAGACGCATTGTACATATGAAGTCTATGCAATGTATGAATTAGTGGAGCTTTTTCTTTGTCTTTACATGTTTTGCTCTTTTGAGATGTTCTATTTTCTATGAAGTCTCATTTGCACCTAGTGTCTGTAGTGCTAAGGAGAGACATACAAGTATTTGTTTTCATGCTTTGGTCTCAGCACACAATGGCACTTACCATTTTCCCATTTCCCATCTCAGCACACAATGATATTTACCATTTCCCATCTCGTCACACAATGGCACATACCATTTCCCCATTTCCTATCTCGGCACACAATGGCTCATACCATTTCCCCATTTACAATCTTGGTGCACAATGGAACTTGCCATTACCCATTTTGGCACATAATGGCACTTACCATTTCCCATCTCGACACACAATGACACATACCATTTCCCCATTTCCCATCTTGGCACACAATGGAACTGGCCATTTCCCATCTCGGCACACAATGTCACTTACCGTTTCCCCATTTCCCATCTCGACACACAATGGCACATACCATTTCCCCATTTAAAATCTTGCCATTACCCATTTCGGCACACAATGGCTCATACCATTTCCCATCTTGGCACACAATGTCACATACCTTATCCCCATTTACAATCTTGGCACACAATGGAACTTGCCTTTTCCCAACTCAACACACAATGGCACTTACCATTTTTCCATTTCCCATCTAGGCACACAATGGAACATACCATTTCCCCATTTCCCATGTCGGCACACAATGGCACTTACCATTTCCCATCTTGGCACAAAATGGCACATACCATTTCCCAATTTCCCATCTTGGCACACAATAGCACACACCATTTCCCATCTCAGCACACAATGGCACATACTATTTCCCCATTTTTCTGTTTATATTCTGAACCAACAAATAAAAGACAATTAATTTAGCAATGTGTGTTTTATTTCATTTTTATTGAGTGCAATTTAGGTTTTTTCCTCTTTTTTTAAATACAATATCTTTTTCTCTTCTTTGAAATGACTTTTATTAACTTCAACATTTTGAACACAGTCGACAAATCTCCACAGGGCGTTTATTGTATAATGGAGGAACTCACAAATATACAGCTATGTGGTGTCATGGAAGCCAAGTTGGAGTAAGAGGGCAGAGAGCGGGCATTGAACACCAATCCACTGTTTGGGGATAGACACGTAATTCTGCAATTCTGCACCATTAGGTGATATCATCTGGTCAAGTGATCACTGGGCTGGACTCTGCAAGGAAAAAAATATTATAATTATTAACTCAAATTTTGACTACACCATGATGGATTTGTAGTTTAATTAGTAAGATAGCTGGAAAGATTAAAATATTAACTTATTTAGTAATTGATATCAGCAAAACATCTCAAACAATTTGGGACAAGGCGAACAAATAACTGTAAAAGTGGCAATAATGAAAGACAGACAGAGGGTCAGTTTTCAACTAAGTCACATGACTGTGTATATAAAGTGCATGTTAGAGAGGCAGAGCCTCTAAGAAGCAAAGATGGTCAGAGGTTCCCCAAATTGTGAACATAAAATTGCAAAGAATTTGACTCGCCAACCATCTACAGTATATACAGTAGTATCATCAAAGGATTCAGAGATTTTGGAGAGATCCATGGGTATAAGGCAGAAGAGCAACAGCCATTATTGGATGCTTGTGAACTATGGGTCCTCATGAGGCACTACATTAAAATAAGGCATGATTCAGTCTTGTAAATAACTGCACGGGCTCAGGAATACTTCCATAAATCACCATCTGTGAGCACAGTTTGCCATGCAATCCAAAAATATAAGTTAATGCTATAATCATGTAAAAAAAGAAGCCAAATATCAACACAATCCAGAAACTCCATCGCCTGCTCTGGGCTAAAGCGCATTGAAATTGGACTGAGGCAAAATAGAAAACTGTTCTGTGGTCAGAAGACTCAAAATGTGAAATTCTTTATGGAAATCCATGCTCTTTATATAGCGCTAACATATTCTGCAGCACTTTACAGTTCGCACACATTATCATCACTGTCCCCGATGGGGCTCACAATCTAAATTCCCTATCAGTATGTCTTTGGAATGTGGGAGGAAACCGGAGTACCCGGAGGAAACCCACGCAAACACGGGAATGACACCTTGCAAATGTTGTCCTTGGTGGGATTCGAACCCAGGACCCCAGCGCTAACAACTGAGCCACCGTGCTGCCCTATCAGTGTAAAGTTCCTGCATCTCTTATAGTATAGGGTTGCATTAGTGTCCATGGCACGGGCATATAACACATCCTGAAATACACCTCACTTTCAATGCTGAACATTATATAGAGGTTTGTGAACAATAAATGCTCCATCCAGAGAACATCTATTTCAGGGAACCCTGCATATTTCTGCAAAACAATACTAAATCACATACTGCATCCATCACAGCAGCATGGCTTTACAGAAGAAAGGTTCTGATGATGAAATGGTTGACTGCTGTCCACACCTTTTACCAATAGGAAAGATTTGGCATATTTTCAAAATCCAGCAAAGATCCCCAAATGAGGGACAATGAGAATCCTACAGCAGACAAGAATTGGACAATCCCCATCCAAAGATCTAGCCATTTTTCTCCTCACTTCCCAGATGTTTACAGACTGTTGTAAAGTGAAGAGGGGATAATACACAAGGGTAGACATGATTCTGTCCCAACTTCTTTGAGATGTGTGGCTGCCATCAATTTCTAAATGAGTTAATTTGCATAAAATGAATTAGAAAAATGTGGACCTTTCACCTTCTGATCTGTGTCCTTTGTTCTATAGCGTATAAAATATGTCTCTTAGAAATTTCCTAATCATTGTATTCTTACTTTCTTTACATATTATACAGCAGCACAACTTTTTGGAATTTGGGTTGTAAGAGAATAACTTATTATGGATTATATCCAAAACAGTAAAAAATGTTGCATAAAAAATAGAAATTACTGTACAAAATGTATGAACAGGGTACATGATGAACGCATCCTGTAATCTTATCTACATCGGTTTAACTACTAGAGAGTTAAAAATCAGAGTAAGAGAACACATTCAGGATATTGAGAAAGCTAAATCAATAGAGAATCCTTCTCTCCTGAAATCCCTGCCCCGCCACTTCAAAATAATAATTCTAATCCCAAAGAACTTATTTTAAAGGGCATTAACCAAATCAGTGTGGGAATATGTGGTGGGGATCTGGGCAAATCCCTGGCCCAGTTGGAAAGCAAGTGGATCTACCGCTTAGACACTATTACCCCATATGGTCTTAATGAGAATTTTAGCTTTAATTCCTTTTTATAATCCTCATAAAACATAGTAATTCTGGGGATGGAGTTTTTTATGGTGTCTTTTCATGTTTTTTATGCGTTTTTATGTCCTTTTTTACACATCTTTTCCATTTCCCATTCTTCCGTTATTCATGCTATAAATTGTGGTCTCCACTTTTTACTTATTAATTTATTATTTATTTATCTCAAGGTGCTCTATTCCAACGTTGCCTCCTGATGACATCCTTCACCAACTCTGCAAAAATGCCATTATCTCAGGAGAAGACTATTACCCAGGAGAAAGAGAAAAGCAAATGAAAATAAGAATTGATCCTGGAAGAGGAAATATGGACTTTTCCTTATTTATCATACACATTTTATTATATTTATATCTATAATATAACCGGCTAAGCGTCACTCTGTCTGAAGCCTTTATAGACTGTCTTGCTCCAGACATAATGAGGCAGTGCGGTGAGGAGTGTGTATGGCGTCAGAGATGGTGGTACGTATACACACTGCATATCGCTATGTCCGGCGCCATACTTACATACTTACCTAACCTGGAGGAGCGTTGTGGCGGCGCTTCTTTTCGGCCGGAGACCAAGGCAGGTGTGCAGCCAGAATTGCGCATGCGCATAGCACGATCCGGCATCATTTTACTGAAGACACATTTGCAGTGTGTCTTCAGCAATATGGCACCGGACAGCACTATGGGCATGCACGTACTCCGGCGCCAGACTCCTCCCCCCGGCCGCCAGCAGAACGTGACAGGCAGCACTGGAGCACAGGGAAGAATGATGAGTATAAATGGGTTTTTTTGTATGTGTGCAGTTTAATAGGGGTGAGGGGGACCATGCATACCAGGAAAGGGGGGGTGAGCGGACCACGCATACCAATATTGTGGGGTGAGGGGACCATGCACACCACGAAAGGGGGGTGAGGGGACCATGCATGCCACGAAAGGGGAGTGAGGGGACCACGCATACCACAAAAGGGGGGTGAGGGAACCACGCATACCACAAAAGGGCGGTGAGGGTGTAGGGAAGGTGACCTGATGGACGGACGGACTAGTCAGAGTGAAGAAAGATAGGTTTGCACAGTGTAGGTAGGAGTCAGTGATTACAGTGGGGAAACAACTAGGAAAGTGTAGTGGACGTGCAGTACCTTGGGATGACCATTAGATGGCAGGGTGGAGTGTGAGCAAAGGACTTTACAGCAGCTTAGGGCTTTAGAAACCGTTGGTCATGGGGGGCGTGGTGACAGTTAGTGACAGTTTCAAGGAACCGGGGAAGTTATAAATTCTGAGGGAGGGTTCCAGAAGATTCCAGTCCCCAGGGGGAGCCCAGGTGACAGGAGGACTTCGCCAGTCTGTGTGCCCTGAGGAGAATCCGACCAAGGGGACTGAGGAGAGGGAAACGTCAGGGGGTGGTCCTGACAGAAAGATACCGCAGAAGAGACGAGGCAGTGAGTGCCATATACCGTATTTGACACGACGACTGACCAGTGAAAGCGCTGTTGGTTATTGGGCCTAGGGCGGCCACAGTGGCGGACCTGGCAGGAGCGTCGAACAAGTGAAGGAGGGACAGTACGCATATGTACGTCCTTATTGTAAAAGTACGGTGTGTAAACGGCTCTGGAAACGGAGGGCCGATAAGTGAAGAAACGTGCGGTGTGCTGCGGAGGCCGTCAGGCGGACGGCAAGTAATGAAATAAACTTGGACCTGTTGCACCCAGAATCTGCCTCATCGTGTCTCTGTCATCATCTCTGCGCGGTACAAAAGTAGGACCACCCCCCCCCAGCTCGGCACCCCACCACCGACACTACATTTGGCGTAGTCGGCAGGATCGCCGCCGCTAATACGCTATCTTCTGCGGCAGGCCTGCAACTGAAGGACTGAGGAAAACTTGGACTGCTCTATTTCGGATTATAAACACCTGTGGACTAAAAATTACTGACCTGTGGATTACAAATTGGGACGCTGTGTCGGATCTGTGTTGCTTGCAGAGGATCCAAGGCAGTAGCTGATTCTGCCCAAGATGGCGGTATTACTTCAGCGCAGAGGAGAGGTCCGGGTGTTTGCAGTTGTTCAGAATGGACTGGGACCCCCTCCAACGTACCCCAAAAGGAAGCAATATATGCCCGGAGACCGACGTTTCCATATATTGGACCCTGGCAGATGGATGGAAAGGTCTGCCAACGCCCCACCCAGCAGGAGGAGTGGCACAGAAGAAAAACTTGGCTGCGGCTGTCTGACGCCATTCGAGTGCTGCCCAACGGACGGTATGAGATGCTGTGGGTGTCGGGGCATCGGCCGCCTAGAGTGGCAATGGCGGCGAGAGATGGAGCTGCATCAGAAGTCATCTTCAGATTTACGGGCAGGCAGCGGGATGCTGAGCCGGGGAGCGGAGCCTGAGGGGAGTCAGCGAGAACGGCTGCCACCAATACCAGCAGAGGACTTCTCAGCGGAGCCCCCGAGTCCGGAGGGAAGGCCCGCAGGACAGTGGAGCAAGGAACGGAGGCTGCGGGGAAAACTGCGTGATGATGGAACGGAGGCCGCAGCGCCGGGGAAGGTGAGAGTACCCCCGGCCCTACCAGTGCCTCCGCAAGCGGCCCCCACCATTCTGCTGCAGCACGCGGCCCCCTGCGCACCGGAAGGCCTAGTTACCACGGGCCCCGTGGTGTATGCAGAGCTGAGCGAGGTCCCCGCTCATGTCCCCGAACTACCCCGCCCGGAGTCACCAGTGCAGAGCTCACCCAAAGAAGATGCTGCTGCGCTTTCCCTGCTAATAGCAGCTGCATTGTTGAAATCGGCCGTTACTCCGGCTCCATTGGAAGTAGTGGATGCGGCCTGTCCTGAGGCCGCGGTTATGCCGCTGCTGAAGTCGACTGCGGCCGACTTAGTGGGCCTTGTGATTCCAGCCTCCAAGGACCCGGTTGTCCCCATTTGCCACCTGGCCCCAGCGGCTGTTGAGCCGCAGGAATCATCGGCCGCCTCTGATCCACGTCCTTCCTCGGTTAAGTCCCGCCCACCGGACTCCAGGGCTCATGCCGGACCCTCTGTTTGGGTCGCAGGAGTTATAGAGAAGAAGAGGGCCAGGGGGCAGGAAGTCTTGAACCTGCTCCATGAGAGGGGAGAGGCTGGCATGGCGGCTGCACGACCCCCGGGACGGCTCGTTTATACTATCTTGCAGAAAGGGACACTTCTTGCATCCTGGGAGCTCCACGGTTGTGGGGTCCCATACTACTGACCACCGAAAGGAGAATTGAACTGTCAGGAGTTCGTTGCACCGTTGTGCAGGTCAAAAGGACAGTTCGCGGTCAGCTTTTTAAAAAAAAAAGGAAATGTTTATCTGTGATTTTTATGTCTGTTTTTCTATGTTCCTCTTACAGGATAGTTTGTGTTTACTTGTTAGACTGACAGAGCGGGGATACTTAGAAGAGAGGGAGTGTCCATGTCCAAGGAAGGGGGGAGAAAGAAGACATGCAATGTTATGTTGTTATATGTTGGTTTTAAAATGAGCAAAAGAAAACGGAAAAAAAAAAAATTATAAAAAATGGGGTACTTGTGCTATTATAAAGTTGTATGATGTATAATATGCAAAGTAAAATGCAACAGGTCCGGGTAAGGGAAGGTCTGCGGGACCAAAGGAAAGTGTGAGATCCGGTAGGGATCTAAGAGTTGAGGAGGTCTGGGAGACCGGGACGCCGACCATGACATGTAATTGAAAGAAGGAAAATGAGTTGGAAGATGTGAGAAAGACAGCCGTCCTAGGTCAGGTCCCCCGACACCACGGACACCCCTGAAGAAGGAAAGTCGGGCGCCGGCAATGATCTGGTAGGTGAGTGGCCTCGATCATGGCGTACCGGATAGTGAAAGGTAACAGTAGGGGAGAGTAGGGGAAAGATACACGCCGTAGAGAGAATACGGGTGTACCTTGCCCAATTTGAAAGACGTTGTCATGTGGCGTGCGCGCTGGTGAGTAGCAGTAGGCTGCTCAGAGCATAGTGCTCCCAGTGTGGTTCGGCCCCCGCAGATAGTGGGTTTGGCTCAACTTCTGGTCCGACAACAGAATGTAGGTGTAGATTCAGAACGACGAAGGCAGGGATGACGATTGTCGAGGACGACAATGGACAAAGGAAGGGGGAGTGTAGGGAAGGTGACCTGACGGACGGACGGACTAGTCAGAGTGAAGAAAGATAGGTTTGCACAGTGTAGGTAGGAGTCAGTGATTACAGTGGGGAAACAACTAGGAAAGTGTAGTGGACGTGCAGTACCTTGGGATGACCATTAGATGGCAGGGTGGAGTGTGAGCAAAGGACTTTACAGCAGCTTAGGGCTTTAGAAACCGTTGGTCATGGGGGGCGTGGTGACAGTTAGTGACAGTTTCAAGGAACCGGGGAAGTTATAAATTCTGAGGGAGGGTTCCAGAAGATTCCAGTCCCCAGGGGGAGCCCAGGTGACAGGAGGACTTCGCCAGTCTGTGTGCCCTGAGGAGAATCCGACCAAGGGGACTGAGGAGAGGGAAACGTCAGGGGGTGGTCCTGACAGAAAGATACCGCAGAAGAGACGAGGCAGTGAGTGCCATATACCGTATTTGACACGACGACTGACCAGTGAAAGCGCTGTTGGTTATTGGGCCTAGGGCGGCCACAGTGGCGGACCTGGCAGGAGCGTCGAACAAGTGAAGGAGGGACAGTACGCATATGTACGTCCTTATTGTAAAAGTACGGTGTGTAAACGGCTCTGGAAACGGAGGGCCGATAAGTGAAGAAACGTGCAGTGTGCTGCGGAGGCCGTCAGGCGGACGGCAAGTAATGAAATAAACTTGGACCTGTTGCACCCAGAATCTGCCTCATCGTGTCTCTGTCATCATCTCTGCGCGGTACAAAAGTAGGACCACCCCCCCCCAGCTCGGCACCCCACCACCGACACTACAAGGGGACCATACATATCAGGATAAGGGGGTGAGGGGATAATGCATACCAGGAAAGAGGGTGAGGGGGCCAAGCATACCACGAAAGGAGGGTGAGTGGACCATGCATACCACGAAAGGGGGGTGAGGGGATCACGCATACCAGGAAAAGCGGGTGAGGGGACCACACATATCACGAAAGGGGAGTGAGAGGACCATGCATACCACGAAAGGAGGGTGAGGGGACCATGCATACCATGAAAGGGGAGTGAGGGGACCACGCATACCAGGAAAGGGGGGTGAGAGGACCATGCATACCATGAAAGGGGATGAGGGGACCACGCATACCATGAAAAGGGAGAGAGGGGACCACGCACACCACAAAAGGAGGGTGAGGGGACCATGCATACCATGAAAGGGGAGTGAGGGGACCACGCATACCAGGAAAGGGGGGTGAGAGGACCATGCATACCATGAAAGGGGATGAGGGGACCACACATACCACGAAAGGGGAGAGAGGGGACCAGGCATACCAGGAAAGGAGGGTGAGGGGGACCACGCATACCACGAAAAGGGGGTGAGGGGACCACGCATGCCACAATAGGAGGGTGAGGGGACCATGCATACCACAAAAGGGGGGTGAGGGGGACCACGCATACCACGAAAGGGGAGAGAGGGGACACGCATACCAGGAAAGGGGGGTGAGGGGACCATGCATACCACGAAAGGGGGATGAGGGGACCATGCATACCACGAAAGGGGAGTGAGGGGACCACTCATTCCACGAAAGGGGGTGAGGGGACCACGCATACCATGAAAGGGCAGTGAGGGGACCATACATATCAGGGTAAGGGGGGTGAGGGGACCATGCATACCAGGAAAGAGGGTGACGGGGCCAAGCATACCACGAAGGTGGGGTGAGGGGACCACGCATACCATGAAAGGGCGGTGAGGGGACCATACATATCAGGGTAAGGGGGGTGAGGGGACCATGCATACCAGGAAAGAGGGTGACGGGGCCAAGCATACCAGGAAAGGGGGGTGAGGGGACCACGCATACCACGAAAGGAGGGTGAGGGGACCATGCATACCACGAAAGGGGGGTGAGGGGACCACACATACCACGAAAGGGGGACGAGGAGACCCGGCATACCACGAAAGGGGAGAGAGGGGACCACGCATACAAGGAAAGGGGGGTGAGGGGGACCATGCATACCATGAAAGGAGGGTGAGGGGACCACGCATACCAGGAAAAGGGGGTGAGGGGACCATGTATACCACGAAAGGGGGGTGAGGGGACCATGCATACCATGAAAAGGGAGTGAGGGGACTACGCATACCACAAAAGGAGGGTGAGGGGACCACGCATACCTCAAAAGGGGGGTGAGGGGGCCACGGATACCATGAAAGGGGGGTGAGGGGATCACGCATACCACAAAGGGGGCGAGGCGACCACGCATACCACAAAAGGGGGATGAGGGGACCATGCATACCACGAAAGGGGAGTGAGGGGACCACGCATACCACGGAAGGGGGGTGAGGGGACCACGCATACCAGGAAAGGGGGATGAGGGGACCACGCATACCTGGAAAGGGGGGTAAGGGGACCACACATACCACGAAAAGAGGGTGACAGGACCACACATCCCACAAAAGGGGAGTGAGGGTACCACGCATACTACGAAAGGGGAGTGAGGGGACCATGCATACCGCGAAAGGGGAGTGAGGGGACCACGCATACCATGAAAGGGGGGTGAGGGGACCACACATACCAGGAAAGGGGGGTGAGGGGACCATGCATACCAGGAAAGGAGGGTGAGGGGACCATGCATACCAGGAAAGGGGGGTGAGGGGACCACGCATATCAGGAAAGGGGGGTGAGGGGACCACGCATACCAGGAAAGGGGGGTGAGGGGACCACGCATACCATGAAAGGAGTGTGAGGGGACCACGCATACCACGAAAAGAGGGTGAGGGGACCACGCATACCAGGATAGGGGGGTGAGGGGACCATGCATACCAGGATTGGGGGGTGATGGGGTCATGCATGCCAGGATAGGGGGGGTGAGGGGACCATGCATACCAGGATGAGGAATAGGGTGCCATGCTTACCAGGATTGGGGCGTGAGGGTACCATGCATACCAGTATAGGGATGAAGGGTGCCATGCACACCAGGATAGGAGGGGGGCAGCACATACCAGGATGGGAGACCATATACCAATAAAAATGCCTGCCACCTGGGCGTAGAACGGGTTCATAGCTAGTTTATAGATATTGTCACTGTGCACTTTTTATGGAATCAAGCACTTTTTGTTATATACTGTGCATCCATAGCCTTTTGTGGTTATATACACATGCTCCCCCTTCCCCTCCCTTGTCCTCCCCTGCCCACATTCACAGCACCTCTCACACCATCATTACCCTCATTCCCCTCATCCTCACCTTCTTTTTTTTTCCCCTTCCCCCTTTTTCACTCACATTCATCACCACAATGTATTTATTTCTTTTCACCCCAATCCGCATTTAACATGCCTTTAACGTTTATACACTCGTCCTTTTTATTCCTCCTATGCCAACATACAGGTTTGGCATCATTACACTGCCTTCCATGCACATATCTTAATTGCAGCCTTTCACATATGTATAATTATATTTTTAATATTTCTCGCTATTCCCTCCCTATAAAATTAGCCGATTTCATGTTTACATTTCCAAGGTCTAATGTGCACGCGCTAGTCCTGAATCCTCCTACTGACCACCGGAAGTGCTCTGAATAGTGACACACAGTGCGTTCCTCTTGTGTGCCACTGAGCACAACTGCGGAAGTCCCTTTAGCAAAAGGAGGCGGGACTTTTGATGTGCGCTACAATGGACCAATGGAAACTCCTCTACACCTTTCCCTGGTATTAAGCACCTCTGCATAAATATGCCCGTGACACCTCTTCACCTCCACGCCCCTGGAAGAAGCTACTTAGCGAAACGGCGCTCGTCGGGCAGGGGGGGAAACATCCTGCGGCAGTTAACCCGTTCTCATCTGTGGACTTTGCACCCGTCTTGGTACACCTCCAAATATCAGGTTAAAAAAAACCATTGCATTCATTATCCCATGCACATGCACTTTACTTATAACCTGTTATTTTGTGCAGCTCCAGGTGTACCCCTATTTATTATTATTATTATTATTATTATTTATTTTGTAGATTGTAAGCTTGCGAGCAGGGACCTCACTCCTAATGTCATTGTTTGAATTGTCTTAACTTGTATTGAATTTATTGTCTGTACATGTCCCCGCTTAATTGTAAAGTGCTGCGGAATATGTTGGCGCTATATAAATAAAAATTATTATTATTATTATTATTTATTTATAAAGCGCCATTAATTTCATGGTGCTGTACATGAGAAGGGGGGTTACATACAAAGTTATAGATACCGCTAACAGTAAACAAATTTACGATGACAGACTGGTACCGAGGGGAGGGGACCCTGTCCTTGCGGAATTACATTCTACGGGATAGTGGGGAAGAGACAGAAGGTCGGGGGTGCAGCAGCTCTGGTGTTGATGAGATGGCAACTCAGGCGGTGGTGAGGCGGCAGAATGGTCATTGCAGGCTGTAAGCTTTCCTGAAAAGATGGGTTTTCAGGTTCCGTTTGAAGGATCCGAGGGTGGTGGATAATCGGACATGTTGAGGCATGGCATTCCAGACGATAGAGGATATTCGGGAGAAATCTTGGAGGCGGTTGTGTGAGGAACGAATAAGTGTGGAGGAGAGTAGGAGGTCTTGGGAGGATTGAAGATTACGTGAGGGAAGATATTGGGAAATTAGTTCAGAGATATAGGGAGGGGACAGGTTGTGGATGGCTTTGTAGGCCAGTGTTAGTAGTTTGAACTGGATTCGTTGGGGAATTGTGAGCCAATGGAGGGATTTGCACAGGGGGAAACAGGGGAGTAGTGAGGAGAGAGGTGGATTAGTCGGGCAGCAGAATTGAGGACAGACTGGAGTGGTGCAAGAGAGTTAGCAGGGAGGCCACAGAGGAGAGTGTTGCAGTAGTCAAGGTGGGAGATGATGAGGGCATGTACAAGAGTTTTAGTAGATTGAGGACTGAGGAAGGGACGGATTCTGGAAATATTTTTGAGTTGGAGGTGACAGGAGGTGGCAAGAGATTGAACATGTGGTTTGAAGGACAGGGCAGAGTCGAGAGTTACTCTGAGGCAGCGGATTTCAGGTGTGGGAGAGAGCGTGATGCCATTTACCATAATAGATAGATCAGGTAGGAAAGATACATGAGATGGAGGAAAGATAATGAGTTCAGTTTTATCTGCATTGAGTTTTAGGAAGCGAGATGTGAAAAAGGAGGATATGGCTGATAGACACTCCGGGATTCTGGACAGCAGAGAGGTAACATCTGGGCCAGAGAGGTAGATCTGAGTGTCATCTGCATACAGGTGGTACTGGAAGCCATGGGACTTTGAGTTGTCCTAGGCCAAGAGTATAGATGGAAAAAAGTAGGGGCCCCAATATTGAGCCTTGAGGGACTCCAACAGAGAGGGGGTGGGATGAGGAGGTAGTGTGGGAGTGGGAAACGCTGAATGTGCGGTCAGAAAGATATGAGTAAATCCAGGACAGGGCAAGGTCTTTGATGCCAAGGGAAGAAAGAATCTGTAGCAGTAGGCAGTGGTCAACTGTGTCAAAGGCAGAGGACAGGTCAAGAAGGAGGAGGATGGAGAACTGCCTGTTAGCTTTGGCTGTAAGTCATTAGTAATTTTGGTGAGGGCAGTTTCAGTGGAGTGGTGGGGGCGGAAGCCAGATTGCAGGATGTCAAGGAGGGAGTTAGTTGAGAGGTAGGAGGAAAGTTGAGCATGGACATGCTATTCAAGGAGTTTGGAAGGAAAATGGGAGCAGTGATATGGGGCGATAGCTGGGCATAGCAGTTGGGTCAAGGTTTGATTTTTTGAGGATGGGTTTTATGGTGGCATGTTTGAAGGCAGAGGGAAAGGTACCAGAAGTTAGGGATAGGTTGAAGAGATGGGTTAGGGCTGGAATGATCATGTTAGTGAGGTTGTGGGAGCAGGTGGGAAGGGATTTCAAACCCTAATGCTATATTTAGGCTTTCATCAGTCATATGGGAGATGTGCAATATTGCTTTTTTTGCAAAACTTAGTAGTAGCAAATAGAGATGAGCGACTTTGCCTTTTTTCGGGTCGAGTCGGGTTTCATGAAACCCTACTTTCTCAAAAGTCGGGATGAACGAAATCGGCCGATTATCGTGAAAAGTCGAAGGCCGACTGAAACACGAAGCCCAATGCAAGTCAATGGGGAACCAAGGTCGGCAGAGAGTGGAGGACAGGAAACACACCTACAGTGCCCATTTTAATGCCAAAAACATCAATTCTTATTACTTAAGCTTGTCAACCTTAATTTACTTTATAATAATAGTTAGGCATTGAAAACTGGGGGTTATTTGGCTAAAGTTGTAAGGGGGGGTAGGGCTGGCTCCAGATTTTTGTGGGCCCTGGGCCAAAGAGTGTCACTGGGCTCTTTTAACACATGCCACAATTCATGATCCTCTGATACGGCAGAGAAATAGCGGTATAGTACAATGAAAAATACTTCACTTCTTACATCTCATGACTGATATCCATTTTAAATTCTCCAATAGCTCCAAAAATGGACAGTATATTACTCCATACAGTATTATGGCCACCACATAGTGCGCTATACAGAGTACTGAGGCCCATATATTTCTCCATGCAGAATCATTGGTCCCATATAATGTTTGAAACAGTATATGATGAGTTCCACATAATGCTACAGTATATGTTGGTCCCCATGGATGAAGCTCCACTGTGTTATGGGCCCAAATAATGCTCCATATATAATGGGCCCCATTTCTAATGCTCCAGTGTATAATGGGCCCTGTAAATGCTGCTCCAGTGTCTGATGTCCACCTTTGGAATGCTCCAGCGTATGGTGGGCCTCATATATCATTCTCCAGAGTATAGTGCTCCCCAAAAATAACTGTGCCAACATTGAAAACAATTAAATAAATCTCCTCGCTAGGGAATCCCTGTACTAGTCTGGACTCCTCGTCGTCCCCATCTTCCATCTCACTGCACCTGGAATGTTTAGGCAGAGGGCGTACAGACGTGATGTCATCATGCTCTCTGAGCAGAATGTCACTGTCAGAAAACGCGGAAGACGTCACGGCGGTGGAGCAGTGAGAGGTAAGTATTTCAACTTTGCAAGTGCTGTGATCCTGAGCAAGCAGGGGGGGCCCACTCGTTGGCGACAGCAGTTGCACAGGGCCCCTCATAGTACGGCAGTGTGTCTGATGGCAGAGACACTTTTGCATACTATGAGGGGCCCTGTGCCAGTGCAGTCGCCCATGAGTATGCCCCCCCACCTGCTCAAGGAACCTGCACTTTCATCTGCACCTTCCTCTTTGTCACCGTGTAAGGTGGTATAGTATGTGGGAAGGGAAACCTGAGTTTCATCAGGGTCAGATTCTGGCTGTGTAGAGTGCGAGGGGAATGTAGTGGTCTGGGTCAATGTACCAGCAGAATCATCTAGCAGTGGCTGGGCATCAGTGCACGTGTGGCGCCCCCAGGAGTATGGTCGCCACAGTGGCGTTACCTTCCTCCTAGGAAGTGTGAAGTCATGCTTGGGAGCAACGAAAAGATCTCTCTAGCAGTTAAACCAACACACAGCACAGTTCCCACTCCAGGCCAGCAGGGAGACCTCTGAACTTGACTGCTGAGGAGCTGCTCTCTGTGGTCGGGAGGAGGTAAGTTAGGGCAGTCTGTGAAGGGAAGGGGAAGTGTGTGGACATGAGAAGGGGAGCTGGAGGGATGAGCAGAGTTAAGGCTCACTCCTAGCTGGAGCGCATGGTCGGGATTCCGGTCTCCGAGTTTCCAAAAGAGAGTCAACAGGGGGAACTTCAGTGAACTCAGTACTGCGAGTACCTCAGATAAGCGCTAGAACAGAGGCCACACTACCTATCTGCAGAGAGAGAATTCCAAATTTGCTTCCAGGCTGACCAACTCCTTCTCCATTTGTACTCTGGGTCCTGGACGGCACTTACCAAGTACAGGTAAAAGAACTGCACGACTGTGTCTGTCATCTTTCTCCTGCACCTGGCACATGGCTCTGCTACATCCTGCACTGCACACCATCTACCAACTCTTTCATCTGCCCTGCGACTACGGCCCTACCTGTGCAGGGCTTCTACATCTTAGCTGCACCACAACATTTGTCCCAGAGAAGCGACACTGCAGCGGGGTCATTCTGATCAGAAACCACAGGTGGCGTCACGTATCATTCACCTATAAACATTATTCACCCCTTTGCATGGACGCCCAGGGCCACGGAACGGGTCATCACCACCAACGTGACACATCCCTCTGAGACACCGGCCCGGTACCGATTAACCCCACTGCCCTGGCTGACCACCCACACTCCATGTCAGATTCATCTTGGACTGGGGAATTCACGATTTGACTTGATAACCCAGGCATAGTTTGATAGAAAGAGCTACATGGACTAATGTGAAGTGCGGCCTGCTGCATCATTCACTTTTGGTGGGGGTGAAGGACACAATTAAAGGGGTTCTTCCTGACCAGGAGCCAGCACTTGATGACTCAGTGCTTGCATTTTTTGAAACTTCAGAAGAGGAGGGCATATTTGCTGGAGTCTGTTTCGGCAATGTAAGCCAAAACCAGTTCCTTATGCTCCGGCTTTAAAAGCGGTTAACCTACTCCCAGAAAAGGTAGCCTTCCAGGCGTTCCAGAGCCAGACCATGATGCAGGCTCAACACCTCCTGCCTTAGCTGCTATTGTGCTTTTGCCACTACCAGCAGATGCACCACCACCATCAGCACCAGCTGGCCCCCCCACGCCCATGTCCACGGCCTCTTCCACCAAACTTCAAAATGTTGCAGAACATGAACCCAAATTAACATCAGATATATGGTACTGTATCAGAAGCGTACAGCTCTATACAGTCAAAGGATGATTGTCAATCTCCCTATATATGTCATCAGTCACACAGAGACGCTCACAGGCTCAGTATGGATTAGACAAGAATATAAAAAGCAGAAAAAGTGTACAGTATCATCAAATAGCAGGTATATATAGTATAGTTTAAACATTCTAAATCTCCGTAGATATTTCAGGAGGCAGACACAGACACTCTCAGGCTCAGTATGGATTACAACACAATATAAAAAGCCGTAAAACGGTAATGGATCTGAAGAGTACAGCTGTACACAGTGTAGAGGTCATTGTTGTCAATCTCAGTATTTATTTCCACAGTCAGAAAATAACTCTCACTTGGTCAGTTTGGATTAGACCAGAATATAAAAAGCACTAAATGGGTAATGTATCACAAGCATAGAGCTGTATACAGTGTTGGGGTAATTTTTAAATGTACATCCACAGACTGTCACACGCTCAGGATTGATCACACCACAATATAACAAGAAGATCCGCAAGAAATAATCACACATGTGGGACAATGTTCCATGTGTCAATGATACACTTAGAGTGGTGGGTGGAGGAAGACTTCCTGGCAGAAAGGGTACAGTATCACCAGATACCAGGTATATATAGCATAGTTTAAACATTAAAAATGTAAGTCTATATATTCAGGAGTAGTGTTGAGCCACCCCGCTAGTGTTCCAGTTCGTTTTGGTACGTCGAACACGAGGCAAGTTCGTTGAATGTTTGTCAAACGTTCGACGAACAACGTCGAACACCATTGAAAACAATGGCAAGCAAACACATACACATGCAAACACATAGAAAACAATTACAAAACACTTTAAAAGGTGTCCCAAAGCAGACAAAATGCTCAGAATACAAAATTAACATATGGAAAACGGCAACTACATATAGAAAAGAGGTGGAGGAGTAAAAGGAGGAGGAGGAGACTCAGATATAGGCATGTCATGCCCTTATGAAGTCAAGAAAGGCTGGAATAAAAATGTAAAATACCAAAAAAACAGTAAAAATCTGAAATCGAAGACGATCATATACCGCCGGACTTCCCACCATAAATTAGGCCAACTGCTGATTGGGCGGCGTTATTCCGATGAACCTCCGAACAGCGTCCATGAAGGCAAAGTGTTTGGTTTCCGGGGGCAGTATGGTTGCAAAGCTGAACCTTAAAGGAATGTCCAGAAGGGCACCTCCAGGAGTGGAGCCTGCGGCTTAATTTGACTCCACCCGGGAAACCTCAACCATGCCAGCTACCGAAAAGATTGACAGATTGCAAGCTTTGTCAATTCTGTGGGTGGTGGTGGATGTCCATTTTTAGTTGTGCTAGCGATTTGTCAGCTTAATTCCGTTAATGAACGAGACTCCGGCATGCCCCTGCGGTACGCATCAAGCTTACTAGAGGGACACGCAAGGCTCTGGCTGCATGTGCGCTACACTGAAAGGTCCAGCGTGTGTCGCTTACAGGTGCAGATAACCCGCTGAACCCCATTAGTGATGGGGATCTGGGATTACAATTCTTCCCCGCGAATGAGGATTTCCCAGTAAGTACAGGTCAACCGGAATTCCGGAACTAGGCCTAACCGGCATTCCAGAATAAATGAAAAAATTAAGTGTCCAAACCACAGGTGCTGCAGCTTGCTTAACAGCTGGGCTCCTATGCTGAGTAGCACGCAGTTCTTACATAAACAGGCGGCATAGCTTGGTTCACTGGTGGGCTCCTCTGCTGAGTAGCAGACAGTGCTACAAGGCCCAAAAGGATTTTCTGGACAAGATACGTTAAAAAATAATTAGAAACATACACGGTGTAGCTCCTTGACAGGTGTACTACACCGCTTGCTACCACACACCGCTACTATGCCGTGAAACAGTCTATTAACATTGAAAACCATTATTAATGTGAAAATGAAGTCACGCTTTTGGTTAACGAACCGTTCTCGAGCGGAACCTCGAACAGCCGAATTTTAAGCAAAGTGTTCGAGTTCGACGAACGGCTCGAACACCACCCAAAACAGCTGGAATTTTAACTTGGCGAACAGGTCGACTCGAACACCGCTCATCTCTAATCAGGAGGCAGACTCAGATGTTCTCAGGCCCAGTATGGATTCGACAAGATTGTAGAAAGTTGAGAAAGGGTACAGTATCACCCGATAAGAGGTATATATGTAGCATAGTTTACACAAGAAAAACCTATGTCTATATATCAGGAGGCAGACTCAGAGGGTCTCAGGCCCAGTATGGCTTGGACGTGATTGTACAAAGTTGAGAAAGGGTACAGTATCACCGGATAACAGGTATATATAGCATAGTTTAAACATTAAAAATCTGCGTGTATAATTCCCGAGTCCGACAAAGACACTCACAGCCTCAGTATGGATTAGACAAGAATCTAAAAAGTAGAAAAAGGGTTATGTATTCGAAGCGTACACCAGTATACACTGTTGGGGTATTTTTTAATCTTCATATATATTTCAGTCTCAGTAAGACAGTCCAGACTTTCCGCAAGAGGAAACGAGATGGATACAAGTACAGACGAAAAGTTGACTGATTGCAGAAATTTTAGAATTACTAATCACGGTAAAAACTCCTGGGAGAATTCTCAGAGGCGATATTGACCCTCAAATACTTTGTCTGTGGAGACAGCGAAAACAGTTCTTGTGAAGAAAGGTTTGCTGTATCTCAGTACCATGGAACCCATCACCGTTACTCATCTCCATCAAATTGTGATCACAGGGACAGATGTAGACGTTGTCCTCACTGCCTATCATGATCTGTCAGGTAACTTTGGAGTGCAAAAGACACAAGCCACAGGCCGTAGGCGATTCTATTGGATTGGCATGAGAGGACACATTTAAAAATGTGGGCAGGAATGTCACACGTCTGTGAGTCGGAAAACCGTGAAAGCTGATGATAAACCACCACTGCATCTCATTGTGAGTCGACGTCCATAACAAATGGAAGCCATTGATCATCTGAAGATAGAGCCCAGCAGGACAGGGCATAGCTACGTCTTAACCATCATCTATCATTTCACCAAATTTGTATTGGCAGTCCCAGTGAAGTATTTAACAGGCCAGACTACACAGTGGTGGAGCAGGGAGAGGTAAGTTTTGCAAGTGCCCTGAGCAAGCAGGGGTGGCCCACTCGTGGGCGGCGGTACTAGCCCAGGGCCCCTTATAGTACGCCGGTGTGTCTGACGGCGGGTATGCACCCCCACCGTCAGAGACACTTGATTCTACTATGAGGGACCTTGTGCCAGTGCCGTTGCCAAAGAGTGTGCCCACCCACCTGTCCAGGGCAACGACACTCGCACGGGTGCGTGCGCCAGGTGGTGACCCCGGCCCTGTGGGGAGAGGCAGCACAGTTAGGGAGGTGGAAAAAATGGCATATGCTGATGTTGGACATTCAGCAGCTGCAAACGGAGTAATTGGAGAAGTCCGCGGAAGAGGAGGACAAAAGCAAGCCATTTTTCTGGCAACCTATGTGTCAGCAGGGGAGGGTGGGGCAAAATCCTTTGAAACCCATGCATGGTTCATTTTAATGAAGGCTAGATCATCAATATTTTGGGTCGACAGATGGGTCCTTTTTTCTGTCAGGATTGATCCAGCAGCACTGAAGACTCGTTCAGATAACACACTAGCAGCAGGGCAAGCGAGCTCCTGTAAGGCATATTGTGCCAATTCAGGCCAGGTGTCAAGTTTACTGGCCCAATAGTCAAAGAGGAATGACCGGTGAGGGAGAACATCGATATGGGAGGAGAAGTAGTTTGTTACCATAGTTGACAACTGCTGTCTCCTGTCACTTTCGATCGATGCAGTATTACCAGTCGTGTGAGCGGTACTTGAAGAATCAGTCCACAACATGGTCATGAAACCCCTGTGTCCAACGCCACTTCAGCTGTGTGCACCACGAACACCTCTTCCATGTTGCCCCCTTACGGCTCGTTGGAAAAACATCACCGCTGCTGTGTGCTGGGAATGGAAACAAACGGTTTACGAGAGTTGCTTGTTTGTTAGCCAATATTAGCTCTAGGTTCTCCTGTGGCATGATGTTTTGGAATTTGCCTTTATAGTGTGGATCCAGGATGCTGGCCAACCAGTAGTCGTCATCGTTCATCATTTTGGCAATGCGGGGGTCCCTTTTTAGGATCTGCAAGGCATAATCAGACATGTGGGCCAATGTTCCAGGTGTCAATGATGCACTGCGAGTGCTGGGTGGAGGAGAACTTTCTGGCAAATCAACATCCCTCCAGTCACGCACAAACCCTGTACCTGACCTTGCCACGCCAACATTTTTTCTTGCCCCCTGAGAAGCCTCCTCCTCCCCAAAATAATTTTCCCCATCATCCACCTCCTCCTCCTCTTCCTCTTCTTCCTCCACCTCATCCACGAGACTTCACTGAGCTGACATTGGCTGACTGTCATCAAGGCTTCCCTCCTCCTCTTCCTCCTCTGCTGCAGATGCCTGCTCCTTAATGTGCGTCAAAGTTTGCATGAGCAGACGCATAAGTGGGATGCTCATGCTTATGATGGCATCGTCTGTGCTTACCAGCCGTGTGCATTCCTCAAAACACTGAAGGACTTTACAGAGGTCTTTCAGCTTCGACCACTGCACACCAGACAACTCCATGTCTGCCTGCAAACTGCCTGCCCGTGTATCCTCCCACAAATGAATTAGAAGCCTGCCTCTGTTCGCACAGCCTCTGAACCATGTGCAGGGTGGAGTTCCACCTTGTTGCAATGTCGATAATTAGATGGTGCTTGTGAAGGTGGAGCAATCGCTGCAGCTTCTGCATACGACTGGAGTGTACAGGCGACCGGCGGATGTGTGAGCACAGTCTTCGTACCTTATGGAGCAAGGGTGTTAACTCTGGATAATTAGTGAGGAAGCACTGCACCACAAGGTTCAAGGTGTGAGCCAGGCAAGGTATGTGTCTGAGTTTTGGAAGGGCTACGGCTGCCACAAAATTCCGGTCGTTATCACTAACTACCTTGCCTGCCTCAAGATGTAGACTACCCAGCCATAACTCAGTTTGTCGCTGCAAGTAGTCAGCCAGTTCCTCTGCAGTGTGTCTGTTGTCGCCCACTTCAACACAGCCTGCTGATGCTTACCACTAGCTGTTCGATAGCGGGACAACTTGTGTGCAACCCTGGCAGCTGCAGATGGAGTGCTCGTGCGACTGCGCTCTGTGGACGAGCTTTTGCTTCTGGAGGAGGAGGGTCGAATGCCTACAGCCAACTGTTTCCTATTCCGTGGGCTAGGCAGCACTGTCCCACCGCCGCTGTCCCCTGTGGACCCTGCATCCACCACATTAACCCAGTGCGCAGTGACGGACACGTAACGGCCCTGGCCATGCCTACTGGACCATGCATCTGTTGTGAGGTGCACCTTTCCACTCACTGATTGCTTGAGTGCATGGACACTGCGGTCTTTCACATGCACGTGGAGGGCTGGGATGGCTTTTCGCGAAAAGAAGTGCCGACTGGGTAGGTCATAGCGTGGTACTGCATAGGCCATGAGCTCGTGGAAAGCTTTGCTTTCTACCAACTGGTAGGGCATGATCTCTAACGAGATTAGTTTGGCAATGTGGGCGTTCAAAGCCAGTGTACGCGGATGAGAGGATGAGTACTTTCTTGTCCTACTCAGAGTCTCTGGTAGGGTGAGCTGGACTTGAGAGCTGCTTATGGTGGAACTAGTGGTGGACATGGCGGGCAGAGAGAGGGTTGGTGATGGTGATAGTGTTGGTGGTGTTGCTGATGGCCTAGATTCAGTCTTTTGCAGCAATAACATTGTGATTCCATCACTGATTTGTCCTTGCGACGACACCTCGACATTTGCTGCTGGTGGAGTGCTAACCGGTGGGCTTAGGCCTCTTTCACACATCAGGTTTTCGCCGTCAGGCGCGATCCGGCGCTTTTGACAGAAACCGGATCCGGCGAAATGCAATGCCGGATCCGGTTTCCCCCCCATTGACTTGCATTTGCGCCGGATGGCCATGCGTTTCATCCGGTTTTCACCGGATCCGGCAATGTGTCGCGATCCGGCGTCTGGAAAAAACGGCTACTGTAACGTTTTTTGTCTCCGGCGTAAAAGCCGGACACGCCGGATCCGGCGCGTCCGGCTTTTTCACACAATGAAAGCCTATGAGCGCCGCAATGCGCCGGATCCGGCGAAAGCCGGATCCGGTGGCCGGATCTGTTTTTTTGGGTCTGAGCATGCTCAGTAGCTCTGCCCACAAGACATATATAAAAGCAAGACAGTGGGACCCACAGCCACACCCAACATGCCACCCAAGAAAGCAACCAAGCACAGCAGGAGAAGTCAGGAGACCACTGCAGCACCATCAGCACCACCACCACCCCAAATGGAGCAGCAAATGGAACATGCTGAGGAGGGGAGGCCAGCAGCAGATGAGAGACGGTAATTATCAAATCCCCCATTCCTCCAAACTAGGGCTATTGAATATCAAGATATTCATTGGCCCTTTGTTTCTCTTTATTCAACAGCCGCCCAATAGATGCAGCAGCAGCAGCAGCAGCAATGGCAGCAGGTGGAACACCACCCACAGGCATGGAGTGTGGCCACCAGGAAGACAGCACATCATCTTCTGGTAGCCCTCCCTCGCATCGTCAGCGTTTGACGGTAAGTTTTTATTTTCAAAATCCATCATCTCTGTAATATATGTCTATTCATTGACTTTTATTTCAAAACAGGATTCACAAGATGAAGAGGAGCTCCCAGAAGAAGAAGGAAGGGGTGGACAGACACTTGGAGTGGGCTCACAATTGGTAAGTTTTTTGCATCAAACGCAGAAACACAACATCACACTACACACAACACATAGAAAACAATGTTCTGCAGACCACACACAGCAAACAAATGCCTACATCCAAAGACATAACATTTTTTGTTTTCTTCTCTAGTCTTCCCAATCTGGTGCTCGGCCAAGAGGTCCTTGCAGTGCCTCCCAGGGTCGTCGGCGACAGCAACGCGGCGGTCACCAGCGTGTAAGTATAAATATTTTTGCTTTGTTTTTTTGCACTTTTTATTTCATTTCTTTTGTGGAGGCTAATTATGTTATTTTTGTCTTTTTCTTTAACAGCCTTCACAGCGTGCTCCCGACTCTGACGGTGAGGATGGAGGACTCGATGTGGACCACCTCATCGATCTCGTCAGAGAAAGGGAGCCGCTCTGGAATATGGCTGACCGCCGCCACGCTGACCTTATCGTTACCTGACGACTCTGGGAGGAAATCTGTTCGCTCCTTGTGGGCCGCTGGGAGGACCTCGATGTTCGGGCCCAGATTAAAGAGCGTAAGTATATACAGTACCGGTTGCTTGATGTAAACCAGTGTTTCCCGAACTCCAGTCCTCGTGGTCCCCACGGATCATGTGTTCAGGATTTCTATTTACTATGGAAATCCTGAAAACATGACCCCTGGGGACCATGAGGACTGGAGTTTGGGAAACACTGATGTTGTATACTAACCACTTTGTCCTTTCTCGTTTCAGGGAACAGAATTGTGAATCGGTGGCGGTCTGTGAGGGATCGTTTCAAGAAGGAGTTCAATAAAGAGATGCGGGCCCCGAGTGGATCTGGAGGACGCAGGAGCAAGTACAAGTACGCAGAAGCCCTGTCGTTCCTCCGGGAAACAATGGTCACTAGAAGGTAAATATTACACACCACATGTGAAAAAAAATGTTAGATGTAAATTTTTTTTTTCAGCCAGGGCCATACCATGTCAGTATTTTAATTGTTTTTTTTCTCTTTATTCCACAGCACGGTGAGCAGCACTCGGGAGCCTGCACGATTGGACCCTTCTGAGGCGATCCCTGAGGAGACCGGCACCGAGGGACACTTCGACCGCCCCGGTACATCTGCACCTTCCCAGCCTTCCCACACATTCGACCCATCTGTCCCATCCACCAGCACAGGAGCATCGTGGCCGCCTACATTACATGAAGCTGCTGGTGAGGAGATCGCTTTCCCTTTACCCCACCCTTCTGCCCCTGCAACCTCTAGTACACCTGCGGGTACTGGGCGGCAGCGGCAGAGGGGTCAGGAAAAGACTTATGCGCCAGAGTTCTTGCATCTGAATGCATCTTTCCAGAACTGTCTAAAAGTCTTGTCAGAGCAAATCTCCGCAGGCTATCAGCAGATCAACTCCAGCATTCTGGAGGTGAAGACACTTCTGCAAACCATGCATTCAGAAGCAAGATCTTCGCCAAACCACACCTTTTTCAGGTCTGTTGTGGAGCGCATGGAAACGCTCTCTCCTGCCCAGCAGATGCATGTAATGCATTCATGCCACGCTGCTCTCCAGCAAGTTACCTCCCAACCTCCTCCTCCCACCACAGTAGTTCCTCCACCTGCACCCTCTCCAGCCACTTTCCATCCTCCCCCTCCTATTACATCTACACCCCCTCCAGCCACTTTCCATCCTCCCCCTCCTATTACATCTACACCCCCTCCAGCCACTTTCCATCCTCCCCCTCCTATTACATACCATCCACCTCCCCAGCACCATCCACCTCCCCAGCACCAGCAACCTCCCCAGTACCAGCAACCTCCCCAGCACCAGCAACCTCCCCAGTACCAGCAACCTCCCCAGTACCAGCAACCTCCCCAGTACCAGCAACCTCCCCAGTACCTGCAAACTCCCCAGTACCAGCAACCTCCCCAGTACCAGACATCTCCCCACTTCCAGCAACCTGCCCCGTACCAGACATCTCCCCACTTCCAGCAACCTGCCCCGTACCAAACTCCTTCCCCATACAACTTGCCATCAACATCATCTGCTCCTACAGTCCCTGCCCAACCCTCCACTCCACCACCCACCACCTCTTCTGCTTCCCACATGTCCACCCATTCTGTAGTTTTTTCCACACCTTCACCTCTAACTGTTCCTTCCCCACCACGATCCCAGTCCTCTCTCCACACTCCCAGTGTTGAAGTGTCCCGCAGCCCCTCCAGCAGTATTTCCACCACACACTACACAGATTTATAATGTGTGTATTTAAATAAAAATGACCAGTTTTATGGTTTCAAAGCTTTATTAAACAAGTTTATTAAAATTTTAAAAAAGTTTACTAAAAAAAACATTTTTCAATAAAAGTTAAATTATTTTACACTGGTTGTCTGTCATTTCTTTCTGCGGCGAAAAAGGTTAAATACAGGGTATTTAAAAGGTGAAATGGTATTCAAAACTAGGTATATAACTGTGGGTAAATTTTAGCTTTTTGCCACAGTTGTGTTCCTGGTTGTGTTTGAAGCAAAGTATTTCACCTAAAAAGTTGTGTTTATTGTTGGTGATTTCCTAACAATGTACACAACTTTTGTTAAAAGGTGAAATACTTTGCATAAAACACAACCAGGTACACACCTGTGGCCTAAAGCTAAAAATAGTAAGACCATGACAAGATAGCCAACTTTGGTTGGCAAAGGTATATACTGTTGGTCCAGAAGGTACACAAGTTTGGTTAGGGCACAAATCTTTCACACTCTGTCATCCTGCCAGTGTACTCTGCCTTGAGGTGACATAAAGTATATTGCAAAATTGTCCCTCATTACTGAAACCGTCACAGAACTTCTAGTGGTAATGTCATGGTAATCTTGCAAGGTGGTTTCTTCAGAGGTGTCCTCAATGGAAATGGGTTCCTTGCAGATAACAAAATTGTGGAGTACCACGCACGCTTTGATCACCTCGTCCACAGTTTCTGTCTTGAGGTTGATCGCAGTCAATAGGACCCGCCATTTGGCTGTCAGAATACCAAAGGTACATTCAACCATTCTTCTTGCTCTTGTGAGGCGGTAATTAAAAATGCATTTTGGTCTTGTCAATCCTCTGCTAGAGTACGGTTTCAAAAGGTGTTCTGACAGCTGGAAGGCTTCATCCCCTACACAGACAAATGGCATAGGTGGACCAGATGTTTGCGGCAGCGATCTAGGTGGTGGGAACTGGAAGGTGTTTCCATACAGTTTACGCCCCATGGCAGACAGTTTGAAAACTTGAGAGTCATTGGAGCGGCCATAGGCCCCAATATCAACCGCAATAAATTTGTATTCCGCGTCAGCGATGGCCATGAGGACAATTGAAAAATATTTCTTGTAATTGAAATATTCCGATCCCGATCCAGCTGGCTTTACAATGCGGATATGTTTCCCGTCCACAGCGCCCAAGCAGTTTGGAAACTGACATATCTGTTGAAACTTGTCAGCAATTTCAATCCACCTCTCTGTTGTGGGCTCTGGTAAAAACTCTTCAGCTAAGGAGTCCCACAGTGCACGGCATGTGTACTTCACAATTCCAGATATGGTGGAAATCCCGAGTCTGTACTGGAAATGCAGTGACGAAAGGGATTCTCCAGTTGCAAGAAATCTGTGGGGAATTAAAAAACAATAAATTAGTTTTAAATCACAGCATTACATACCAAAACTGACCTATAACACTTGGAGATACAAACTACCACCAACAAGATTGCAGTGAAAGTGTGCTCTGATGCGAGCATATCCAATAAATGTGGCTTACCTTAAAGTCACCATCAGACGCTCTGCGGGTGAAACAGAGAAGCGGCAATAGGTGTCCGCTTTTCTTATGAGGTGTGCAATGCGCTCCACCAAGTAATCAAAATTCTCCATTTTCATCCTAACATATCCAAAAAATTTATCCGGGTTTCGTCGAAGGTCCATGCAGAGTGTAGAATAGACCCCACGCGTCATTCTCTTGGCTGTGATGGGGTGGATCCACAAACGTCGTCTACGATGCCTGATGCGCTGCTGTCTCGCTCTCTCCTTCTCCAGAACAATCACCCTGAAACGATTCGCCTCCGCTATAAAATCCGCCAAATTCTTCAAAATATTTCCAATGACAACATCCATCTTCGCCAGTAACTTGCTCTTCTCTCCAACCTGCACTTTCTCCTCTACAACCTGTCAAAGAAGGGCTGTAGGAACATGCTATATATAGTTTTCCAGTAGCCAATCCCGTTCGGAAGGCCACAAGGGTCAAGTTTAAAAACCGGATCCGGCGTAATCCGTCGAAAAACGGATAGAAAAACGGATGAACCGGATGAGACGGATCCGGTTTTGTCTGTCAAGAAAAAGACGGATCCGGCAGAAAACCGGATCCGTCACATCCGGTTTTACGAAACATTTGCCGGATCCGGCGTTCCGGCACGACGCCGGATCGCGCCTGACGCCGAAAACCTGATGTGTGAAAGTAGCCTTACAGTGGGGGAAGCAATGTAGCATTGCTGACTACCTTCATTCGGAACAGGTGCACATGTGGTACATGAGGTTTGGTAGTCCGTCCACGCTTGCAAGTGCATGGTGGTTAAATGTCTAAGCATGCAACTGGTATTCAAATTTCTCAGATTTTTCCCTCGACTAAAGGTCTTTGGGCACTTCTTACAGATAACTTTTGCCTGATCATTAGGATTTTGTTCAAAAAAGTGCCACACTGCACTCTTCCTTCTATGGAATACATTTTGAGACCTTGCACGCTGTGCTAATTTGACCATCTGGCCAAGCTGTCCTGCAACTCTTTTGGTTTTTGTTACACATTTTTGGACTGCTACAGTCATGCCAGATAACAGCTGTTGCGATGTCGTTGCCTGCTGCGGATCCTCCTCCTCCTCTTCTGAGCTATTGGCAGCGGCACCCTCTTCCCCCAATGGATGCCAATCTGGGTCAACAACTGGGTCATCCATCGCCTCCTCTTCAATTTCATGTGCACCTTCCTCTGTGTCACCGTGTAAGGTGGTATAGTATGCGGGAAGGGGCACCAGAGTTACATCATGGTCTGATTCTGCCTCAGTACACTGCGAGGACAATGTAGTGCTCTGAGTGAATGTACAAGTAGAAAAATCTAGCAGTGGCTGTGCATCAAGACACTCCATGTCAGATTCATCTTGGACTGGGGAATTCACGATTTGACTTGCTAACCCAGGCATGGTATGTGAAAAGAGCTCCATGGAGTAATCTGTAGTGTGGCCTGCTGCATCCTTTACTTTTGGTAGGGGTGAAGGACACAAGGTAGTGTGGCCTGCCTCATCCTTCACTTTTGGTAGGGGTGAAGGACACAAGGAAAGGTGTTGTCCCTGACCAGGAGCCTCCACTGACGACTCAGTGCTTTTATTTTTTGAAACTTCAGAAGAGGAGGTGAGAGAGCTGGAGGCTGTGTCAGCAATGTAAGCCAAAACTTGTTCCTGAAGCTCCGGCTTTAAAAGTGGTTTACCTACTCCCAGAAAAGAGAGCCTTCGAGGCCTTGTGGAGCCAGACGATGACGCAGGCTCAATACCTCCTGCCTTAGGTGCTATTGTGCTTTTGCCACTACCAACAGATGCAACATCACCACCACCACCATCGGGACCAGCTGGCAACCCCCGCCCACTTCCATGGCATCTTCCACCATACTTAGGCTACTTTCACACTTGCTTTTTTTTGCAGCAAGTTTTTCCCACAAAAAACACATGGAAAAAACGCATGCAAATTTTGCGTTTTTTTCAAGCATTTTTATGAGCATGCATGAAAAAAACGCAGCATTTTTATGCGTTTGTATGCGTTTTTAGTGCGTTTTTACCGCGTTTGCGTTTTTTTCCAACATTAGTTGGCCCCTCACACTAACCCAAACCATGACTTTACTAACCCTAACCATAACCCTAACCCTAACCCTGACCCTAACCCTAACCCTTAACCAAACCATACCCTGACCCTAACCCTGACCCTAACCCTAACCCTGACCCTAAACCTAACCCTTAACCAAACCATACTAACCCTAACCCTAACCCTTAACCAAACTCTACCCAAACCCTAACGCTAAACCCTAACTAACACTAAACCCTAACCCTTAACCAAACCATACTAACCCTAACCCAAACCCTAACCCTGACCCTAACCCTAACCCTAAACCCCCTTAACTAACCCTAACTATAACCCAAACCCCTAAATTCCATTGTCTAACTAATGGTCAACAAAAAAACGCATGCGCAAAAAAACGCATACATGAGCATGGCAATGCGCACATATGCGCACCCATAGACTTATAATGGGTGTCTTGCTGTAAAAAAAAAATGCATTGCGCGCGCATGCGTTTTTTTGAGGCAAGTCGGACGCCCAAAAAATGCAACAGGATGCACACCACAAAAAAACGCATGCGCGGAAAAACGCATACAAACGCATGTGTATGCACACATAAGCGCATCCCATGCAAAATATAGGGGGGAAAAACGCATGCGTTTTTTAGCGCTAAAATCCAGCGCAAAAAAACGCAAGTGTGAAACCAGCCTTACTCATTTTTGTGAAAATGTACCCAAAATACCACAAGCTATATGGTACTGTAAAACAAGGTAGAAGGTGTATCTACTATTAGTGAGAATTTGAATCTCACTATAGATTTGAGGACGCTGAACAATTGTCTCAGGCCCAGGAGAGATTACACCTCAATGTAACAGGCTGAAATTGGATGGTGTATGACAAGGTGGAGGGTGTCTATAGGATTGGTGAGAATTTGGATCTCACTATAGATTTGAGGACGCTGAACTATTGTCTCAGGCCCAGGAGAGATTACACCTCAATGTAACAGGCTGAAATTGGATGGTGTGTGTCAAGCTGGAGGGTGTCTATAGGATTGGTTAGAATTTGAATCTCACTATAGATTTGAGGACTCTGAACTATTGTCTCAGGCCCAGGAGAGATTACACCTCAATGTAACAGGCTGAAATTGGATGGTGTATGACAAGGTGGAGGGTGTCTATAAGATTGGTGAGAATTTGAATCTCACTATAGATTTGAGGACACTGAACTATTGTCTCAGGCCCAGGAGAGATTACACCTCAATGTAACAGGCTGAAATTGGATGGTGTATGACAAGGTGAAGGGTGTCTATAGGATTGGTGAGAATTTGAATCTCACTATAGATTTGAGGACGCTGAACTAGTGTCTCAGGCCCAGAAGAGATTACACCTCAATGTAACAGGCTGAAATTGGATGGTGTATGACAAGGTGGAGGGTGTCTATAGGATTGGTGAGAATTTGAATCTCACTATAGATTTGAGGATGCTGAACACTTGTCTCAGGCCCAGGAGAGATTACACCTCAATGTAACAGGCTGAAATTGGATGGTGTATGACAAGGTGGAGGGTGTCTATAGGATTGATGAGAATTTGAATCTCACTATAGATTTGAGGACACTGAACTATTGTCTCAGGCACAGGAGAGATTACACCTCAATGTAACAGGCTGAAATTGGATGGTGAATGACAAGGTGTAGGGTGTCTATAGGATTGGTGAGAATTTGGATCTCACTAGAGATTTGAGGACGATGACAATGATGCTCTCAGTCCAAGTATGGATGCAGGCAGCCTAACAAGCAGGAATGCTGCACACACAAAAGGGTGGAAAAATGAACGCTTGGTAACTGTGCAGAAAAGAGGAAAAAAAGTATTTTTGCTTTTAAAAAAGCAGTTTGCACAGCAGTGTGCAAACAGCAATGCAGCTATCAGGGAGCCTTATAAGGCAGCCTAATAACCAACAGAGCTGATGCACAAAAATGTAGCCTTCCCTGTCACTGCACACAAAGTGTGTTGTAAGTGGAAATCGCTAACAGCAGAAGCAGTTTTTTTAGTTCTTCTTCCCTGCCTAACGCTCTCCCTTATTCAGAATCAGCAGCTGCAACCTCTCCCTAATGCAAAGATCGGCAGAAGTAAGATGGCGGTCGATGTGCACGCCCTTTTATAGCCCCTGTGACGCCACACAAAGCCAGCCAATCACTTGCATGCCCTTCTCAAAGATGGTGGTGACCGATGCCTATGTCATCGCGTTGCCCACAGTGTGTGTCCTCCATCATTGGCTGAAAAATGGCGCTGGAAGCATCTTTTGAAACGCGACTTTGGCGCTCTGGTCGCCGACCTCGTGGCCGACCTCGCCGACTTTTGAATATGACCGACCCATTTCGCTCAACTCTAGTAGCAAACAATAGCAGATTATTGTCATTTACTAAGGCATGTTGACTCTTGTATGGACCATTTGTATGGAAAAACCTTTTGTATTTACATTTAATTTATAGGGTTGTCCATTGATTATTACTACTTATTCCTTTCTGCCACAGCCTATCCCCCTTTTTTGGAGGCCTTTTGCCCTGTCTTTTTAATTTTCCTTATCTTTTAACAATATTTAATAAAGAATAACGATTTTAATACACTTTCTGTTACCTTCACTTCTTTCCTATATGATATATACCATTGTGGAATATGTTGAGCCCTATATGATGAAAGCAGCCTGAATGCACTATTCAAAAGAAAATATGTAAAATCCAATAGGCAATTTATGCATACATTTCTAGGAGAAACAAACGAGGCAGAAATTAGAAAACATACTTCAGAGTTGTTTTATTGCTATTTTATGGGGTACACAAGTATCTACTTAGAGATAAGTCAGTAGAGATAACAGGTCCCCTTAACGGGCTTTTTTGATGAATACATTTTTTAGTTCTCAGGCTAGCTCAGTTATTAGCTGCAGCGGTTTGTCGTCATGATGACGTCACCGCTGCAGTAGTGGCCTCATATTGGTATTTTTAACCTCAGCAAGCCTGGAAATGTTTTAAGGGGATGGCCACTACTAGGACAACCCCTTCTTAAACTAAATCTTCAACAACAATAAAATAATAAAGCCTATACTCACCTCCTGTGCCAGCACCGTTCAAGCGGTGTCTGTACTCGCGGTCCCAGTTCTGTGATGCAGTGTAATGACATGTCATGCTGGAAACCAAATCATCGCTGGCGTCACTGCCTCCGCCTTCGAACAAATTGAACATGAAGAGCAAGGCCGGACTACCGCTGATCCCTGGCTTCCTATTCATGTTCAGCTTGTCCATAGGCGGAGACAGTGACGCCAGCGATGATTGGGCCTCCCGCATCACCTGTCATTCCACCGCATCACAGGCCCGGGGAAAGTGAGTGCCAAAAAGAAAGAATAGAAAACACAAGTAGACTTCATACGTAAAACACGAATGTCTGAAAGAGGCCTTAAAGGGAATCTGTCACCCCATTTTTGTCCTATAAGCTGTGGCCACAGCCATCAGGGGCTTATCTACAGCATTCTGTAATGCTGTAGATAAGCCCCCGATGTAATCTGAAAGATAAGAAAAAAGAGTTAGATTATACTCATCCGGGGTCCGGTCCGATGGGTGTCGCCGTCCGGTCCGGTGCCTCCCATCTTCATACGATGATGTCCTCCTCCTTGCTCCTCCCTCGGCCCCTGAGCAGGCATACTCTATCTGCCTGCGTAGAATGCTGTAGATAAGCCCCTGATAGCGGTGGCCGCAGCTTATAGGGCTAAAATAGGGTGAAAGATTCCCTTTAAGATATTTTTAGACCCAATGAGAATCAGTAAACTAATGTTCATAAGAACTCCCGCTCCCGACTATTGGCTCATATAAACTCACTGACGATGATCTGACAAAAGAGTAAAGCGCTGATTGGAATGTTTATGCCAGTATAAAAACCATCATTATCGTCATCACATTGTCCCATGTAAAAAGAGGAATATGCTGCTATTAGCATGATGCTAGATGGGAACTTATAGGTAATAAATCGGCACTTGTTAACGGAGAGGAAATTGGCCCGCTTAAATGCACTATTAAGTTAATGTACCTGCATTTTTGTTACTGGTTTCATAGAATAGTAGAGTTGGAAGGGACTTCCAGTGTCATCTGGTCCAACCCCCTGCTCAATGCAGGATTCACTAAATCATCCCAGACAGATGTCTGTCCAGCCTCTGTTTGAAGACTTCCATTGAAGGAGAACTCACCACTTCTCGTGGCAGCCTGTCCCACTCATTGATCACCCTGACTAGGTAAAAAATTTTCCAATATCTAATCTGTGTCTCCTCCCATTGTTTCATTCCATTGCTTCTCGTGTTTCCATGTTGCAAATGAGAAAAATGATGATCCCTCTACACTGTGACAGCCCTTCAGATATTTGTAGACAAATAGTTGTGCTTTAACACTATGATTTATTTATTTCTTATATTCCTCTTGGATAGGAGAATGAGGGTCATTGTCCACGCTGCCGATGTAGATAACAAGAAACTGGAGAACAATGGTGGGAAGATCAAGCGGTTTATTCTCCACGCGTTTCAAAGTTGAGCTAACGTCTTCTGCAGGAAAAAAAAAAGCAATTGAGCTGAAAAATAAAGAGACCTCACACCTAACTCGGGGTATGTATTGTAATTGCAGTAATATTGACGCCCACCAAATATCTTACCCTTTTGATTTTTGGGAATTTAAAGAATGTGTCTGAAAGGAGTGATAAATTAGCTTCTCCAGTGTTGTCTCTACACCTCTGGTCTTTAGATACTGTATGTGTCCAGCAGATAATGTCTTGTGACCACTGCAGCCAATCACTGGTCGCAACAGCCACATGCCCCCCCATGCATAAATCTTCACTGAGGCCAGTGATTGGCTGCACTGGTCACAAGGTTTGGAACATCACCACAGCAGAAAACTAAACAAAGACCAGAGGAGGCAGATCTTTTGATATGTCCCATCAGTGCATGTGAAGTTCTAGGAGGTTGCAATGTCTGACATATTTATATTTCTTTACCCATCAACTAACCTTTCGCCCCATGAATCCCAGGTGTGTCTCGCTCTGCTGGGATATATTTAATACTGCGACAGACACAGAACGCGTTGTATACCCAGGTTGTTATTATGTTAATTGCTGTGAAATGAGCTTTTATTTATATATCTATGCAATCATATGCAGGCACACGGCGAGCAGAGAGAAGAGGCTGTGGGGTGGGCGGGGGCGCTCTCCTAGATTTAGACTGAGAGTGTGAGAAACCCTGAAAAATTCTCTTTATTAACAGACAAGTGGTAGACAGACGTGGAACCATTATTCTGAGTAATCCCCTGAGACATACTGTAAAGGATGTGACGCTCCACTGTGTCATAAAGCAAGAGAAACGGATAAGAAGGGACGAGCATCAAGAAATGTGCCACCTCCTAATGGTAAAGTAGGAAGACAGTGATGATGGAGATTTCAGCTATCGGGTATCTGAAAGCTAAAGCACGCACATGATTGACAGCTATCTAGCCGGCAGTTAAAAAGTAATTGTCGTTTCATTTTTATCTTTTCATGAATCAATAATACACGTGGAACTAAGAAACTTAGTAATATATCTTATCACAGAAATCTGCTTCATTCTCCTCATGAACAGATCTTTCACTCTGAAAATTCTCAATCCATGGGTAAATTCTGTCTCCAGTGAAGACAGATATTCCCATCACGGAGATAGGGGACAACAATTGGTGCTCATAAAGTTCTATGGAGAACTGTAACTATCATTTCAGAAGAATGTGTAGTGCAATTTCTGCATCTGCCTCTGGCTTCCCTCTCCCTTCCATAGAATTTTAAAGCGGAGGATCGAGTTTAAAGGGGGTTTTACACTAAGCAATATCGCTAGCAATATCGCTAAAACGTCACTGGTTTTGTGATGTTATAGCGATATTGCTAGTGATATCGCTATGTGTGATACTTACCAGCGACCGGCTCCCCCGCTGCTCATCGCTGATGGCGCGAGAATGTCCGGCTCCATTTCTCGTCGTCTGCTTCCTGCTGGGCTTCCTGCTGTGACGATGAGCGACGCGTGGAGGCGGGCGGGAGGACGTCAGGATCGCTGTGTGTGAATGGTAAGTATCGTGCGCTGTGTCGCTGCTGCATCGCTGTGAGATCTTTCTGTATGAAAGCTCACTAGCGATCATTTAGCGATGCACCAGCGATCCTGACCGGGTCGGATCGCTGGTTGGATCACTGGTGCATCACTAAATGTAAAAGGGCCTTAAGTTGCATTTCCTGAAATTCTTGGTTTCACGCAAATCAGGACACTCTGAGATTAGATTCACGGATCACCAAAAAAAAAACTTGTCCAACACTATTTCTCACACTGCTGAAGCATCAGAGTGCTGATAAAGGTCAATTTGTGTCGTTGCTAGGGCTTCCCCATAATGCCCTGCGGCTATGATATCTAGCATATTATCATATTCAGAATTGAGAGCCCTCAGTAGTTGATACCTTTTAATGGCTAACTGAAAAGATGGTAATACATTGCAAGCTTTCGAGACTACTCAGGTCTCTTCATCAGGCTAGACACGGTACAAAGATATACATCTTTCCTGTAGCATATTATCAGACCTTGCACAGTGGTGGTCAGCACCTGGGTCAACACAGATCTTTGGATTTCAGTGGAGAATAGCAGAGTTATTTTCCATCTCCAGAGTCCCTGGGTAAGGGGGCAGACAGACAGCCATTAGAGTTGAGCGACTTTGGTCGGATCGGGTTTCATGAAACAAAATTTGATTCAGATGAAACTGGTCCGGCTAGGGCAAAAAAAAGTCGGAGTTTCGTCCGAAACCTGATCGCAATGCATGTCAATGGGGAATAAAAGTCGGCATTGAGCGGATGACATTCATCCACTCAATGCCGACTTTTATTCCCCATTGACTTGCATTGGGGGTCGGGTTTCGGATGAAACTCCGACTTTTTTTGCCCTAGTCGGACCAGTTTCATCTGAAACAAATTTTGTTTCATGAAACCCGATCCGACCAAAGTCGCTCAACTCTAATGGCCATATTTCTTGCGCTAGGATGATATGGCAGTGTATGGACTGGCACGGCACCTCTCCCGACCTGAACTTGATAGCGTGATGTAATTTTATGCAGCTGTCACGCTCAGGTCAAGGCTGACTACTAAACAAAAATGAAAAGACCCATCTACTACATAGAAAAAACTTTAATGATAACTTCTTAAAAAGGGGGGGCTGTTATACCAAACAAGGAGGCGCACAGAGCAGGGTAAAGAGTAAATTGACTCTTTCTCCCATTTAGAAAGGAGAGCCCCAGTTTTACATCAAGTGGCAGGAGAGATGGTGAATGGTGAGTCTAAGGCCACTGGGAACATTATTATGCTTAATATAGTTTTCCAACGATTGTTCCTCCCACCAGGATTTAATATTATTTTTGTATGCTTCTGTCAACTCTAGAAAGATAGCTGTAAGTGAAGGCACTGTAGCTAAAATATTGCCAGTCTCAAATTCTGGTTCTTGCATCGAAACTATCAAAGTGACTTTGACCCTATACATTTGGCAGATATCCACACTCTTTTCAATTTGTCAGCTGGCACATTTTGGTCACACATTCTGTAGTTATGGTGGTTTTTCATTTCTTTCCTTTACAGGGTATATAAGGGGCAGTGAGGTCTAGCCGTCGTTCAGCAGGGCGCCTTCTCGCTCCTAGGCTGCCAACCTCTGCAGCAAGGTAGGATAACCAACAGGGCAAAATTAGGGTCCGCACCCTTACTCTTTACCCCCCTCTTTGCTCCACCTTGTTTGGTATAAAAGCCCCTCTTTTTAATAAGTTATCATTAAAGATTTTTGGACATAGTAGGTGGGTCGTTTCGTGTTTGTTTAGTTGTTTCAGACCTGCCAAGGTTTATTGAATTATGTGTTTTTTCAAGACTGACTACTAGTCAGACTTAGCTTAGGATCGCATGAGTATTTTGGAAAGTTCAAAATGTATAGATGCAGCAGAGCTGGAAACGTCTGTATGTTTCTAAAACTATTCTTTGTTCGCAACTCTCCTCCTTTCCATCACTATTACTGGGGGGAATCATTTTAACATGAAACATTTCAATGCAATTATTTATTTTTTTAACAGAACTTCTGTCCGAGAAATATTTTAAGGATTCCTTGATTTTAACAGTGTTTGCTATATATCGTACTTGCAGTTCTTTGTCCAAGTTCTGAGTAAGAATTCTCTTATACTGGCATTTTTTTTTCCAAAAATGACAAGTGAAAGGATTCAGAAAAAATATAAATCTTTGTATTGTGTTAGCCAGTTGATAGAAAAAATATTAAAATTTGAGCGTATTCAAAGGTTTATACAATCTTTTCAGTTAGCCATTAAAAGGTACCAACCACTGAAGACTTAAGTTAATGGATTCTCAATTACATACTTTTATTACAACAGCACATTGCTGTTTACACGGGGTGAAGCAGCTCTATTTCCTTTTCCCACTGTAACATATTCCAGGACAAAGTTGAGCATTAAAGAGTAACTGTGATTTTAATCTGTATTTCATAAATTATTCGTACACATGAAAATAAGCAATTTTGTAATCTACTGCATCTTATAAGAGAAATCTGCTTCTTTCTCCTCCTGAACTGATGTTTCCTTCTCGAATCACAGGTAAAATCTGTGTTCAGTGAAGACAGATTTCCCAATAACTGAGATAGGAAATGACTAGAGATGAGTGGATAGCTTGAAATTTGATTTAGCTGACAATGCCAAATTTTCCCCCAAAATATGATTTGCGGCAAATTAATCAGTACCATTATAAATATTAGAAAACTTATAATTGGTTGCAAATACATGTGGGGGAGAGGAGAGAGAGAGAGAGAACCTTGCTGATTGTAAGAGCTTACACTCTACAGGCGAGAGAGGACCCCACTGACCATAAGAGCTTATGCTCTACAGCAGAGAGAGGCCCCCACTGACCATAAGAGCTTACACTCTACAGGAGAGAGAAGACCCCACTGACCATAAGAGCTTATGCTCTACAGGAGAGAGAGGACCCCACTGACCATAAGAGCTTACACTCTACAGGGGAGAGAGGACCCCACTGACCATAAGAGCTTATGCTCTACAGCAGAGAGAGGCCCCCACTGACCATAAGAGCTTACACTCTACAGGAGAGAGAAGACCCCACTGACCATAAGAGCTTACACTCTACAGGAGAGAGAGGACCCCACTGACCATAAGAGCTTATGCTCTACAGCAGAGAGAGGCCCCCACTGACCATAAGAGCTTACACTCTACAGCAGAGAGATGGCCACGCTTAACATAAGAGCTTACACTCTACAGGAGAGAGAGGACCCCACTGACCATAAGAGCTTACACTCTACAGCAGAGAGATGGCCATGCTTAACATAAGAGCTTACACTCTACAGAAAAGAGAGAAGACCCTGCTGATCATAAGAGTTTACACTCTACAGAAGAGAGAGACTTATGGTGCAGACAGACCACCATTTTTCTCATAGGAGGAATCCTCCAACTGACCCTCAGCTCTCCATTACCTTCTGTCCTTTATAGAGAAGGTAATCTATGATTTTGCGTAAACTACAGCATGACGTCATCACCTAAAAATACTTGTGGTCTCTTTCAGATCCCTCCTCACCTCACTGCCTGCCTGTATCTGCTACACTCAGCGGACAATATAATTTCCACCTTATATATGACAGCAGTAATAGAGTCGGTGAGTCACTACAATGATTGACTGCAGCTATAACCTCCTGACTTTCACTAAGGGTGTTGTTTGCAGGCTCTCCATCATATCCTATACAGTGCACTTTAAGCTGCTCACCCTGCCTCCTGCTTGACAGGGAGTAAGTTATCACAAAAGTCACAGTATATAGGATGGAATTTCAGGTAGTGTGCTGTGTGCAAGTTCTTCATCGCATCCTATAAGGTGCAGTTTCAGCTTGTTCCACCTGCTTCCTGCTTGACAGGGAGTAACTTATCACAAGTGAGAGGCACAGGATACAGAATTGAGCTGCATCACATAAAGTACGCTGAGACTGAAATGTGAGAGGGCTGCCATTCTGTGTCACTAATTTATCACGACTGCCCTTAGATAGGATTCTGAGTATGGCAGGTGCAGTGACATCAGGCATTGTTCACTCAAATCATAAATACATCAACATTTTTCTTTTTTACAGGGTCTGTATAGTGCTGCCTATTGGTTGGGTCTATCTTATCTGACACCTACCAATCTGAACACCACTCTGAAGTGTCCAGTTTCTATATCAGCTGTGCACACAGAGTGGTGTAAGGGGGGCAATAGTAGCTCTATGAGTTTGTCATTACTTTTTAAGAGTGGTGGAGAAATACCCAGACATACTACTGAGCCTGCATACCTCTATGTGCATGTAACTCACACAAAAGCTGCACACTTCAGAGTGGCGTTTTGACTGGTCTGTGAGGGTCTCAGAACCTGTTGGTCCCAAAATATTTGACAGAACTAAATAGCCTTTAGAATATATTAAAAAAATGTGAAATATCAGATACACTTTAATAATAACTTACATTGTATAATATATTGGCAGAAATTATATCTAAAATGCTTCTTTAAGGTCAGTTTAAACATCTCCACCACAATGGAAATGCAATCTTTTTGTGAGCACCGTGTCATCCATTCCAAAAATTTACTTGCCAATGACAAGATATGATATTAAAAGATGTTCATAGTTTGCGCACTGAATATCTTTCGCTGTCAGGTGTAGGATGAGATAGCCAGGCAGCCAGTTCCTCAGCCTCTCTTGAACATGATGAACTTAAGAACCTGTAGATTTGTAGTAAAGGCGGAGTACACCTGTTTCTCTAATGATGGCATGCCCAGTTATGGAGGTTACTCATGATTGCCATGTAATAAAAGTCACATCAGGTCTGTTACAGCAGATTACTTTTCTCTCTTGACAGTGGAATGTTTAATTTTGCAACCTTAGCTTTTCCTGCAGCTGATATTTTACTATTATTACACCGCAGTCAAACAAGCTCACTAATTGCCATGACGGGATGAGCAGGTATCTGAGCTTGCCTGGGTTGAACCGCTGCTCCTCGGCATTCTTCTACCGTGGAGCAGATGATGGAGTGAAAGCCCAATTAACTGAAAGTTCAGAAAGAACTATAAGAATGTGAAGACACTGCAGAGATAGGTTACAGAGAAGACACCAAGAAATAAATCAGGAAGAGGTAAACGGCTCTCTGACAAGTGACAAGCTGTGTGTGGTCATATTAGAAGTAGGGAAGGAAAGACATTCCTCATGTCAGACATCCATAAAGACCAGAGCACCAATGGAGCTGATCACAGGTATAAAGAGTAACCAGACCTAGGTCATTGAATGTCAATGAAGAGTATAATTAGTAAATGGATTATCAACATCAAGTCGTCTGAAGACAAGCACCTGACTCTACATATACCAGACCACCTTGGCTCTATATGGCACCGGGTTACTGAGCAGTTTTGCCATCCATCCATTCACCCGTGGTTGAGATGGAGTCAAGGCGCGTAGGCAAAGTCACAGAAGAGGTTGGCCAGAAACATTAGAAAACTTGGCTTGTCAATTAGCAGAGCTTCTCTTTACTTACTGGACCAGGTTTACAGAAGCAGGAAAATACAAGGCAGGGGATGAGCCGATCAGCTACGGACTTTCCCAAATCACAAGCCACTGCTGATAGAGCTTACAACCTTTCAATGTATAAATCTTAAATGAAAGGCCGTATTAATCCCAGGCCCCTTTCCATCCATAAAGCCCATAAAACTCCTCAGAAACCCATTTTTTTATTCAAATTTACATACCCCCATCTTTGTTATTTAAAGGAATACTGTAAAATCTCAATCATTGCATCATGAAAAGTTATATGATATTCTGACGTACTCTGGGTATTTGCACATGGAGTTTTTCTGAGGCAGTCAAAAACGACAAGTATTCTTGTGGAAACCATGTCAGGACACTCAAAGTTTTTGGGGAGTTGTGAGAGTTTGTGGAGGATTTGGAGAGTTTCCCTCAGTTTTTGCTCCAAAATCTACTCAAAAAATTTTTCCAACCAGAAGATATTTCAGGAAACTGGGATTTCTTTCTAAACTGCCTTTTGCTTTGTTTTTTTGCAGTTGTTTCTTGAGTGTTTCTTCAATGGTTTTGGCTGCCGGCATTTTTTTAAGGTTTTTCCCATGGTTTTTGTTAGGTCATTTTTTAGGCTATGTGCACATGACAGCTTTTAAACTTACAGTGGCTTGTGAAAATATTCACCACTCTCCCCACTTCCTGGCTTTTTCTGTTTTGCTACAAGTGTTTAATTATTTTTGAAATCTGATTTGTGTGTGATGCATCTGCACTAAATAGTCTAAGTTGGTAAAGTGAAGTGAGAAAATATAGGTATAAATTAAATTTATGAGATCAAATAAGTAAAAATTGGAATATGCATATGTATTGACCCCTTATGCTATGAAGCCTCTAAAAACGTCTGGTGCAAGCAATTACCTTCATAAGTCTCATGCTGAGTGACAGGAAGTCAACCTGTGCGCAATCTCAGTGTCACATGTCTGTCAGTATATACACTTTACCTTTCCTGAAAGGTCACAGAGGCTGAAACACCATTAACAAGAGGCAACACTAACCAACACCACCATGAAGACCAAGGAGATCTCCAAACAAGTTAGGGAAAATTGATGAGAAGTACAAGTCAGGATTGGATTATAAAAAAAATATTGGGATCCCTGACAATCACCAGAGCACCATAAAATAAATTGTCATCCAATGGAAAGACCATGGTACCACAACAAACCTGCCAAGAGAGGGCCACCCACCAGAACACTTAGTCCAGACAAGGAGGGCACTAATCAGAGAGGCAGCACAGAGACTAAAGGTAACCCCAGAGGAGCTGCAGAGTTCCCAAGCAGAGACTGGAATATCTGTCCATGCGACCACAATAAGCCATGCATGCAATAGAGGTGGCCTTTATGGAAGAGTGGGCAGAAAAAAGCCTTTACTTACACACAAAAATTGTAAGGCTCATTTTGTGTTTTTCCCAAATCTATGGAAGAATGTGCAATGATCACATGAGATTAAAATTGAACTTTTTGGCCACCAAGGTAAATGCTATGTCTGGTGCCACAGCAACACCATTCCCACAGTGAAACATAATGGTGGCAGCATCATGCAGTGTAGCTGTTTTTCATCAGCAGGAACAAGGAAAATGGTCCAAGTCGAGAGGAATATACAAAATGCAAAATACAGGAATATTCTTGAGCAAAACCTGTTTCAGTCTGTTAGTGATTTGAGACTTGGAAGAAGGTTCACCTTCCAACAAGACAATAACCCAAAGCATACAGCTAAAACAACACTCGAGTGATTTAAGGGCAAATGTGCAGATATTTTCTAGTTGCCTAGTCAAAGCTCAGATGCTAATCCAATTGAGAATCTGTGGTCAGACTTAAAGATTACTGTTCACCAAAGGAAATCATCTAACTTGAAGGAGCTGGAACAGTTTTTCCTGCAAAAATCCCAGTGGCAAGATGTGGAAAACTCATAGAGACTTATCCAAAGCCGCTTGCAGCTGTAATTGCTGCAAAAGGAGGCTCTACAAAGTACTGACTTTAAGGGGTGAATAGATATGCAGTTATTCAGTTATTTTGTCCTATTTGTTGCTTGATTCACAATAAAAAGAAAACCAAATGTTCAGAGTTGTAGGCATGCTCTTTTCATGAACTGATGCAAAACCCTCAAAAAAAAAAAAAACAGTGAAATTCCAGGTTGTGAGGTAGCAAAACACGAAAAATGCCAAGAGGGTGAATATGTTCACCAGTCACTGTCAGAAAGCCAGGTGACAAGTTTCAGAAAACTGCTGTTTTTTCTCCAGAAGTGTTTTTTGTGCTTTTTTCGTTTTTTTTCCAACAGTTTTATTTTATCACAGGATATTTTGGAGTGTTTTCCCATGTTTTTTGTGAAATCTTTTTTATTGTCTTTTTCCAGTTTTTGTATTTTTTAATTCCATGGAATAATGAAGAAACAGATTTTTTTATTTTTTAAGCAAAAATGATGACAAAAAGCTTCAAAAGACATCAGGTAGCTTCCGTAGTCTTAATAGCCTTCTCATTAATTTGTCTTGTAAATTATAGAGCATCTTCCAAGCAGACAGTGCCAGAAGAATACACAGGTCATTTCTTTTAACCACTTGGTGTTTTAGAAACCATAAATGTTTATGCATTTCTTCATGACGTTGGTATTGTCAAGTTATTTTTCCTGAGGGGAGACAAGAGCATCTTAGCGCCCCCCCACCACCCCACCTGTATAAAACCCAATACGCCGCTCACTAAAACACAGAGACCGGTAATTTCTTTGGAATTTGTATGGCCACAGCATCCTTTTATTAAATCAACAAACAAAAAAAACCCAATCTATTATGAACAATATAAATACAATAACTTGAACACTGAGGAGGAGTCCTTGAAGCCACGAGACCTTGGTGAATTAGCCCAAAATGATGTGGACAAAAACCCATCATATTACTCCCAGCCGTTACCCCACAGGCTCAGGAGCACCAACACACCTAGATATATTGTCCACTAAGCTACATGAGGATCCGCTCACTTTTGCCGGAAACTCCTCGTCCACCTTTCACCAGATCACCACCACACCTTTAAACGGAGGAGACCCTATACACTGAGTCTCCAACACCAATTTCCAAATGACTCCATGGACTCCCCCCCCCCCCCCCACGAACCGCCATGACCAAAATAACTTGAATGTTACCATCTACCAAACTGAAGGGAGGGCGGGAGTGGCTTTGGATGAAGAAGCGGGAACTATGAGGGGGAACGCCCACTGCCTCAGGCTATATATCCCACAACGCCCCTTCATTTAAAAGCCTACTCCCCCACCTAAACCTTCCAACCCCCCGTCATGTTGGCCTCCGCTCACGCCTCTTCTGGGAAGAGGGGAGGCTCAGCTCCGGCCATTGCTTGACGTTGGTATTGTCAAGTTCTTTTCCTGAGGGGAGACAAGAGCATCTTAGCGCCCCCCACCACCCCACCTGTATAAAACCCAATACGCCGCTCACTAAAACACAGAGACTGGTAATTTCTTTGGAATTTGTTTGGCCACAGCAGCCTTTTATTAAATCAACAAACAACAATAAACAATGTATTATGAACAACATAAATACAATAACTTGAACACTGAGGAGGAGTCCTTTTATTAAATCAACAAACAACAATAAACAATGTATTATGAACAACATAAATACAATAACTTGAACACTGAGGAGGAGTCCTTTTATTAAATCAACAAACAACAATAAACAATGTATTATGAACAATATAAATACAATAACTTGAACACTGAGGAGGAGTCCTTGAAGCCACAAGATCTTGGTGAATTAGCCCAAAATGCTGTGGACAAAAACCCATCATATTACTCCCAGCCGTTACCCCACAGGCTCAGGAGCACCAACACACCTTGATATATTGTCCACTAAGCTACTTGGGGATCTGCCCACTTTTGTCGGAAACTCCCCGTCCACCTTTCACGAGATCACCACCACCATACCTTTGAACGGAGGAAACCCTATACACTGAGTCTCCAAAACCAATTTCCAAACGACTCTAAGGACTCCCCCCCTCCGAACCGCCACAACGAGGGCCCTTGAACACCTCAATGACCCGAGACCCCCCCAACACGCCATGCTATGGCCCTCTCTATGCCCTCCTGAAGACCGAGAGTCCAAATGTCGGAACCACCCGCGTTTAAGTGGACACCGTCGGCCAGCCAAAAATCGCCTTCGCCCTTTTCGAGGTCAAAATGACGCACAGCCACTCCCCCGTTTCTAACAACAAAGGAAGACACCGTCCTGACCTTATTGACCTTTACCAAGGACCTCATAGAACGCCATTGCTTGCGTGGAACAATTTCAGACCAGACAATGGTGACCCCCCGGTACAACAACCACAACCGCAAACAATCCTGCTTGATATCCTTTATCAGTTCCCGAAAAGGTCGTATCGCCAGATCGTTACTCCCGACATGAAGAACAAGAATGTCCGGTGCTTGGTCCAACTGGGCACATTCATGAATTTTCTGCAATACCCTTCTCCACTCCAATCCCCTGAAACAAGCCACGGCACCAACGCCATTGTCCTGGGGAAGCCCAGTTGTTTGCCTTCGTTCCTGACATCGGCTCGCAATGCTCCCCACTGAATGAAGGAATGACCAAAAATCCAAACCGACACCTGCAACAAAAAAGGCAGTGCTAACATCAAAACATGCCAAAAATGCATGCAAACGTAACCCTCTCTATCCACCCCCTATGCTCCATCCAAGCTACCCCCCCAAAATTAAGGCCTAACATAACTTTGGTACCGATTAGACTTCCAACCACCAATGTGCTGTATAGAAGCCGGACCCAAACCCCCAGCTGCCGCTTCTGTCACCACCCCTATCCTGAAAGAATGAGGAGCAATGCTGGAGTCGTCCAGGCCCAACAACCGAATGGACTTCTTAAAAACAGCACCAAACTGGTACCGAGTCAAACTATCACCGTCAACATGACACAACAGGGAACCGCTCAAGCTGGTACGAAGCTCCCAAAAGCACCGTAAGCACTGAACGGGGCACATTGGAGAACCAGGCACGCTGCCCAACACCATTCGGCGGCCTTTTCCAGACTGATCCGTCTTGGACCGCCACAACCAAAATTCAACACCTCGTGATGTCAATACAACATCCCTAGCCAATAACCCGCCTACCAATACTTTGCTGGGAGAAACCAGCTCCCCACCCGTAAAGCCCCAAAAAATGCAAATGAGAAAGCTAGACGAAACAACAAAACCTCGTAATGCGAAGAACATGCCGACTCCAAAACGAGGCCCAACTGCTCCAATAGATTAAAAGATACTGGCCTCCTCAAATCACTCCTGCTTTTACAGCGGCTAAAAACCCTTTGCCGCCTGTTTGACCAAAGACGTCTTTGTCAAATCCCGACTACTGCGTAAGCGAAAACCAAAGGACACCCAGCCATTACCTGCGTGAGTTTTGCGCAAGACCAGCGCCGTGCCCCAACCAAGCCAACAGAATTCCCTCAAGGTCCTGCCCGAACCCAATGACCGGGCCGGCTGCAAGAACCTCCTCCCACATCTGCCATACTGCCCGGTAGGCCTCCCATGTTTTTGGGGCCAAGGAAGATTCAATCAGCGACTCTGCGGCCCGTAAGCTAATTTCCACAGTTCCTCCGGACAAGCTAAACCCTCGATCTCTGCTTCTGGCACCAAAGAGCAGAAACGATCCCACGTGAATGAGAGAGAGAGTCAGCTATTTCATTCTTGACTCCAGGAATGTGAGACGCGGTCACATGCGCATTCAAAGACAAATATAATAAAACCAATTGTTGCAACACTCGAACGACTGGAGGGGACGACGCAGTAAGACCATTGATCGTGCACACCACGCTCATGTTGTCACAATTGAACTGCACGCGCTGGTCCCGAAACTCCCGCCCCCACAAATGCACAGCCACGAGGATCGGAAAAATCTCCAACAACGTAACGTTGCACACCAGGCCAGACGCAATCCACTCATCGGGCCAATGAGACGCACACCACTGCCCTCTGAAGTAAGCCCCAAAGCCGAAACCGCCAGCAGCATCCGTAAACAACTCCAGAGCGTCGTTATCAATAACCTCCGCCATTACCAGTGAGCGGCCATTGTACCAGTCCATAAAGGACTCCCAAACCGCCAAATCTGCCCTGAGTTCCAATGACAATCTGATGAAATGATGAGGGGCTCGAATCCCTGCAGCAGCGCTTGCCAGCCTACGTGAAAAATCTCGTCCCATCAGCATAACACGACATGCAAAGTTCAGCTTCCCCAACAACGACTGGAGATCATGCAGCGACATTTTCTTCAAACAGCGTGCTCGGACCACTTCCGCCTGCAGATCCACTAACTTGTCCTCAGGCAGCCTGAATTCCCAATCCACAGTGTCAATGACAATCCCCAAAAAACACAGGCACGTACTAGGGCCCTCCATGTTACTGGGTGCCAGTGGGACTCCAAAACGCTCGGGCACCCACTCAATGGCTTTCAAGATCCTGTGACAATGCAACGAATCTGCAGGACCGACGCACCAAAAATCATCCAAGTAATGGATGACCAATTCGAAACCGGAAACATCGTGCATGACCCGCTCAAGAAAGTAACTAAAGGCTTCAAAATACGGACAGGACAATGAACAACCCATGGGTAAACACCTGTCCACAAAAAACATGCCATCCCAAAAGCAACCCAGCGGCTTCATGCTATCCGGGTGGACCGGTAAAAGGCGAAATGCGGATTCAACATCGGTCTTGGCCATAAGGGCCCCCAGACCACAGTTCCGCACCCATCGTGCCACCTCATTGAAGTAGGAGTAAACCACCAAACAGATTTCTGGATCAATACCATCATTAACCGACCTCCCACGTGGATAAGACAAGTGCTGAATAAGCCGAAACTTATTTGGCTCCTTTTTCGGAACAACTCCCAAAGGGGAAACCACCAAATCCGGAAACGGGGGAGACACAAAGGGGCCCGCCATACAGCCCAACGAAACTTCCCTTTCAATTTTTTTCAGAAATGACCGCGGCATGAACCAGCGCCGAATGCAAATTCTTCAAAACTAGCGGAATAACAAACGGGGGATGAGGAATAATAAAACCATCCTTGAAACCTGCATACAGCAACGCCGCTTTTTCCTTGTGCGTATATCTATTTAGATAAGGGACCATCCTTTCCAGATTCACTGGAGTCTCCCCCTTGCAAATTACCGCCCCCGGCTCTGGGCTTCCCTTTTTTGAAACACTTGGACTCTCCGTGGGAATGCCGTTGCAGCTGGACCAGAGATGCTTGAATTTGCAATTTGCCCCAAACTTACACTGGCCGTCGTTAAACTGCCAGCAAACCCCCAACTTGTGGCTCCCTGCCTGCCCTTTCCCGCTTCCGCTTGTGACGCTGGAGTTACTGCTGCTCTGGCTGGTGCTTCCAGCCCCCCCATGAAAGGAGCTCCCAAACTTGTTTTGTGCTATGACGCGCATCCACAACCCAATGTCCTTCTGGACCCAGCGGATGGCCGGACGAACGGCCTTCCTCTGCCGGAATTACTCGTCGTACCTCAGCCACGCCTGACCCCCATAAACTCTGTAAGCTTCCCCTATAGCGTCCAGGTAACAAAACAGTGCAGAGCAATTGTCCGGGGCTCTTTCCCCGATGACGCTTGCCAAAATGGCAAAAGCCTGCTGCTAGTTAACAAACGTCTGAGGGATTAGGCGCCACCTACATTTTTCTTCCTCCTCCTTTTTGCTATCCTCTTTCTTACTCTTATCCAAATTAAATTTCTCGAGAGGCAACAAAGAGAATATTTCCACGTACTCATCCTTCCAAATGAGCTCTTTCACTTCTTCCTTTAAATGAGCCCCCAAGGGGCCTTCAAAGCATACGTATACCTCGCCGTGAGCCCTGTCATCCAAATGCACAAGACACTCCTTCTCCTTTTCCGTTTGCACCGACACCGGCTCACATACGAGCCCAGCCAGCTCTGCCCTCTCTGACAAGCGTGCCCCCCCGGCCTGCGACCCAACCCAAGCTGCTGACGGAGACGGCACGACAAAACCCCGCTCCAAGCATGAAAGTAAATTGCGCACGTCCACGAGCATCTCCCTAACACCCCCCAACATTGAGACAGTCCGCCAAGGGCCCCACCCCCACCGGCGATGAAGACGAAAGTGGATGACAAACAGTAGACACAGAGGTGTACTCACCGGGCTGCGAGGGGGCTGTGTGCCCTCCAGCCGGAAAACCTGGATCCACGGATGAGTTCTCACCCGTTCGGCTAACGATGCTGACCCCACTGGACTTCTGCTGACGTCCGGGACTCCCCCCCATGGGAACTGGGGTATGGGACCCGAAACCCAGGGGGGAACCCGCTTGCTGGACCCCAGGTAACGATGCTGCCTGGGTCACCGCGTCGAGAGCCCTTGGTGCCACACCATCCATCTGCGACGAAACATCCACGGCCCCCCGTGGTAACTCATGTGTGACCGGGACGGACCCCCTGTCGCTGTCTGTGGGGGTGGATGGCACTTGTCCTGCAGTGCTGCAGGCCGCTGGGTCACTGCTGCGGGGCCTAATGCCGCTGTGTCCGGCGAGGAAAGCAGGCCGCGTTGCGGGTACCCCTCCGCCGCAGCCCCCCGAGGCACCCAATGCCCCCCCGCCACTGGGGGATGAGGACCTCTGCCCTGCCGCCTGGTAGGCCGCAGCTCTAACGATGGCCGACCGCGGCCTGGAGGAGGGAGCAGGCCGTGCGGCGGTTACACCACCTCCACAGCCCCCCGATGACTCAGGTATGTTGTGCCGCCTGGCCTCGCTGAGCCTGCAGATTCCTCCCAGGCCGGGGCCCGCTGGTGCGGGAAAAGCGCGGCGCCTGGCCTGGAGGGTCCCGGGAGGGGCTCCTGCGGCGACATGAGGCCCGGGGAGCCGAATCGGGTGAGAGCCACTCCCTCACCGCTGGCTGGGCCAACTATCCGGAGAGCCCAGGGATAATTCCTGCCACTTGCGCCTCCAGCCATCCCGGAGGCTGCGACAGGGATGCAGCTCTCAGACGTTCCAATGCCCGGTCCACCGCTGACATGATGAGTACTGGCTTTGGATGAAGAAGTGGGAACTATGAGGGGGAACGCCCACTGCCTCAGGCTATATATCCCACAACGCCCCTTCATTTAAAAGCCTACTCCCCCACCTAAACCTTCCAACCCCCCCGTCATGTTGGCCTCCGCCCACGCCTCTTCTGGGAGGAGGGGAGGCTCAGCTCCGGCCATTGCTTTCTCCTTGGTATGGAATCCTTTTTTATACATCAGCAGTTGGCATGAGCAGATCCGTGGAAATTCGGGCTCCGGTACCCGATCGAACTTTAGTCCAAAGTTTGGTTCAGGTACCAGAACTATACCCAAACTTCAACCTGAACTCCAATAAAATGAATAGGGACCTGAAATTTGGAGCTGGAAAATCTCTATTTCCCTCCCTCTCTCTTCCTCCTCCCGAACTGTTCTCTCATCTCTAATCAGCAGTCATTACATTTACAAGACCAAAAATACAGTAGTTTCCTATATTAAAGAATTGCAATGCATGTGTACAAATCGAACGCTATGCTGTATGCAAGTTTTTTTTTTATGCAGCCATACACTTGAAAAGGCAAGTCTAGTTCAAAATTCAGAAGATACTAGTGTGGCTGTGATTTTTTTCACGTGTTCAGTCCAAATAAAACAACGGTCATTTGGATGACAGCTTCATTGAATAACATGGGTATGAGCGCTATCTTTTTTTTTCACGGACATCACTCAAGCCAAAAACTATGGTTGTGTGAACGCAGCCTTACAAGCGATCAAAGATTTCTTTTTGCAACAAGTTGAAATTAAATGACTGGTAGTTTGCTATGTGCACACATAGCAGATTTTGTTGCAGATCTGCAGTGTTTATTCTGCGTGGAATTGCATCAAATCTGCAAAGGATAGCTCAAGCAATGTCAATCAATGGGAATTCAGAATTGGTGTGCTCATGCTGTGAAAAACTCCGCAATGATTCGCAGCATTTTATTTTCCACAGCATGTCAATTCTTTTTGCGGATCTGCAGCGTTTCTGCACCCATTAACTTACATTGAGTCAGTCAAATCCGCATCTAAACCGCAAGTGTAAAAAGGTCTGCAGATTAGCTGCGGATTTACGTGCCAAAAACACTGCGGAAAGGAAGGATGAAGAGTGTGTGGGCGGAGACTATGTGTGAGCGGAGAATATGTGTGAGAGCGGAGAATATGTGAGTGTCTGTGTCTGTCTGTGGGTGTCTGTGTGTATGTCTGCGGGTGTCTGTGTGTAGCCAGGCATTGTCTGATGTGACTATAATTCCCATCTGGCTATGTCTGCTGTCACATGTAACAGTGGTAATCCCATCATCTGGTGACTGTGTTCACTTATAAAACAAAAAAAACACATTCATACTCACCAAATACCAAACCCCCAATGCCCTCGATCTCCTGCAACAAAAATAAAATAATAAACCAACATATACTTACCTTTCTGCCATAGTCCATTTAATAATGAGTGTCCCACAGCGATCTCATGTGTAGATCTGTTAGGAGTCTGCTCTGCAGGAATCCAGACCTTACATTCTGCGGCCTCTTGCTCTTTATCTACCGCATAGGAGATTGCCTTGCAGCAAATCTCTCCAGGTGCTAAGTCCCTCTATCCTCCTACTGAGCATGCTCATGAGACGGTTTCCCATTGGAGATCGGGAGTCATGTGCTCAGGTCCTGCTCCAGATCTCATTGGTCCATCTCGGAGATCTGGAAGCTTCTGGAAGGTCCCGGCTGCTATAAAAAGTGCACATGGCCGCTCCGCCATGCGCTAGTATAGACTATACTGCTATGTGTGAATGGTGACGGATGTATGATTCTGGTGACTGACTTATTATGAAACCCCTTCCCTCTGATATAACGCATGTGGTTAGGGAATTAGTTCAGTAGTCTGTGCCAATCTGTGGCAAGCCTTAGGTCACTGTGCACGCTGCACCTCTGCGCTAGCGTCCAACATAGCGCCTGCTTTGTAGCTGTGCCGTCCAGCGGCAGTGTCCTGCGCCTTGCTGCAGTTGCAGCCCTTCTTGGTGTTCGCAGTAGCGACGCCGCACACACGGTAGGTCTAGATGGACGCAGTCTCTCTGTCTTAGTTCCTGCTCCTGTGACCTTATACCGTGTGTGCATTTACCTGAGGCCTGTGACTCTAAGGGTACCGTTACACCTAGCGATGCACCAGCGATCCCGACCAGCGATATGACGCGGTCAGGATCGCTGGTGCATCGCTAGGTGGTCGCTAGTGAGCTGCCACAAAGGCAGATCTCACCAGCGACATCGCTGGGGACGGGGATCGCTACTTACCTGTCAGACGCGGCGATCCTGCGTCCTCCCGCCCGGCTCCACGCGTCGCTCGTCGGCGCCACAGGAAGCGCCGCTGGAAGTGACCGACGAGGAATGGTCCAGGAGCTTCTCGCGCGATCTGCGATAACCAGCAGGGGAGCCGGTCGGAAGTAAGTATCACATGCAGCGATATCGCTAGCAATATCGCTGCAACGTCACAAAATCGGTGACTCTACAGTGATATTGCTAGCGATATCGCAGTGTGTAACGGGGGCTTAACAGGCTCAGCCTTTTTGTATGTTTTTGTTACGTTGCCTCTGTGTGAACAGAGCCCGCTCTGCACACTTCGGGTGAAGTTGAACCCATGCGCATTATATCGCCATATTGCTCATCTGCCATTACTCAGCAGCGGTTGTAACACCTACTTCACAGTGGACCCCGAGCGGCGAACGCACTTTATTATTATTTTTATTTAGTGCGTTCCGCCGTTCCTAACAAGATCAGTCACAATGGGAGATGTGACCGCTCTACCCGACCGCTGGCGATACACTGACAGGAGGTATCACTTTATGGCAAAAGCTGCGTGGGAACTTTTTCACAGAGCAATGCCAAAAGTGAGACTAGGGACCATTTTTTTTTAAAGTGGCGGAGGAATACAGTGCGGAAGGATACCTACCTCCCGTCATTGGATTCCTGGAGCCCCGTAGAGAGCGGTCGCATCAGCTGATGCTGCTGTTCTCCATGGGTGATCGGCGTGGGACACGCGTGGATTTCTGCGGATCAGGGAGTATATGGCTTGTTTGTTGTTTTCATATTTTTTCATAGATGACACTGGCTTCGTGAAACAATGTGACAAGTATTGGTGAGTATGTACTCTATGTTATATGTACTGTATGTCTATACAGTGGGGCAAAAAAGTATTTAGTCAGTCAGCAATAGTGCAAGTTCCACCACTTAAAAAGATGAGAGGCGTCTGTAATTTACATCATAGGTAGACCTCAACTATGGGAGACAAACTGAGAAAAAAAAATCCAGAAAATCACATTGTCTGTTTTTTTTTCATTTTATTTGCATATTATGGTGGAAAATAAGTATTTGGTCAGAAACAAAATTTCATCTCAATACTTTGTGATATATCCTTTGTTGGCAATGACAGAGGTCAAACGTTTTCTGTAAGTCTTCACAAGGTTGCCACACACTGTTGTTGGTATGTTGGCCCATTCCTCCATGCAGATCTCCTCTAGAGCAGTGATGTTTTTGGCTTTTCGCTTGGCAACACGGACTTTCAACTCCCTCCAAAGGTTTTCTATAGGGTTGAGATCTGGAGACTGGCTAGGCCACTCCAGGACCTTGAAATGCTTCTTACGAAGCCACTCCTTCGTTGCCCTGGCGGTGTGCTTTGGATCATTGTCATGTTGAAAGACCCAGCCACATTTCATCTTCAATGCCCTTGCTGATGGAAGGAGGTTTACACTCAAAATCTCACGATACATGGCCCCATTTATTCTTTCATGTACCCGGATCAGTCGTCCTGGCCCCTTTGCAGAGAAACAGCCCCAAAGCATGATGGTTCCACCACCATGCTTTACAGTAGGTATGGTGTTTGATGGATGCAACTCAGTATTCTTTTTCCTCCAAACATGACAAGTTGTGTTTCTACCAAACAGTTCCAGTTTGGTTTCATCAGACCATAGGACATTCTCCCAAAACTCCTCTGGATCATCCAAATGCTCTCTAGCAAACTTCAGACGGGCCCGGACATGTACAGGCTTAAGCAGTGGGACACGTCTGGCACTGCAAGATCTGAGTCCATGGTGGCGTAGTGTGTTACTTATGGTAGGCCTTGTTACATTGGTCCCAGCTCTCTGCAGTTCATTCACTAGGTCCCCCCCGCATGGTTCTGGGATTTTTGCTCACCGTTCTTGTCATCATTCTGACCCCACGGGGTGGGATTTTGCGTGAAGCACCAGATTGAGGGAGATTATCAGTGGTCTTGTATGTCTTCCATTTTCTAATTATTGCTCCCACAGTTCATTCCTTCACTCCAAGCTGGTTGGCTATTGCAGATTCAGTCTTCCCAGCCTGGTGCAGGGCTACAATTTTGTTTCTGGTGTCCTTTGACAGCTCTTTGGTCTTCACCATAGTGGAGTTTGGAGTCAGACTGTTTGAGGGTGTGCACAGGTGTCTTTTTATACTGATAACAAGTTTAAACAGGTGCCATTACTACAGGTAATGAGTGGAGGAAAGAGGAGACTCTTAAAGAAGAAGTTACAGATCTGTGAGAGCCAGAAATCTTGATTGCTTGTTTCTGATCAAATACTTATTTTCCACCATAATATGCAAATAAAATGAAAAAAAAACAGACAATGTGATTTTCTGGATTTTTTTTTTCTCAGTTTGTCTCCCATAGTTGAGGTCTACCTATGATGTAAATTACAGACGCCTCTCATCTTTTTAAGTGGTGGAACTTGCACTATTGCTGACTGACTAAATACTTTTTTGCCCCACTGTATGTATGTATTGTATGAATGTATGAATGTATTGTATGTAGTATGCCTGTTGTATGTCTGTAGCATGTTGTATGAATGTAGTATGTATGTAGTATGTATGTTGTATGAATGTAGTATGTATGTAGTATGTATGTTGTATGAATGTAGTATGTATGTATTATATGTATGTAGTATGTATGTCGTATGTATGTTGTATGTATGTATGTAGTATGTAGTATGTAGTATGTATGTTGTATGAATGTAGTATATATGTAGTATGTATGTTGTATGTATGTTGTATGAGTGTAGTATATATGTAGTATGAATGTAGTATGTATGTTGTATGTATGTTGTATGTCTGTAGAATGTTGTATGTATGTAGTAAGTATGTAGTATGTATGTTGTATGAATGTAGTATTTATGTAGTATGTATGTATGTTGTATGAATTTAGTATGCATGTAGTATGTAGAATGTATGTATGCTGTATGAATCTAGTATACATATATGTAGTATGTATGTTTTATGAATGTAGTATATATGTAGTATGAATGTAGTATGTATGTTGTATGTATGTTGCATGTCTGTAGCATGTTGTATGTATGTTGTATGTATGTAGTAAGTATGTAGTATGTATGTATCTTGTATGTATGTAGTATGTAGTATGTAGTATGTATGTATGTTGTATGAATGTAGTATATATGTATGTAGTATGTATGTTGTATGTATGTAGAATGTTGTATGTATGTTGTATGTATGTAGTAAGTATGTAGTAACTATGTAGTATGTATGTTGTATGAATGTAGTATATATGTAGTATGTATGTATGTTGTATGAATGTAGTATATATGTATGTAATATGTTTGCAGTATGTAGTATGCATGTAGTATGTATGTAGTATGTATATATTTTTTTTTCTTTTTTTTTACATTCAACACACTAGCCGGATGATGGGACTACTACTGTCCTATCATTGGTTAATGTGTCAATTACTGTCATTGTAGCAGGCATCGCCTGATGGGACTTGTAGTCCCATCGGACGATGCCTGCACACACACAAGACCCCCAGCAGGCCCGCACAGACCCCCGGCAGCTGACACAAGCCCCCGGCAAGCCCGTACAGACCCCCGGCAGCCGGCGCAAGCCCCCGGCAGGCCCATACAGACCCCCGGCAGCCGGCACAGGCCCCCGGCAGGCCCGTACAGACCCCCAGCAGCCGGCACAAGCCCCCGGCAGGCCCGTACAGACCCCTGACAGCCGGTACAGGCCCCCCGCAGTCGGCACAAGCCCCCGGCAGGCCCGTACAGACCCCCGGCAGCCGGCATAAGCCCCCGGTAGGTCCGTACAGACCCCCGGTAGGCACGCGTAGAACCCGCCCGCACACACAGACACGCACAGTGTCCGCCCACGCACCACCCACACTCTTCCCCCCTCCCGAACTGAATGTGCAAGTAAAGAAAGGGTTTTTTTTCATTCCGATATTTCTGTCCCATTGACTTGAATGGGACTTCCGGTATCGGAATCGGCGATACCCGATCCTTTTTTTGTATTTGGCCGATCCAATCCGATCCAATATTTTTCTATATTGCATTGTGCATTCTGCATTGTGCATTGCTATAAGTGTGTGCTAGAAGTGTGAAGATTAATTTAAGAATTAAAACCAGAAGGATGAATACAGACTGTGCCCTGCTACCTGCCACCATCGCACTCTAACAAGCATCTCTATTCTTCCGACAGGTATGTCCATCCACCCAGCTCTCCTGCTCTCCTGCTGTCTGTCTATGAAGGACACAGTGCGTCACCCAGCTTTGCACATAGACTTGCCTCTGCACCTAGCATTCACATGGTATGTCCATCCACCCAGCTCTCCTGCTGTCTGTCTATGAAGGACACACAGTGCGTCACCCAGCTTTGCACATAGACTTGCCTCTGCACCTAGCATTCACATGGTATGTCCATCCACCCAGCTCTCCTGCTCTCCTGCTGTCTGTCTATGAAGGACACACAGTGCGTCACCCAGCTTTGCACATAGACTTGCCTCTGCACCTAGCATTCACATGGTATGCCTTTCAGCTAACCCCAGCTTACCCCAGTGTTATTTATGACCTTGTTTACTCTGGCTTGATCATATACATCTGGTCCACTCTTAATTGTCTGGCCAAGATGAGCAGAGACCACTCCTCTCTGCTTCACACCTGACTGCACTTAGTTGTACATATATTGCAGAGTACAAGTCTGCATAGACTTCAGTCTGCATTGTGATTGCTATAAGTGTGTGCTAGAAGTGTGAAGATTAATTTAAGAATTAAAACCAGAAGGATGAACCAGAAGGGAACTGAAGGTAACTGGACACAGTCACTGTAAACAATGTTTCTGTTTGTTTTCACTTTCACCCCAATAATCCTTCACTTTCTGCTAATTCCCCTAATCCCTACTCCTAGTAAGGAACTGTTCATCTCTTCTTCAATCCTCCCCATCCACCTCACCTCCGCCTCAAAACTGTTCCTTAACATACAATCCTCTGTCTCCAAACACAGACAGCCCCCTCATGCCCTCTCCTGCTCCCACCTGCTAACACTTTCTCTGCTCCTTCTCACTGCTGGTGATATCTCTCCAAATCCTGGTCCTCCTCACCACATTCCCACAGTCATTTCTACCTCCCATCCACGCTCTATCACAACCTTCCGTAACCTCTCCAACCTTATACCCATTCACCCAGCCCCCGCTTCCCCAGTCCCACTAACAGGAGCTCTGTGGAACGCTCGCTCTGTCTGCAACAAGCTTTCCTACATCCATGATCTTTTTGTTACTACCAAACTCTCCTTCCTCGCCATCACCGAAACCTGGCTCACCCCTTCTGACACAGCCTCTCCTGCTGCACTTTCGTATGGCGGCTTCCACCTTTCTCACACCCCCCGCCCCAGCAGCAAACATGGTGGAGGAGTTGGTTTTCTCCTGTCAGATACCTGCTCCTTCACCCCAATCCCACTGCCACCCTCTGTTACCCTCCCTTCCTTTGAGGTGCACTCTGTGCGCATCTACTCCCCCTCCAACCTCCAACTGGCTGTCATCTACCGCCCCCCAGGGCCAGCCACCACCTTCTTTGACCACTTCACCACCTGGTTACTTCATTTCCTTTCCGCGGACATCCCTACTATCATCATGGGCGACTTCAACATCCCCATTGACACTTCCCTCTCAGCTTCCACTAAACTTCTATCTCTCACTTCCTCCTTCGGCCTCACTCAATGGTCTTCTACAGCCACCCACAAAGATGGCCACACACTGGACCTCATCTTCACCCGCCTCTGCTCCCTATCTAACCTCTCTAACTCACCTCTTCCTCTCTCTGACCACAACCTGCTCACATTCTCTTCCCTCTTCACTCCATGTCTACAATCCCCACCCCACAAACTTTCACACCCTCGCAGGAATCTTAAACACCTTGACCTACACTCATTCTCCGAATCCCTCCTCCCTCTTACAGATATAAGTTCCTTACACAATGCGGATGACGCTGCCGCTCTATATAACACCACAATAGCTGTAGCTTTGGAATCCGCTGCCCCACTTACACATACCAAAACTCGCAAAATCAACAGACAGCCCTGGCACACCAGCCTGACCAAAGAGCTGAGGCGAGCTTCCAGGGCTGCTGAGCGCAGATGGAAAAGATCCCACTCCAACGAGCATTTCATCGCATTCAAACAGTCCCTCACTACTTTCAAGACCACACTCGCCACAGCTAAACAAACCTACTTCTCATCTCTCATATCCTCCCTGTCTCACAACCCTAAACAGTTATTCAACACCTTCAATTCTCTCCTCCGCCCCCCAGCACCTCCTCCCTCCCCACTCATCTCAGCTGAAGACTTTGCCTCATTTTTCAAGCAGAAAATTGATAACATCAGGGACAGTTTTGGTCAACAACCCCCAGAGCCCTTCCTCCCGACTTCCCAGCCCTCCACCTTCAAAACCAACTTCTCCATCATTACAGAAGATCGACTCTCCACTCTACTCTCAAGATCACATCTCACCACCTGTGCACTCGACCCGATCCCATCCCACTTCATCCCAAACCTCACCACAGTCTTCATCCCAACCCTAACCCATCTCTTCAACCTATCACTAACAACTGGTGTTTTCCCCTCAAGCTTTAAACATGCCTCCATCACACCTATCCTCAAAAAGCCCTCTCTTGACCCATCCTCTGTATCTAGCTATCGCCCTATATCACTTCTCCCATACGCCTCCAAGCTACTGGAACAACACGTCTACCTTGAACTGTCCTCCCATCTCTCTTCTTGCTCCCTCTTCGACCGCTTACAATCTGGCTTCCGGTCACACCACTCCACTGAAACTGCCCTTACTAAGGTCACCAATGACCTCTTAACTGCCAAGAGCAAGCGACACTACTCTGTCCTCCTCCTCCTGGACCTGTCGGCTGCCTTTGACACAGTGGACCATTCCCTATTATTACAGACCCTCTCATCCCTCGGCATCACAGACTTGGCCCTCTCCTGGATCTCATCATACCTAACAGACCGGACATTCAGCGTCTCCCACTCACACACCACCTCCTCACCTCGCCCCCTATCTGTCGGAGTCCCACAAGGTTCAGTCCTAGGGCCCCTGCTGTTCTCTATTTACACCTTTGGCCTGGGACAGCTCATAGAATCTCATGGCTTTCAGTATCATCTTTATGCTGATGACACACAGATCTACATCTCTGGACCAGATATCACCTCCCTACTAACCAGAATCCCTCAATGTCTGTCCACTATTTCATCCTTCTTCTCCACTAGATATCTGAAACTCAACATGGACAAAACAGAATTCATCATCTTTCCCCCATCTCACGTGACCCCCCCTACGAACCTATCAATTACAGTAAATGACTGCCCACTCTCCCCAGTCCCACAAGCTCGCTGCCTCGGAGTAATCCTTGATGCTGATCTCTCCTTCAAACCACATATCCAAACCCTTTCCACTTCCTGCCGACTTCAACTCAAAAATATTTCACGCATCTGTTCATTCCTCACCCAAGAATCTGCAAAAACCCTAGTCCATGCCCTCATCATCTCTCGCCTTGACTACTGCAACCTCATGCTCTGCGGCCTCCCCTCAAACACTCTCGCACCCCTCCAATCTATTCTAAACTCTGCTGCCCGACTAATCCACCTGTCCCCCCACTATTCCCCAGCTTCTCCCCTCTGTCAATCCCTTCACTGGCTCCCAATTGCCCAGAGACTCCATTACAAAACCCTAACCATGACATACAAAGCCATCCACAACTTGTCTCCTCCATACATCTGTGACCTCGTCTCCCGGTACTTTCCTGCACGCAACCTCCGATCCTCACAAGATCTCCTTCTCTACTCCCCTCTTATCTCCTCTTCCCACAATCGCATACAAGATTTCTCTCGCGCATCACCCCTACTCTGGAACTCTCTACCACAACATATCAGACTCTCACCTACCATCGAAACCTTCAAAAAGAGCCTGAAGACCCACCTCTTCCGACAAGCCTATAACCTGCAGTAACCACCGATCGACCAAACCGCTGCACGACCAGCTCTACCCTCGCCTACTGTATTATCACCCATCCCTTGAAGATTGTGAGCCCTCGCGGGCAGGGTCCTCTCTCCTCCTGTACCAGTTATGACTTGTATTGTTTAAGATTATTGTACTTGTTTTTATGTATACCCCCCTCACATGTAAAGCGCCATGGAATAAATGGCGCTATAACAATAAATAATAATAATAATAATAATAATAATAATATTGGATGGTATCGCTCAACACTAATCACAATTCTTTCTTTGTTTTTGTTTAATAATATAGCTTTATTTAGCTTGCAAATCCACATCAAATCAGCATCAAAACCGCGTGGGTTTTCAACTGCGTTTTCTGCCAAGAGATGAATGATCCGTGCAGAATTTTACAACAGCAAATCCGCCATGTGCGCACATAGCCATATAAGGAACCTTGAAAAAAAATTTCCGTCTCATCTTCGGTACTAATAAATTTTTACTGATGAGCTGAATATAAGTATTGGAATGAAAGGAGAATGGATTACTGGAATCTGGGAAATCAGGAAGGGGCTGGCCGGGAACAATAAGACTTGCAGTCATTATCCGAACATTACACATAACACAAGGGGTAACTACAGTGATGCCGTCCATTCGCCGGGGCTCTGGAATGGGTTGCTTATTAATTCTTCGAACTGTTATTAGAAGAAATTATTTTCCACTACAAACACAATCAGTGAATAGGAAAATAAATGTTTATGTAATTTCGCATACATTAGGAGCCAGCCTCATCATCTGCAGTAAAGTGCTGGGTGATTGCTTCTACTGGAATGCTCATTCTATGTCTTTATAACCTCAATGAAAAAACCACTGATAAGCTGTGATTACGCCGCCAGATGAATTTGGCTTACTAATTCCACTGCTGGGGTAAAATTATTCTTCAATGGAAGGTCACCACCAAATTATTCTGTATTTCTGGGGAAAGTAACTCTTAGTAATGACGCTCGTTTTATTTCCATTTATTATACGCACTCAACAAAGAATTTGCTAAGGCTAAAAATGTACAATATTGTTACAGAAACACAGGAATTTTTTTCCAAGAGTGGTGACAAATACGCCGTAATTCATTTATTTTACATCTATGGAATCCTCATGTAAAATATACAAAAATCTCAGTGCCGCACCGAGCATTTTTCTGTGCAGCGTTGTTCTAGTCAATCGTTATCCATGGGGATTGCAGCACACTTCTATTCAAGTGAATGAGGCTGGCCACAGTTCCCTCAGGTGGCCAAGAGTACCACTGGGCATAGAAAAACAGTGAAGGGGCCACTTAACCCCTTAATGACCAGAAGGATTTTCAGTTTTGCATTCTCATTTTTCGCTCCCCTACTTCCCAGAGCTTTTTTTATTTTTCTGTCAATATGGCCATGTGAGGGCTTGTTTTTTGCGGGACGAGTTGTACTTTTGAACGACACAATTGGTTTTGCCATATAATGTACTGGAAAACAGGAAAAAAATTCCAAGTGCAGTGAAATTGCAAAAAAAAGTGTTCATGCACGCCAAATATGTCTAGGTTCTTTTTTATCTAAGTGGTGAAAAAAAATTCCAAACTTTGTTGAAAAAAAAATTGCACCATTTTCCGATACTCGTAGCGTCTCCATTTTTCATGGTCTTGGGTTGGGTGAGAGTTTATTTTTTGCATGCCTAGCTGACATTTTTAATTATACCATTTTGGTGCAGATGTAGGGGGATGGACTGATACGTGGACCTGTCTGATTGTGAAAAGGCAAATGTATATGTGCGGTGTACAATATTTTACTGTAATTTGTATACATGTGTGGGGAAAGAAGATGGAAGTAGCTAGAGACAGTGAAGTACCGAGTTTGGCCACTAGAGGGAGACACAGGATGGAGAGCAAAGGGCTTAACAGCAGCTGAAGCTAGGAAAAAGCAAAGTCATGGTGGGCGGAGTAACAGGCACTGAGAAGGGGAATTCCGAAAAAAGGGAATAAAAGGAGGGAAAGTCCCAGGGTCAGGGTCAGTCGGTGGGGGGGGTGGCCCTGAGAGGACAGCCGCAAACAGAGGACGCCTGGGGTACTGGATGGCTGGACACCGAAGAGGCAGTAGGTGTCACAGCAGGTGGACGGGCTCAACCAGGGGAAGCGCTGTGGCCGGTGACTTAGACAGGCACAGTGACAGAACCTAAAGGGACATCGCATCGGGAAAATGGAGGAGACATGGTGACAGGTACCCATGCCAGTGTGCAGGAAGCTGTCATTTGTTGTGAATGTCGGAGAAGACACCTAATAAAGAGGACCTGAATGAACTTCTATGTGCTTCTGACTCCAGTCTTTTCGCTCTACGGGAAGGGTCCGGGAGCTGCATCGGGAGCAGGAAGTGTGTGCTGTAGGGACCACCCCCCCAGTTGGCACACGATCCTACACAGATACGATCTTTTAATGCAATGTGGCGGTGACCAAAATAACGTAATTCTGGCGGTTTGACTTTTTTCTCACTATGCTGTTTAGCAATCGGGTTAATCCTTTTTACTATTGATAGATCGGCAATTCGAAATGCGGCGATAACAAATATGTGTATGTTTGATTTTTTTATTGCTTTATTTTGAATGGGGTGAAAGGGGGGTGATTTGATCTTTTATATTTTTTTATTCTTTTTAGTTTTGGCATGCTTCAGTAGCCTCCATGGGAGACTAGAAGCTGCCACAACCTGATTGGCTCTGCTACATAGAGGCAATGATCAGATTGCCTCTATGTAGTAGAATTACTCAATTGCTATGAGCACTGACCACCTGGCGGCGCTCATAGCAAGCCGGCAGTGATAACTACAGAGGTCTCCAGGAGACCTCTGGTTGTCATGTCAACAAACCGGAGACCCACGATAACGTGACAGGGGTCATCAGTGGGTGGATTTCCGGCCCGATGGCCAGAAGCGCGAGTTAAATGCCGCTATCAGCATTTGACAGCAGCATTTAATGGGTTAAGAGCTGCGGGTGGATCGTGATTCCACCCGTGGCTATTCCGGGCACATGTCAGCTGTAAACAGCTAACATGTTCCGGGAAAGATGTGGGCTCACTACCAGAGCCCACATCAAAAGAAGGCAGTCTGACAGTGGCGTAAATTTATGACAAATGTCAGAACGGGCTTAAAGAGGTTGTCCACTACTTTTTCATTGATGACCTATTCTAAGTATAGGTCACCAATGTCTGATCGGCCAGGGTTCAACACTCGGCACCCCTGCTGATCAGATGTTATCTGTGGTGGTGGCGGGGGGCATTGGCCATATCACTGCTGATCTGCTCCATCTACTTGTATTGGCGAAGGTTGGGTACTGCACATCCGCCTACTATTCAAATCAATAGGAGGTGTATGTGTACTACCTTGCATCGGCCACTATTATAAGACAGCCAGCTCCGTAATTGAGTATTTACAGTAACAGCTGATTGGTGGGGATGCTGAGTGTTGGACCCCAGCTGATCAGACATTGATGATCTGGAGCAAGTTCAGAGAAGAGTTTCCAGGATGGTGAGCGGATTGCAATCTATGTCTTATGAGGAACGGTTAAAGGATCTGGGAATGTTTTGTTTGCAAAATAGAAGGCTAAGAGGATACTTAATTGCTGACTACAAATATCTGAAGTGATGTCACAGTGTAGAGGGATGATCCTTATTGTCATTTATACACAGAAACATGAAAAGCAATGGAATGAAACTGAAAGGGAGAAGATACAGATAAGATATTAGAAAAAACGTTTTGACAGTAAGAGTGATCAATGAGTGGAACAGGCTGCCAAAAGAGGTGGTGAGTTCTCCTTCAGTTGAAGTCTTCAAACAGAGTCTGGATAGACATCTGTCTGAGATGGTTTAGTGAATCCTGCATTGAGCAGGAGTTGGATACGATGACTCAGGAGGTCCCTTCCAACTCTAATATTCTATGATTCTTTGTTTCCTCCCATCGCAATGACCTTTTCACATGCTCCTTAGATGCCGTAAGGCCAGGGTCAGACTCGTAAGAAACTCGCACGAGTCTCGCATCTCAATACTCGGCACTGTCGCTGACACTCGAGACCAGAGTGTACGGCTGCATAGAAAGACATGCAGCCGCACACTCCATCCCGAGTGATGGCAGCAGTGCCGGGTATTGAGATGCGAGACTCGTGCGAGTTTCTCGCAAGTCTGACCCCGGCTTAATACTTAAGATAGGGTCAGAGGCATCTAATGTTCATGTACATTCACGAAACAACAGGAAGTTACAGTTTAACCCCTTCCTGACATCCGACGTACTATCCCGTCCATGGGACCCGGGCCCCTATGCCCATGGACGGGATAGTACGTCTACCGCGATCAGCGGCGCCCACGTGGTGAGCGCCGCTGATCGCGGCCGGGTGTCAGCTGATTATCACAGCTGACACCCGGCACTATGTGTCAGGGGTGGTCACGGACCGCCCCCGACACGTTAACCCCTTGCACACCGCGATCAAACATGATTGCGGTGTACCGGGAGTTAAAGGGAAGCATCGGCAGGGAGGGGGCTCCCTCCGTGCTTCCCTGAGCCCCCCACGGCAGCGCAATGTGCAGCGCTGCTGCTGGGGGCTCCTTTTCTCCAGGCCCCCGAATCCAAGATGGCGACGGGGGCCTTCGGGGGCAAAGCGCAGGCAAGAGGAAGTCTTCTTCAATGCCTGTGACAGATTATCTGTCACAGTGATCTGTGATGTGACAGATCAGCGATCTGTCACAGGACAGTGATGTCCCACCTGGGACTATGTAATAAAGTAAAAAAAAAATTAAAAAAAAAAGTGTAAAAATAATTTTAAAAAAATCGCCAAATAAATTAGTAAAAAAAAAAAAAAATATTCCCCAATAAATTCATTTTTTGAAAATAAAAAAAACCAAAACAATAAAAGTACACATATTAGGTATCGCCGCGTCCGTAACGACCCGCCCTATAAAACTGTCCCATTAGTTAACCCCTTTAGCGAACCCCTTAAAAAATAAAAATAAAAAATGAAGCAAAAAATAATGATTTATTATCATACCGCCAAACAAAAAGTGTAATAACGCACGATCAAAAAGACGCATATAAATATCCATGGCACCGCTGAAAACGTCATCTTGTCCCACAAAAAAGGAGCCACCACACAGCATCATCAGCGAAAAAATAAAAAAGTTATAGCTCGCAGAATAAAGCGATGCAAAAATAATTATTTTTTATATAAAATAGTTTTCATTGCATAAAACCGACAAAACATAAAAAAAGACCTAAATGAGGTATCGCTGTAACCGTACTGACCCGAAGAATAAAACCGCTTTATCAATTTTACCGCAAGCGGAACGGTGTAAACGCACTCCCCCAAAAGAAATTCATGAAACGCTGGTTTTTGTTCATTCTGCGTCCCAAAAATCGGAATAAAAAGCGATCAAAAAATGTCACGTGCCCGAAAATGGTACCAATAAAAACGTCAACTCGTCCCGCAAAAAATAAGACCTAACATGACTCGGTGGGTCAAAATACGGAAAAATTATAGCTCTCAATATGTGGTGATGCAAAAACTATTTTTACAATAAAAAGCGTCTTTTAGCGTCGACAGCTGCCAAAAATAAAAACCGCCATAAATAGTAAATCACGCCGTTATCACCCCCTTAGTTAGGGAAAAATAATAAAATTAAAAAAATGTATTTATTTCCATTTTGGGTTAGGGTTAGGGCTAGGGTTAGGACTAGGGTTAGGGCTAGGGTTAGGGTTAGGGCTAGGGTTAGGGCTGAGATTAGGGTTAGGGGTGTGTTGGGGTTCGGGTTGGAGTTAGAACTGGGGGTTTCCACTGTTTGGGCACATCAGGGGCTCTCCAAATGCAACATTGCGTCTGATCTCAATTCCAGCCAATTCTGAGTTGAAAAAGTCATATGGTGCTCCTTCCCTTCCAAGCTCTGCCATGCGCCCAAACAGTGTTTTACCCCCACATGTAGAGTATCAGCCTACTCAGGACAAATTGCAAAACAATTTTTGGGGTCCAATTTCTCCTGTTACCCTTAGGAAAATAAAAAATTGGGGGCAAAAATATCATTTTTGTGGAAAAAAATGATTTTTTTATTTTCACGTCCGAGCGTTATAAACTTCTGTGAAGCAATTGGGGGTTCAAAGTGCTCACCACACATCTAGATAAGTTCCGTGGGGGAGGTCTAGTGTCCAAAATGGGGTCACTTGTTGGGAGTTTCAATAGTTTAGGTACATCTCCAAACGCACATGACACCCGCAGACCATTCCATCAAAGTCTGCATTCCAAAATGGCACTGCTTCCCTTCCGAGCCCCGACATGTGTCCATACAGTAGTTTTCTCCCACATATGGGGTGTCAGCGTACTCATGACAAATGGGACAACTTTTGTGGTCCAATTTCTCCTGTTACCCTTGGGAAAATGAAAAAATTGGAGACTAATTTATCATGTTTGTGGAAAAAATACGATTTTTTTTATTTTCATGCCCGGGCATTATAAACTTCTGTGAAGCCCTTGGGGGTTCAAAGTGCTCACCACACATCTAGATAAGTTCCTTAGGGGTTCTCGTTTCCAAAATGGGGTCATTTGTGGGTGTTTCCACTGTTTAGGTACATTAGGGGCTCTCCAAAGGCAACATGACACCCGCAGACCATTCCATCAAATTCTGCATTCCAAAACGTCACTACTTCCCTTCCGAGCCCTGACGTGTGTCCATACAGTAGTTTTCTCCCACATATGGGGTGTCAGCGTACTCAGGACAAATTGGACAACAACTTTTGGGGTTCAATTTCTCCTGTTACCCTTGGGAAAATAAAAAAATTGGAGACTAATTGATCATGTTCGTGGAAAAAATACGATTTTTTAATTTTCATGCCCTGGCATTATAAACTTCTGTGAAGCCCTTAGGGGTTCAAAGTGCTCACCTCACATCTAGATAAGTTCCTTAGGGGGTCTAGTTTTCAAAATGGGGTCATTTGTGGGGGGTTTCCACTGTTTAGGTACATTAGGGGCTCTCCAAAGGCAACATGACACCCGCAGACCATTCCATCAATGTCTGCATTCCAAAACGTCACTACTTCCCTTCCGAGCCCTGACGTGTGTCCATACAGTAGTTTTCTCCGACATATGGGGTGTCAGCTTACTCAGGACAAATTGGACAACAACTTTTGGGGTTCAATTTCTCCTGTTACCCTTGGGAAAATAAAAAAATTGGGGAATAATTGATCATGTTTGTGGAAAAAATACGATTTTTTTATTTTCATGCCCTGGCATTATAAACTTCTGTGAAGCCCTTGGGGGTTCAAAGTGCTCACCTCACATCTAGATAAGTTCCTTAGGGGGTCTAGTTTTCAAAATGGGGTCATTTGTGTGGGGTTTCCACTGTTTAGGTACATTAGGGGCTCTCCAAAGGCAACATGACACCCGCAGACCATTCCATCAAAGTCTGCATTCCAAAACATCACTACTTCCCTTCCGAGCCCTGACGTGTGTCCATACAGTAGTTTTCTCCGACATATGGGGTGTCAGCTTACTCAGGACAAATTGGACAACAACTTTTGGGGTTCAATTTCTCCTGTTACCCTTGGGAAAATAAAAAAATTGGGGAATAATTGATCATGTTTGGGGAAAAAATACGATTTTTTTTATTTTCATGCCCGGGCATTATAAACTTCTGTGAAGCCCTTGGGGGTTCAAAGTGCTCACCACACATCTAGATAAGTTCCTTAGGGGTTCTCGTTTCCAAAATGGGGTCATTTGTGGGTGTTTCCACTGTTTAGGTACATTAGGGGCTCTCCAAAGGCAACATGACACCCGCAGACCATTCCATCAAAGTCTGCATTCCAAAACGTCACTACTTCCCTTCCGAGCCCTGACGTGTGTCCATACAGTAGTTTTCTCCCACAAATGGGGTATCAGCATACTCAGGACAAATTGGACAACAACTTTTGGGGTCCAATTTCTCCTGTTACCCTTGGGAAAATAAAAAATATAGTGACTAAAAGATCATGTTTGTGGAAAAAATACGAATTTTTTATTTTCACGCCCGGGCGTTATAAACTTCTGTGAAGCACTGGGGGGTTCAAAGTGCTCACCACACATCTAGATAAGTTCCTTGGGGGGTCTAGTTTACAAAATGGTGTCATTTGTGGGGGGTTTCCACTGTTTAGGTACATCAGGGGTTTTCCAATCGCGACATGGTGTCCGATCTCAATTCCAGCCAAAAACGTCAAATGGCGCTGCTTCCCTTCCGAGCTCTGCCATGCGCCCAAATAGTGGTTTACCCCCACATGTGGGGTATCAGCGTACTCAGGACAAATTGCACAATAACTTTTAGGGTGCTGTTACCCTTGGAAAAATAAGAATTGAGGGTGAAAAGATCATTTTTTTGGAAAAAATATGATTTAATTGTATGGCTTTATGTTATAAACTTCTGTGAAGCCCTTGGGGGTTCAAAGTTCTCACCACACATCTAGATAAGTTCCTTAGGGGGTCTAGTTTCCAAAATGGTGTCATTTGTGGGGGGGTTTCCACTGTTTAGGTACATCAGGGGTTTTCCAATCGCGACATGGTGTCCGATCTCAATTCCAGCCAAAAACGTCAAATGGCGCTGCTTCCCTTCCGAGCTCTGCCATGCGCCCAAATAGTGGTTTACCCCCACATGTGGGGTATCAGCGTACTCAGGACAAATTGCACAATAACTTTTAGGGTGCTGTTACCCTTGGAAAAGTAAGAATTGAGGGTGAAAAGATCATTTTTGTGGAAAAAATATGAATTTTTAATTGTACGGCTTTATGTTATAAACTTTTGTGAAGCCCTTGGGGGTTCAAAGTTCTCACCACACATCTAGATAAGTTCCTTAGGGGGTCTAGTTTCCAAAATGGTGTCATTTGTGAGGGGTTTCCACTGTTTTGGTACATCAGGGGTTTTCCAATCGCGACATGATGTCCGATCTCAATTCCAGCCAAAAACGTCAAATGGCGCTGCTTCCCTTCCGAGCTCTGCCATGCGCCCAAATAGTGGTTTACCCCCACATGTGGGGTATCAGCATACTCAGAACAAATTGCACAATAACTTTTAGGGTCCTGTTACCCTTGGGAAAATAAAAATTGGGGTGAAAAGATTATTTTTGTGGAAAAAATATGATTTTTTAATTGTACCGCTGTACGTTATAAACTTCTGTAAAGCCCTTGTGGGTTCAAAGTTCTCACCACATATCTAGATAAGTTCCTTGGGGCGTCTAGTTTCCAAAATGGGGTCACTTGTAGGGGGTTTCCACTGTTTAGCTACATCAGGGACTCTCCAAACGTGACATGGCGTCCGATCTGAATTCCAGCCAATTTTGCATTGAAAAAGTCAAACGGCGCTCCTTCCATTCTGAGCTCTGCCATGCGCCGAAACAGTCATTCCCCCCCCCCAAATCAGGTATCAGCATACTCAGGACAAATTGCACAATAACTTTTGCAGTCCAATTTCTCCTGTTACCCTTGGTAAAATAAAAAAAATTGAACCTGAAGTATTTTTTTTGTGAAAAAAAGTTAGATGTTCATTTTTTTTTAAATATTCAAAAAAATTCCTGTGACGCACCTAAAGGGTTAATAAACTTCTTGAAGGTGGTTTTGAGCACCTTAAGGGGTGCAGTTTTTAGAATGGTGTCACTTTTGGGTATTTTCTATCATATAGACCCCTCAAAGTGGCTTCAAATGTGATGTGATCCTAAAAATAAAATGGTGTTGTAAAAATGAGAAATCGCTGGTCAACTTTTAACCCTTATAACTTCCTAACAAAAAAAAATGTTGGTTCCAAAATTGTGCTAATGTAAAGTAAACATGTGGGAAATGTTAGTTATCAAGTTTTTTGTGTGCCGTATCTCTGTGATTTAAGGGCATAAAAATTCAAAGTTGGAAAATTGCGAAATTTTCAAAATTTTTGCCAAATTTCCGTTTTTTTCACAAACGCAAGTTATTTGAATGAAATTTTACCACTAACATGAAGTACAATATGTCACGAGAAAACAATGTCAGAATCACCGGGATCCATAGAAGCGTTCCAGAGTTATGACCTCATAAAGGTACAGTGGTCAGAATTGTAAAAATTGGCCCGGTCATGAACGTGCAAACCACCCTTGGGGTGAAGGGGTTAAAGGACTGGTGAGACAATTGCAAGATTTTTACATTGTAATTTTAATGAATATTGTGAAATAGGAAAAAAATCATTGCCAAATTTATTTTAAAAAAAAACCTTTAACACAAAAAGCTAAGTGAAATAAAACATAATTTTCAGACAACACATTTCTTTTCAGAAGCTAAATGTCAAAATCCTGCCACCACTCTCACAATTGGAGTTGCCTTCCTCTGTTAAAAAGTTAGAGAGTGGGCACAGCACTGTTCTTCACTGTGAGAAGCTAAGTGTGCTCACATTAAAACATAGAGGAAGAACAAGCCACATGTCTCCAGTGACATGAAGCTTAAGCCACTTGTGGCTGGTTCTTCACGTTGACTTTGGCCTCGACACCTTAAGGTTTGCTTAGTGCCACTGCAGCACAGCACAGCAAGACAAGTGAATGGGATCACATTGCGACCCAGAGGGTACTGTGAATACAAGCAAGTCGCAAATATTTTGATGAGATTGGTCTTCCTGGGAGTTTTTTGTCACAGTACTCTTTGGGTTTTAGTATGACTCTATTTACTATCTTTGAGCAGCGGCACTGAGCAAACCTTGGTTGTGCGACAGGATTCGTGGCAATGTCTGTTGTGTAACCTCAGCCTTATTAGGTAAGCTGTGTGAAAATCGAAACAAACATGTCTGTTCATAGCAAATTTTATTTACTGCCTGTATAAATGGTGAAATGTGCACAAGTCTGTCCCACTATCTTCTCTACGTTGCTCCAGTATCAAAAAATGTGGACCATTAAATTGGACAAAAAAAAATTCTGACTCAAAATGGCGCCGGCCGGCCCTGCGCAGAAGCAAATATCGGCAATCCAATAGATGCTACTGCTCAGGTGATGCAGGCACCATCTTGGTGGAGACAATTTTTTTTTCTTCTAGTAAAATGGCGCCTGCACAGTAACATCTATCGGATCGGTGATGGATGCTACTGCACAGAGGTGGCTGACACTAATTTTAGACAGAATTTTTCTTGTTTTCAGAATAATTGTATATCGCTAAATAAAATAAGTTAATGAATATTACAGATGCGATTATGCCGCAGTGCTGGCGCCGCTGCCTGTCTGCTGAATGTGATTTTTTTTTTTTCAATAGGTGTCAGGTCACTGGGGGATCAGTCACCTGTCCTATCATAAGCCATACAGATGAATATGTAAGCAGAACACCACATAAACCCCCGGCCACAGGCCGCCCTGGAGCACTAGAATCTCGTTAACTCAAATAAAGATTAAACCACAACTACAAGACAGATTTCATCAACTCAGGTCTAATTGTTATCAGTATAATGGCGCCGACCTGACACTGTCTGCAAGTTACTGTGCACAATCCTACTGACAGGTTCCCTTTAAAGATTCCTAATACATTTCTCTATCATTGTAGCCCTCATTTTTAGGACCCACTTACCTGTCCTGATAGTTTTCAAGACATTATTCAGTCCTTCAGGTGTTCTTACGAGGCACAACCTCAAGTTCCTGGGATCCAATGCAAAATAAGCAATAGGATGTACATTTAAAATGTATCTAATAGACTGAGAAAGGGGTTCACACCCTTAAACACATTCATATATATTTAATAAAAGCGATATTTATCACATCTAGTGCAGAACTATAACGTACTTATCTTAGAGAGAGTGGAAAGTTAGATTACATATTTTATTTTAAGATTTACTACTTTCTTGCTGATTTTCCAAGTGAGCTGAAGATCTCAGAAAGTCCTAAGAGGTTACACCCTTCAATGTCTCCAAGTGTTTTGCGAGTGAACACCAGAATCAGGTTAGCACTTCAGCTGCTTTATATATATTGAGCTTACGCACTATCCTAGGGTGCTTTCTAGTTTCTCGTTATTTTAGTTGATTCATATCTAAAGTGATTTTGTAAAATATATTGGTGCTAGGTTTAAAAAAAAAAATACAAATGAATCAGTAAAAATACTTTCCAGCTCCTCTACTCTTCTGACCGTGTAAATGTTCGGCTAGGTGCAGACGACCAAGTATTCTCTCATCCCATAGAATCCGTCCGATTATGCATATGACACGCTGATCAAACTCTGATCAGAGTGTGGTTATAGATATTGCGATCCTGGATGAGGAGAAAATAAAGAAAACAATTTCCCCATCTTCTACATTGTGTCATTCAGTGGAAATCAGAGTATACTTAGACGTCATCCAAGTGGTTTTTATGTACTCGTTGACTGGTATGGCCTAGTGCAATCTGAATATTGGATCAAATATGGGCTTGCAGAGAGGCTTTTCTTGGACAGGCTCAGTCCGAGGAAAAAATTTGACAGGTGCAAGACTTGACAGAATAACATTCGTCTCAGTGAGATCCGATGTTTTGTCGGCTCACACTTGGACCGAAAATACGGTCTTGAGCACGAGCCCTTAATGTAATTCTGATAACGTTATATACACCTCCCAGAAAGAGGAACCATAATGTGCATGGAATCATGGGATAACATAAAGAATACGGTAATTCCACTAGTTAGCTGAATAAATGAGACAGTAATGAACAAGTAATGCTCCGTCAGTAAATGAAATCCATGATGGCCTCCCGGAATAGCTCTTCTAGTTAATAGGGTCAGCACACTTTGTATAAATGAATTGCTGGACTGGATGGATAAAACAGATTAATATCTATGAGGGATAAAGGATCTATAACAACACCAAGAAGCCAAGAGACTATTTGGCTAAAAAAGCACAATGGTACTGTGATAAATTATGTTTTGCACAGTTAAAGGTGGTTTGACCTTCAACACGGCAAAGCCTATAACGCAACTGTCTGTTTCCCAAGAGGTATTTTTAGCAAGTTTTAATAACTATTCACCTTAAAAAAAGACATGTGAAGTCCTTATATATCTAATTTGCCAGGCAATAAAAGATTAATCTCCTCCTAAATTAGTTTCCCTTTTATTATGAATTAAGTGCAGCTCTCTTCAAAAGCTCATCATTTCCCGAGCTAAGGATTTATCTCCACAAGATTATCTTTCCAGGAGTGAGAGAAAGATTTATGCCGCGTTCCATATTTCCAAGGCAATTACTTTTGAAAAACACTTCCACGTAGATAATAATATGTATACATGTCTTGTGGAATTTAATCAGTTTACTGGTTACTGTCTGGAAGATGGGAGATCCGAATCTCCGGCTAAAAGGTAATCTATGCATCAAGCTGAAGAAAAAGAAAGGACGGTACATTCAATTTTAGATTTTAGAGCGAGGAGTATGAAGAATTCAATGTTTAGGGATTGCATACAAAAGCCACATTCATAGAACTTCAATGTATTGACAGATAATGAAGCCGAATAGAAATTATATTTGACATCAAAAGATTTGAATGGAAAAGTTAGATTTTTGCTTCCCGGCACTGATGTTAAACAAATGTGATTAACACAGGAGGAGGAGATAAAACTCCGGCTCCCTTCCATCTTTATGTCATTTTCCCAGTTAAATCCAAAGGTTAGTAGCCTCCAGGCGGTAGATGGGCAACCATAATTCCGTTAAAGCTGCCATGAATTCTCTGCTCAGGATTAACAAACACACTGTTTAACTCCACTCCCGCCAAAGGGGAGGATTAGGAGGGTAAAAATAATTGGAAATAAGCAAAGTACAGAAATATGGGAATCTGCACAGATGCTGAGCACATGGGGTTTAGCTTCTAATGCAGAATAAAGCATGTTATATGTATCATGTTGCTACAACAGCATTTTGGAAATAGTGGAATATTATAACTTTTCAGTAAAGAGGACCTTTCACCAAATTTTTCATGTTAAACTGGACAGGTGACGTAATAGTCATTGCAGAGCAGAATAAAACATTTTGTTTGTTTTTAAATTTTACCACTGTGTTACGGAGATATTACCCATCTATGTATTTGGTACTTAATTATTTTACTTTTGCTTGGCACCAAAGGGCTGTTATCAGATATTTTTCACTTGGGGTGTTTACTTCTCCTCCCTGTATGCTGCTGACCAATCATAAGCAGGCAGCAATATATCAGAAAAAATACAACACGGTCCCACAGTAGCTTAGGTTTTTCAGTATGTGACATGTAATGATATAGTGCTGATCTAATCAAACCTAACTGCTAGAAGATTAGAGCACAGATGGCTCCCACTTTTCAGATAAAATACCTGTGAGATGAGAAGTAGCACAGCTGAGTTTAGCTGTGTCATATCACAAACCCTACTAACACCATTCCTCCTCTCATAGCACTGTCGCTCTCCTGTCCTGCCTTTCCATACACACTGCCTGTCTGGAGATGAGTGACACATATCAGTTGTGTTCAAAGCAAATTTTGAGCACAACAGGCACAAGTGTGATTTCTGATACAGCTCAGAACAAGAAGTGTTGGAAAACGGGCAGCATAACAAAGCTAACAGTGCTAACAGAAAAAGAGAGCTAATAGAAGGGTTTTGTATTGTGACACAGCTAAACTCAGCTGCTCTTTCTAATTATGCAGATTAGACAAAATGATCAGAGCTTTATCATTACATCTCACACACTGAAAAACCTATTCTACGGTGGGGCCTGCTTATGATTGGGCAACTTATACATTGGGAAAAGAGTGAAGAAGTACACCCCCCAGTGCGAATTTTGATAACACCCACTTGGACTTAACAATAGTTAAACAAAAAAAAAGCCCTTATTCCGTTTTGCAGCCAATATTACATCATCTATCCAGCACAGGATGAAAAATGTTGTGAAAGGTCCGCTTTATTGGGAATATATCCACATGAATAGAAACCTAAAACAACACACATCAATCCCCGATTTCCTTTTTTGTTATTTTATTGAATTAGTATTCAAGCAGCCATTTGAGCCACTCGGTGACCAGACACCTGCATTAGCCAGTTACTGCCCTCATTCTTGCAGCAGGACATTCCAGTAAGATCTGAAGCACCAATCAGTATCTGAATTGACTCCAATTTATCAGGTCCATGTAACTAAACCATTGCTTCTATTTTTGTAGATAAAGTAACCCTGTTATCAAGAAGTTCAAGAAAGATGAAAGCGAGTATATTTAAGTGGAGCATGAACATCTTAGCTCTATTCAGGACCAGGTTTTTTAGAGCCCATTTTCCAGCATTTTTTTAAAGGGACTGCCTAGCATTAGAAAAACATGGTCACATTCTTACTGAAAATGCCTTTATTTAAGATGAGCTGTGATGCCACACACTTCCTACCTGTGTCTGGACATAGCTAGTGGCTAATATCCACCACATACACTAGTTATTCTCGTAGATTCTGCAAGGGGTGATCACTTTTTATTTACCCGCACATGATGAAGTTAATGCATGTGGTCAAACAAGACATCTGTAGTGAACACTCGACAAAAGTGGTCTCTGTGCAGACAGCACTTCAGACCTTTCACAAGATCAATTCATCATTGTGGAGACTGATCAAGTAGATGTGTATGTGATGAATGACACCATATGTTTATTATTGCTACCCCCCTGACCCACATTTTCCTTTTGCCCTAGATCCAGAGATTACATCTAGCCCATTTTCATTATGTAGATACACACAAAGAGATCACAATGAATACATTCTGGAGAATGAGGACAGCAGAGTAACAAACAGAAGACACCTCTGTGCCACTGCTAATAAACATTTTTATATGATCTTATCCTGATGGTGTAGGATTCAGTCAGGACGGTAGTCGTGGCCAAGGACACCAGGGCCTTGATGTCCTGGCCTCCTCCCACAGAAAAATTGTCAGCTTCTGCCAGCATACCTGTTTGGGGTTCTGGGTCATCGTCAGGGATTCCACTGCAGTGCGGCACAGCTCCTGTACACTCACTTTCGGTGCATAGGGTGGAAAGAACGGACGGACACAGATACCGGTTCAGATGCAGAGAACAAACGATTTTACTTTTCTCTTCAATGGTCCCGGACACATCAGTAACATTACAGTCCACACAGCATTCCTCCTGCACTTTCCCTTTCCTGCTTTCTTTGTCCTCACGCACATCACGGGGTAGTAGTGCCCTAGGCGGTACCACGGCATCACTTCTGTAGGACCACAAGACATAGGGGATCCCATTCATTGGTTTCGCCCCAGACTTACAAGCTTCAGCCCTATTCAAGATCTGCCACACTGTGAATATTCTGCGCCCTGCACAACTCTTGGACCACGCATTTCTCTCCTTCACCTGCTGCTGTAATAAACCGTAATTTCCGGGGTGCTTTGGTCTCATCCAACACCTGTCTGACTGTGACCGTGTACTTTTCTTCTTAAAGAACGTTACTTTGCTGCTATGTCTTCCTGGACCTAGAGCCCTTGTGGACACTTCGGGCGTGCTCGCCCTTCTAACCTATTCCTATATCTTATATTCACTTATCCCATAGCAGCTCCTCCTACAGTTAACCCTCTATGAACTTCCTACAAGATATACCTACAAGGCCCACTAGTATGCCCCCATCTAGTGGCCCACAACAGAACTACATTTACCCATACCTAGGAACTATATACTAATAGTGCCCTCCACTAATGTCCCCAAAGGATGCACTAACTTACCCTAATCTGTACAAAAATATGCAGAACATTATACAACACAATATATTACAATCTTTACAGCATGATAACACATATATGATGTGGCAGTTCCAATCACACAGACAATGGTAATACACTATAAGTGTAGCAGTACCATAGAATAATTACATATATACAAAGGACTGCTTAAAGGGAGGTGACATTAAAGGGGACGTCTTACTTCAATCCCCTTCATTGGCTGATGCCAAGTATAACTATAAGCAACACTGACACTCAACTACTTAGGTTGTCGCCAGCAAAAACGGAAATGTGGTTCAAGTGATGTGATTCATGATCCTTTTTGATCCTATATACTTTATGGGCATGTGCAGTGGCATAACAAGAGCCTGATGGGCCACGGTGCAAAATGTATATATGTCCCTCATTCTGGTATGTAAATATGCCTTTCATCCTGGTATACAGTAGCTTTCAAAAGTATTCACACCCCTTGGCATGTTTCAGTTATTGCTACTCCACTACCTTAAATTTCCCTGTTTTTTTTAGTGTTTGTATCAGTTCCTGTAAAGAACATGCCTACAACTGTGAACATTTGGTTTTCTTTGATTGTGAAGCAAACAACAAAGAGGACAAAATTACTGTAAACTTCATTGTGCATAATTATTCACCCCTCTAAAGTCATTACTTTGTAGAGCCTCCTTTTGCGGCAATTATAGCTGCAAGTCGCTTTGGATAAGTCTCTATGGCTATGAGCTTTCCACTTGGATTCTTGCCTATTCCTCAAGGTAAAACTGCTTCAGCTCCTTCAAGTTAGATGACTTCCTCTGGTGAACAGCAATCTTAAAGTCTGACCATAGATTCTCAATTGGATTAAGGTCTGGACTTTGTTTGACTAAGCCACTCTAGAACATCTACACTTTTCTCCTTAAATCACTAGAGTATTGCTTTAGCAGTATGCTTTGGATCATTGTCTTGTTGAAAAGTGAACCTCCATCCAAGACTCAAATCGCTGGCAGACTGAATCAGGTTATGCTCAAGAATATCCCTGTATTTCACACCATCTTTCCCTTGACTCGGACCATTTTCCCTGTACCTATTGTTAAAAAAATCCCAAAGCATGATGCTACCACCACCATGTTTCTCTGTGGGTATGTTGCTTTTGAGGCGATGAGCTTTGGTGGTTTGGTGTCAGACATAGCATTTACCTTAGTGGCCAAAAAATACATTTTGGTCTCATCTGACCACAGCACATTCCTCCATACAAGATTTTTAAACATCTAAATTATGTTATAACTTAACTCTAATTATCTCTTATACTAGTCGAAAAAACAATTCGGAGGACAAAAATATATATAAAACTAATCTTTACATACACTATTACGAGGGTAGGAGACTGTGGAATTAGTGGGATAAAAATTCCAAATATACATAGCATTAAGACAGTAGTCAGAGTATCCATACTCTGTAGTTGTGGAACAACCAGACACGTTTCTCTTCGCTTCATCACAGGATATTATTTCATATACTGTGTTGGATTTCTGATTATTTTGCTTTCATTTCTTTGACTATCTTTAGTGCTAGGTTACTTATGTATACTGTTCAGTATGTGATAAGATGTGATAAAAGAATTATTTGTTATATAGTATTAGACATTTATATTTGTAGTTTTCGCCTCATTAGTTTTCATAGTCTCTTACCCCAGTGCTGATAAATGTACATAATATATTCATTCTGGTGGTCTGGAGTAGATGAGGCAAAAATTCCATTTCGCCTGTTCATTCGGATTTTCCAAGGAAATTTGATTGACAGGAAAGTTATTCTTTGCAAATGTAATATCCCTAAATGTTCTGTAAGGACTCCAGGGCATAGGCAACATAATATACAAACATTAAAAAAAATCCTTATAGTCACCTTACCGCTCACCTCTCCGGTCCATCTTGTCCTCACCATCACTCATCCGGTCCTCACTGCATCTTCTAACCCTTGCTGCAAAGTTTGAAATGCCCAGGTCTTTCACACTGAGCTGGGACTTCTGATGAGGCCCAGGAGGATTCTGCTGTGAGCTTGAGCAATCATGTGCAAAAATCTCCCAGGCCTCATCAGAGCTGGAAATCTCAGCTCAGTGTGAGAGGCCTAGGGATTCAGCGAGCAAGACTGGGATCAGAAGATGCGACGAGGACCAGAGGGGTGACTGTGAGGAGTGGAGGGAAGAACAGGTGAACGGTGAGATTAGTGTAAATAATTTTTTTAACCTTTTGATGGAACTTTACTGTTGAGAAAAATGTTGACCAGTGGCCACCATATTGCTTGAATCCATTCAAAAGGGAATTATAAAAAATCTGCAGGCATAGAATTCAGTTTCACTTGACTTTATTCACTCATCTAAAGTAAAGAGTAATTTGCAATGTAATTTAATTTTCTGTACTTGTACTATTTATCTTATGCAACCCCTTAGTTGTTTTATTTGAGCAATTCTCCAAGCGTTATGTAATGGTTTTATTATTACTATTCATAAATAAAGATAAGCTGTATATCGAGTTGGGTATTCATTTGTTGTACAAATTGTTTTTTGGATTAACATTATAGTCCTGAGTTGGACATGGGAGCCATTGGCTAGATCTCCTATTGGTTATTACATATTTGTAGGTTGTCCTAATTATCTCTTATCGCTCCACTACTCAATTTAGAACTGCACTGCTCATATTTAGTGTAAAATCTTAGTCACAATGTTCCCAAAGCTCTGATGCTGCTGAGTCTGGGAGGCAAGATATGTTAAAAAAAAGACTTCCACCTGCGAAACCCATAAAGGCAACAGGCTAATAGCCAACAACAATTATCTTTCGCAATTGGTGCAGAATCCAACCAGAGGAGCAGCACTTTTAGACCTAATACTATCTAACAGACCTGACAGAATAACAAATCTGCAGGTTGTTGGGCATCTAGGAAATAGCGACCACAATAATGTACAGTTACACTTGGGGGACTTGTCAGGAAGTCACAAAAACACTGAACTTTAGGAAGGCAAAGTTTGACCAGCTTAGGCCTCTTTCACACATCAGGTTTTCGCCGTCAGGCGCGATCCGGCGCTTTTGACAGAAACCGGATCCGGCGAAATGCAATGCCCGATCCGGTTTCCACCCCATTGACTTGCATTTGCGCCGGATCGCGCCGGATGGCCATGCGTTTCATCCGGTTTTCGCCGGATCCGGCAATGTGTCGCAATGTGTCGCGATCCGGCATCTGGAAAAAACGTCTACTGTAACGTTTTTTGTCTCCGGCGAAAAAGCCGGACCCGCCGGATCCGGCGCGTCCGGCTTTTTCACACAATGAAAGCCTATGAGCGCCGCAATGCGCCGGATCCGGCGGCCGGATCCGGTTTTTTGGTCTGAGCATGCTCAGTAGCTCTGCCCACAAGACATATATAAAAGCAAGACAGTGGGACCCACAGCCACACCCAACATGCCACCCAAGACAGCAACCAGGCGCAGGAGAAGGCAGGAGACATCTGCAGCAGCACCATCAGCACCACCCCAATTGGAGCAGCATGCTGAACAACGGGAGGGGAGTCCAGCAGCAGATGAGAGACGGTAATTATCAAATCACCCATTCCTCCAAACTAGGGCTATTGAATATCAAGATATTCATTGGCCCTTTGTTTCTCTTTATTCAACAGCCGCCCAATAGATGCAGCAGCAGCAGCAGCAGCAATGGCAGCAGCTGGAACACCACCCACAGGCATGGAGTGTGGCCACCAGGAAGACAGCACATCATCTTCTGGGAGCCCTCCCTCGCATCGTCAGCGTTTGACGGTAAGTTTTTATTTCCAAAATCCATCTTCTCTGTAATATATGTCTATTCATGGCCTTTTATTTCAAAACAGGAATCACAAGATGAAGAGGAGCTCCCAGAAGAAGAAGGAAGGGGTGGACAGACACCTGGAGTGGGCTCACAATTGGTAAGTTTTTTGCATCAAACGCAGAAACACAACATCACACTACACACAACACATAGAAAACAATGTTCTGCAGACCACACACAGCAAACGAATGCCTACATCCAAAGACATAACTTTTTTTGTTTTCTTCTCTAGTCTTCCCAATCTGGTGCTTGGCCAAGAGGTCCTCGCAGTGCCTCCCAGGGTCGTCGGCGACAGCAACGCGGCGGTCACCAGCGTGTAAGTATAAATATTTTTGCTTTGTTTTTTTGCACTTATTTCATTTCTTTTGTGGAGGCTAATTATGTTATTTTTGTCTTTTTCTTTAACAGCCTTCACAGCGTGCTCCCGACTCTGACGTTGAGGATGGAGGGATTGATGTGGACCACCTCATCGATCTCGTCAGAGAAAGGGAGCCGCTCTGGAATATGGCTGACTGCCGCCACGCTGACCTTATCGTTACCCGACGACTCTGGGAGGAAATCTGTTCGCTCCTTGTGGGCCGCTGGGAGGACCTCGATGTTCGGGCCCAGATTACAGAGCGTAAGTATATACAGTACCGGTTGCTTGATTTAAACCAGTGTTTCCCGAACTCCAGTCCTCGTGGTCCCCACGGATCATGTGTTCAGGATTTCTATTTACTATGGAAATCCTGAAAACATGACCCCTGGGGACCATGAGGACTGGAGTTTGGGAAACACTGATGTTGTATACTAACCACTCCTTTCTCGTTTCAGGGAACAGAATTGTGAATCGGTGGCGGTCTGTGAGAGATCGTTTCAAGAAGGAGTTCAATAAAGAGATGCGGGCCCCGAGTGGATCTGGAGGACGCAGGAGCAAGTACAAGTACGCAGAAGCCCTGTCGTTCCTCCGGGAAACAATGGTCACCAGAAGGTAAATATTACACACCACATGTGAAAAAAACTGTTAGATGTAAAAATTTTTTTCAGCCAGGGCCATACCATGTCAGTATTTTAATTGTTTTTTTTTCTCTTTATTCCACAGCACGGTGAGCAGCACTCGGGAGCCGGCACGATTGGACCCTTCTGAGGCGATCCCTGAGGAGACCGGCACCGAGGGACACTTCGACCGCCCCGGTACATCTGCACCTTCCCAGCCTTCCAACACATTCGACCCATCTGTCCCATCCACCAGCACAGGAGCATCGTGGCCGCCTACATTACATGAAGCTGCTGGTGAGGAGATCGCTTTCCCTTTACCCCACCCTTCTGCCCCTGCCACCTCTAGTACACCTGCGGGTACTGGGCGGCAGCGGCAGAGGGGTCAGGAAAAGACTTATGCGCCAGAGTTCTTGCATCTGAATGCATCTTTCCAGAACTGTCTAAAAGTCTTGTCAGAGCAAATCTCCGCAGGCTATCAGCAGATCAACTCCAGCATTCTGGAGGTGAAGACACTTCTGCAAACCATGCATTCAGAATCAAGATCTTCGCCAAACCACACCTTTTTCAGGTCTGATGTGGAGCGCATGGAAACGCTCTCTCCTGCCCAGCAGATGCATGTAATGCATTCATGCCACGCTGCTCTCCAGCAAGTTACCTCCCAACCTCCTCCTCCTCCCACCACAGTAGTTCCTCCACCTGCACCCCCTCCAGCCACTTTCCATCCTCCCCCTCCTATTACATCTACACCCCCTCCAGCCACTTTCCATCCTCCCCCTCCTATTACATCTACACCCCCTCCAGCCACTTTCCATCCTCCCCCTCCTATTACATACCATCCACCTCCAGCCACTTTCCATCCTCCCCCTCCTATTACATACCATCCACCTCCCCAGCACCATCCACCTCCCCAGCACCATCCACCACCCCAGCACCATCCACCACCCCAGCACCATCCACCTCCCCAGCACCAGCAACCTCCCCAGCACCAGCAACCTCACCAGTACCAGCAACCTCCACAGTACCTGCAAACTCCCCAGTACCAGCAACCTCCACAGTACCAGACATCTCCCCACTTCCAGCAACCTGCCCCGTACCAGACATCTCCCCACTTCCAGCAACCTGCCCCGTACCAGACATCTCCCCACTTCCAGCAACCTGCCCCGTACCAGACATCTCCCCACTTCCAGCAACCTGCCCCGTACCAGACATCTCCCCACTTCCAGCAACCTGCCCCGTACCAGACATCTCCCCACTTCCAGCAACCTGCCCCGTACCAAACTCCTTCCCCATACAACTTGCCATCAACATCATCTGCTCCTACAGTCCCTGCCCAACCCTCCACTCCACCACCCACCACCTCTTCTGCTTCCCACATGTCCACCCATTCTGTAGTTTTTTCCACACCTTCACCTCTAACTGTTCCTTCCCCACCACGATCCCAGTCCTCTCTCCACACTCCCAGTGTCGAAGTGTCCCGCAGCCCCTACAGCAGTATTTCCACCACACACTACACAGAATTATAATGTGTGTATTTAAATAAAAATGACCAGTTTTATGGTTTCAGTTTTATAGTTTCAAAGTTTTATTAAACAAGTTTATTAAAATTTTAAAAAAGTTTACTAAAAAAAACATTTTTCAATAAAAGTTAAATTATTTTACACTGGTTGTCTGTCATTTCTTTCTGCGGCGAAAAAGGTTAAATACAGGGTATTTAAAAGGTAAAAAGGTATTCAAAACTAGGTATATAACTGTGGGTAAATTTTAGCTTTTTGCCACAGTTGTGTTCCTGGTTGTGTTTGAAGCAAAGTATTTCACCTAAAAAGTTGTGTTTATTGTTGGTGATTTCCTAACAATGTACACAACTTTTGTTAAAAGGTGAAATACTTTGCATAAAACACAACCAGGTACACACCTGTGGCCTAAAGCTAAAAATAGAGACCATGACAAGATAGCCAACTTTGGTTGGCAAAGGTATATACTGTTGGTACAGAAGGTACACAAGTTTGGTTAGGGCACAAATCTTTCACACTCTGTCATCCTGCCAGTGTACTCTGCCTTGAGGTGACATAAAGTATAGTGCAAAATTGTCCCTCATTACTGAAACCGTCACAGAACTTCTAGTGGTAATGTCATGGTAATCTTGCAAGGTGGTTTCTTCAGAGGTGTCCTCAATGGAAATGGGTTCCTTGCAGATAACAAAATTGTGGAGTACCACGCACGCTTTGATCACCTCGTCCACAGTTTCTGTCTTGAGGTTGATCGCAGTCAATAGGACCCGCCATTTGGCTGTCAGAATACCAAAGGTACATTCAACCATTCTTCTTGCTCTTGTGAGGCGGTAATTAAAAATGCATTTTGGTCTTGTCAATCCTCTGCTAGAGTACGGTTTCAAAAGGTGTTCTGACAGCTGGAAGGCTTCATCCCCTACACAGACAAATGGCATAGGTGGACCAGATGTTTGCGGCCTTGGTCTAGGTGGTGGGAACTGGAAGGTGTTTCCATACAGTTTACGCCCCATGGCAGACAGTTTGAAAACTTGAGAGTCATTGGAGCGGCCATAGGCCCCAATATCAACCGCAATAAATTTGTATTCCGCGTCAGCGATGGCCATGAGGACAATTGAAAAATATTTCTTGTAATTGAAATATTCCGATCCCGATCCAGCTGGCTTTACAATGCGGATATGTTTCCCGTCCACAGCGCCCAAGCAGTTTGGAAACTGACATATCTGTTGAAACTTGTCAGCAATTTCAATCCACCTCTCTGTTGTGGGCTCTGGTAAAAACTCTTCAGCTAAGGAGTCCCACAGTGCACGGCAATTCCAGATATGGTGGAAATCCCGAGTCTGTACTGGAAATGCAGTGACGAAAGGGATTCTCCAGTTGCAAGAAATCTGTGGGGAATTAAAAAACAATAAATTAGTTTTAAATCACAGCATTACATACCAAAACTGACCTAACACTTGGAGATACAAATTACCACCAACAAGATTGCAGTGAAAGTGTGCTCTGATGCGATCATATCCAATAAATGTGGCTTACCTTAAAGTCACCATCAGACGCTCTGCGGGTGAAACAGAGAAGCGGCAATAGGTGTCCGCTTTTCTTATGAGGTGTGCAATGCGCTCCACCAAGTAATCAAAATTCTCCATTTTCATCCTAACATATCCAAAAAATGTATCCGGGTTTCGTCGAAGGTCCATGCATAGTGTAGAATAGACCCCACGCGTCATTCTCTTGGCTGTGATGGGGTGGATCCACAAACATCGTCTACGATGCCTGATGCGCTGCTGTCTCGCTCTCTCCTTCTCCAGAACAATCACCCTCAAACGATTTGCCTCCGCTGTAAAATCCGCCAAATTCTTCAAAATATTTCCAATGACAACATCCATCTTCGCCAGTAACTTGCTCTTCTCTCCAACCTGCACTTTCTCCTCTACAACCTGTCAAAGAAGGGCTGTAGGAACATGCTATATATAGTTTTCCAGTAGCCAATCCCGTTCGGAAGGCCACAAGGGTCAATTTTAAAAACCGGATCCGGCGTAATCCGTCGAAAAACGGATAGAAAAACGGATGAACCGGATGAGACGGATCCGGTTTTGTCTGTCAAGAAAAAGACGGATCCGGCAGAAAACCGGATCCGTCACATCCGGTTTTACTAAACATTTGCCGGATCCGGCGTTCCGGCACGACGCCGGATCGCGCCTGACGCCGAAAACCTGATGTGTGAAAGTAGCCTTAGAGATACCCGTAATCTGGTTGACTGGGACAATGTCCTCAGAAATAAGAATACAGAAAATAAATGGGAAATGTTTAAAAACATCCTAAATAAGCACTGTAAGCGGTTTATACCTTGTGGGAATAAAAGGACAAGAAATAGGAAAAACCCAATGTGGCTAAACAAAAAAGTAAGAGGGGCAATTAACAGTAAAAAGAAAGCATTTAAACTACTAAAGCAGGATGGCACAGCTGAAGCTCTAAAAAACTATAAGGAGAAAAATTATTTATCTGAAAAACTAATTAAAGCTGCCAAAAAGGAAACAGAGAAGCACATTGCTAAGGAGAGTAAAACTAATCCCAAGCTGTTCTTCAACTGTATCAATAGTAAAAGAATCAAAAGTGAAAGTGTAGGTCCATTAAAAAATTGTGAGGAAAGAATGGTTGTAGATGATGAGGAAAAAGCTAATATATTAAACACCTTCTTCTCCATGGTATTCACGGTGGAAAATGAAATGCTAGGTGAAATGCCGAGAGACAAAGAAAACCCTATATTAAGGGTCACCAATCTAACCCAAGAAGAGGTGCAAAACCGGCTAAATAAGATTAAAATAGATAAATCTCCGGGTCCAGATGGCATACACCCACGAGTACTAAGAGAACTAAGTAATGTAATAGACAAACCATTATTTCTTATATTTAGAGACTCTATTGCGACGGGGTCTGTTCCACAGGACTGGCGCATAGCAAATGTGGTACTAATATTCAAAAAGGGCTCTAAAAGTGAACCTGGAAATTATAGGCCAGTAAGTCTAACCTCTATTGATGGTAAAATATTTCAAGCGTTTCTGAGGGATGTTATTCTGGATTATCTCAATGAGAATAAATGTTTAACGCCATCTCAGCATGGGTTTATGAGGAATCGCTCCTGTCAAACCAATCTAATCAGTTTTTATGAAGAGGTAAGCTATAGACTGGACCAAGGTGAGTCATTGGATGTGGTATATCTTGATTTTTCCAAAGCGTTTGATACCGTGCCACACAAGAGGTTGGTACACAAAATGAGAATGCTGGGTCTGGGGGAAAATGTGTGTAAATGGGTAAGTAACTGGCTTATTGATAGAAAGCAGAGGGTGGTTATAAATGGTATATTCTCTAACTGGGTCGCTGTGACCAGTGGGGTACCGCAGGGGTCGATGTTGGGACCTATTCTCTTCAAAATATTTATTAACGATCTGGTAGAAGGATTGCACAGTAAAATATCAATATTTGCAGATGATACAAAACTATGTAAAGCAGTCAATAAAAGAGAAGATAGTATTCTGCTACAGATGGATCTGAATAAGTTGGGAACTTGGGCCGAAAGGTGGGAGATGCAGTTTAACAATGATAAACGCAAGGTTATACACATGGGAAGAAGGAATCAATATCACCATTAGACACTGAGTGCTAAACCACTGGGTAAATTTGACATGGAGAAGGACTTCGGGATCCTAGTTAATGATAAACTTACCTGGAGCAGTCAGTGTCAGGCAGCGGCTGCCAAGGCAAACAGGATCATGGGGTGCATTAAAAGAGGTCTGGATACACATGATGAGAGCATTATACTGCCTCTGTACAAATCTCTGGTTAGAGCGCACATGGAGTACTGTGTACAGTTTTGGGCACCGGTGCTCAGGAAGGATATAATGGAACTAGAGCGGGTACAAAGGAGGGCAACAAATTTAATAAAGGGGATGGGGGAACTACAATACCCAGAGAGATTAGCAAAATTAAGATTATTTAGTCTAGAAAAAAGACGACTGAGGGGCGATCTAATAACCATGTATAAGTATATAAGGGGACAATACAAATATCTCCCCGAGGATCTGTTTATACCAAGGAAGGTGACGGTCACAAGGGGGCATTCTCTGCGTCTGGTGGAGAAAAGGTTTTTCCACCAACATAGAAGAGGATTCTTAAGGCTACCTTCACACGTAGCGGAACACTTGCGGAAATTACCGCGAGAATTCCGAATTCCATTCCGCGGGAAAATCGCATTTTAAATTCCCGTGATTTTCCCTCGGAAAAACTAGCATTTTGCAAGCGTTATTAGCTTGCAGAATTGCTAGCGTTTTCCAAGCGATCTGTAGCATCGCTTGGAGAACTGATTGACAGGTTGGTCACACTCGTCAAACAGTGTTTGACGAGTGTGATCAACTTTTTACTATTGAGGCTGCCTATGCGGCATCAATAGTAAAAGATAGGATGTAAAAAATAATAAAAAAATATATATATTGTTATTCTTACCTTCCGGCGTCCCGCGCAGCCTTCCCGCCTCTCTCCACGCTGCCGGTCCCAGTAATCCTTTGCGAGAATTACCGCAATGACGTCCGTTCTCACGGGATCGCGACGTCTCACGGTCATTCGCGATGATGTCACGCGAATAACCACGAGACTTCGCGATCCCATGAGAACGGATGTCATCGCTCGCAAAGGATTACTGGGACCGGGAGCGTGGAGAGAGAGACAGGATGCCTGCACGGGACGTCGGAAGGTGAGAATAACAATATTTTTTATTTTAAATTCTATTTTTTACAGGGATATGGTACCCAAAGCCCTGAGGACAGTCTCCTCTCCTCCGGACCGTGGGTACCATCCGCAAATGTTCTGCTTACTTTTCGCATGGTGTGCACAGCCACATGCGGAAAGTAAGCATAACAATGCATTCCTATGGGTGCGGGATCGCCGCGATTCCGCTAAATTAATGAGCATGCTGCGTTTTTTACTGTGAAGCGATTCCGCCTCAGTAAAAACCGCAGCATTAGCACAGCATTGCGGAATCCCAAAGGAATGCATGGGATGCTTATTTTTCGCGTTTTCGCAGCAAAATTGCACGGTTAAAACCGCCGCGAAAGCGCAAAAAAAGCGCCACGTGTGAACATAGCCTTACTGTTAGGGCAGTGAGAATCTGGAATTCCCTGCCTGAGGAAGTGGTAATGGCGAACTCAATCGAAGGGTTCAAGAGAGGCCTGGATGTCTTCCTGGAGCGTAACAATATTGTGTCTTACAGTTATTGTTAGGTTCTTTAGAAGGATGTAGAGCTGGGGATTTATTCTGACAGAATTTTATAGGCTGAACTGGATGGACTAATGCCTTTTTTCGGCCTTACTAACTATGTTACTATATGTTACTATGCATGTCTTATACAGAAGTAGATGATGGATCGCCGTAAAAAAGGGGCGTTCACTCAGACACAGATCCGAACATCTGCTGCTTCATTATTATAAGACGCGCAGACGTATGGGCTGGGGGTGCAGTGCTCCTGAGTGTAGAGGAACATCTAAAGTTGAGATTAGGAAAAACTGTCAATTACAGAAAATTGCTAAAAAATCCATCATATAAGTCACACAGTGGTCATAAGTAGTGTCGTCAGTCACGGACACACGACACCCCATTCTAAAAAAAATCATCCTGACTGATAGGGAAGTTTTAAATAGGATCCACCATGATTCTCAGCTGAACTGCATACCTGAGAACTCTATCATTCCCGCGTTAAGACGTTGATTAGGTATCAGTAACTTTAGATGGCCAACATTACTATAGCAAAATGCAATGATTCCTCAACTTCATTATCCAAACTGGAGTTTCCTTCATTACCTTTCATGGCTTGCTACAAAGCAGGCCCTAATGACACCGGTGCTGCTCTGAACGCGGCATAAATGATGGCTACATAGTGACCTAAACAGCAAGGTTTTATAATAAGCTGGGCTACATCCCTCGCTAAGAACAGGCTGCAAGTTGTGTAATGTCTTCCTGTGACTCGGTACAAATAATGATCTCGGCTGCCTGTTATTTAAAAGCCGGACTCCCGCTGCGTTCACTGCCTTTGTACAGTCTTTCCGTCAGCTGCATTTAAAAATTAAAATCTCCTCTGCACTTGCCCAAGATTTCTTCAATAAACCATCTCAGCTGTACTTAAGAAAAAGACAAATCCTTGACATATATCAGCGGAAAAGTAAGCTCTTTCTGTTCTACGGAAATTGGCAAAGGAAACCGGGAGGAAATGGGAGCAGCTAGGGGTGTATTTCAGCCGTTTTCCAGAGTGTCTGTAGAACATGGGGCATCCATGAAATGTCTGTGCACAATCAACAGCTTTTCTTACATGTACTTCTTAGGCTAAAGAACACATCATCTTTGGACACTCTTAAGATTTCATCAAAACTTTCCTGCATGTACTGTGCCTTGAAAAAGTATACATTCCCCGTCAACGTTTTCACAATTTTTCACGTTACACCCACAAACTCAAATGTATTTTTATTGGGATTTTATGTGATATACCAACATAAAGCAGCAAGTATTTGTTAAGTGTAAAGTAAATGATATACAACTTTCTAGATATTATGAAAATATAAATCTTGGTGCATTTGTATTCAGGCCCCCAGAGTCCATAGTTTGTAGGACCAACTTTTGCTGCAATTACCGCAGTATTTTGGGGTCTGTCTCTACCGGCTTTGCACATCTAGAGGCTTAACTTTTTTCCCATTCTTTTTTCTAAACTATCTCTATCTCAATGAGATTGGATGGAGGTGTCTGTGAACAGCAATTTTCAAGTCTTGCCGCAGATTTTCAGTGGGATTTAGGTCTGCACATTGACTGGGCCATTCACACACATGAGTATGCTTTGAACTAAACCATAGATTGTAGCTCTGCCGGTATGTTTAGGGTCGTTGTCCTGCTGAGAGGTGAACCTACACCCCACTCTCAAGTCTTTTTTCAGCCTCTAAAACAAGGCACCTAAATTGCTATGTCCTTTAATTTGTACTTATGTAGCAATATTGGCATAATTCATGAATGGACAGAAAACAGCTACAGTCACATGGCACTATATTTAAATTCCTTCTAGAAGCGGCTGAGTAGCATTCGGAGAAGGTCCCAGTAGTGGTACTTAAACATGTTGGCATTTATCATCTATTTGGCACATTCACATGACTATTTTCATTCCGATCGCTGTCTTTGTCAAAAAATGATCTCACAATTACAGCACTAGGATCATTGTTATTTAATTGGGCTGTTGATATGAGGGACCGAAAGCCCACGTGAAAAAAAAATTGCAGCATGCACAAATCTCTTCTGTGTTTTGGATGAGATTCACCTGTTCACACTGCCTTCTGTTACAGGGAAGGGAAGTAAGATTGATTTGACTTTCAAGGCTGCGCTAAGTTTCCTTGGCCGATCACTTTGTCTACGCTCCTCAACGTTGTCCATTTCTTTGTGTCTTCAATGTTAAGAAATGCTGTACATATCCATAATGCAATACTGTCAGGGAGGCATCTAGTTGGCATCAGACCCGAGTTTCTCACTTTTCCACTAAATGTCTGAGCTAACACGATGGCGTGCCGGTCGACCATAATGGGCTCAAGTTCATTTAAGCATTATGCCATTATCACTACTAAATTCTGCTGTTGTTAAAGGGAATCCGTCACCTCATTTTTGCCCTATGAGATGCGACCACTGCCATCAGGGGCTTATTTACAGCATTCTGTAATGCTGTAGATAAGCCCCCGATGTGACCTGAAAGATAAGAAAAACGAGTTATATTATAATCACCCAGGGGTCCGGTCCGATGGGTGTCGCAGTCCAGCACCTCCCATCTTCATACGATGACGTCCTTCTCCTTACTTCTGCTGTGGCTCCTGCGCAGGCGTACTATATCTGCCCTGTTGAAGGCAGAGCAGAGTACTGCAGTGCGCAGGCGCTGGGAAAGGTCAGAGAGGTCCGGCACCTGCACATTGCAGTACTTTACTCTGCCCTCAACAAGGCAAATAAAGTACGCCTGCGCAGGAGCCGCAGAAGTAAGAAGGAGGACGTCATCGCTAGAAAATGGGAGGTGCCGGACCGGACCACGACGCCCATCGTACCGGACCCCCAAGTGAGTATAGTCTAACTCATTTTTCTTATCTTTCAGGTTACATCGGGGGATTACCTACAGCATTACAGAATGATGTAGCCCCTGATGGCGGTGGCAGCATCTTATATGCCAAAAATGAGGTGACAGATTCCCTTTAATCTATAATAAAAAATGCCTTAAGCAGCTTCCGGTTGTAACAACTTCCATCCAGTTGTAATCGGTGACGTCACAGCACACCTCATTCAATGTTAACCCTCAACACACCACTCCTCCTCAACACACACACTTCTCTCACCTTTCACCATCTCCACTCACTCTTTCACTCCACATACAACCCTTTCTCACACTCCATCTCTCATACTCACGCCGTCATCGCCGCTGATCCACGATCCCCGACATCTTCTTCCGCCGGCGCCATCCTGGATCCAGACGTCCTCCACGCTGGCGACATGTTCTTGCGGCGACGCCATTTTGGATTGGCGAAATCCCGCGATAGACAAGATGGCGTCGCCGCAAGAACATGTCACCGGCGTGGAGGACGTCGGGATCCAAAATGGCGTCGGCGAATTCTCACGAGATTTCGCCGACGCCATTTTGGATCCCGACGGCATCCACACCGGCGACATGTTCCTGCGGCGACGCTATTTTGGATCGGCGAAATCCCGCGATACTCAAGATGGCGTCGCTGCAAGAACATGTCGCCGGCGAGGACGACGTCGGGATCCAAAATGGCGTTGGCGAAAACTCGCGAGATGTCGCCGACGCCATTTTGGATCCCGACGTCCTCCACGCCGGCGACATGTTCTTCCGGCGACGCCATCTTTAGTATCGCGGGATTTCACGATACTTAAGATGGCGTCGCCGCAAGAACATGTCGCCGGCGTGGACAACGTCTGGATCCAGGATGGCGCCGGCGGAAGAAGATGTCGGGGATCGTGGAGCAGCAGCGATGACGGCGTGAGTATGAGAGACGGAGTGAGAGAAGGGGTCGTATGTGGAGTGAAAGAGTGAGTGGAGATGGTGAAAGGTGAGAGGAGTGTGTGTGTTGAGAGGTGTGATGCTATCGCATCCTCCCGATGCGATAGCATCGGGCCATAAACTAGTATTGTAATAAAATTGCAAGAATTTTGTAAGAAAAAAAAGCTAAACACCCCAATTAGAAGAATTTCTCTGTCTTGTACCGTAATTAATGCTTTCAAGTAAATTGCTATTTCCTCCCAATGCACTCCTTCTTATTAGCGTTTATGAGTAATGAAGAAATCAGCAATAAATAGTCATTTTCGATTGCCCTGAAAACAACACTTTACAGACATCTTTGTGTACTTGGGTGACTAGAAACACAATAATGAATAGAAATTGCACAAACTGAACCTCAGCCTAATTCAATTAAGAAAGTAAAAAGCTTTCTATAAGAACTCCTCCTGTCTTGTGATGTCACAGAGTTGGACTATAGATGACAGAAGATTTTGGATTTCGAATTCACTCGCTTTGTCAATTTTATTTTTTAGAACTGGGATTTGCTGTGGGCTACAAAGCCTCCAATTACACTGAAAATATATCTCTGAGGTCTCTTAGGAGTGTATTCAACTCATTTCAAAATCATTAATGCAAATGCTGCTTTACTAATGTCCAAGTGACCTCATGCACTAATCTTCTCCACATCTGTGCTGTCACACCCCATCTATAGAATTTTATGGCATTCTCTCCTTATCTGTATACCCAAGATGTGAGCTGTGATTTCCTCTAGTATCCAGATTCACCACAAAATGGCTGCTGCGTTCCCTACTTATGCTTTTAAACAGGCTATCACAGTGCAAAAAATCATGGTGAAGTCTGTTCACCCGCTCCCAAGGTCAAATGAGTCTTCTCTGGCTGTTGCGATCTTCTACAATATATAAAATGGCAGAGGCCTTTTAGGTGATTTTCGTGAAGTGAATCACAAATTGTTTGAATCTGCCTGGTTCAGAGAATTCCTAAAAGTTTGACACAAATTTGATTTGCTTGAATTCATTTGCTAATCTCTATTGGTGACATATCTAGTAGCATTTACTATATTCCTCTACAAGCTCTGACATTGCTGCTGGTAACGCAGTGTTCACACCAACAATCTTCTAATCCCTTATCAATATGTATGTTGTGCAGTGTTGATATGTTTAAATCCTTACCCATTTCTGACGTTTCCAGTTTCCAGCGACGTTCCAGTCCTCTTCTGTACCATGTGACTGCAGTTCTGCCTAGGTGGCTCAAACAGTATCTTATGTATGGACAGTAGTCGCCTTCTCAATGTATGTCTATGTGAGTCCCATAGGCTTCCATAGGAAAATGAACAACCGTCCATACAGGAGGGTGAGACAAATAACCCGAAATCACGGATCAAAATTACTTAAACAAGTTTATAGGTCCATGAAAATCACTGACCGTACACATTGTCATCTGTGTGCTGTCCGTGATTAACATTGTGATGAGTGAGAGAAGTTTTGCAGATTTTTTTTCATTCACATGTAAAACATTGATGGTAAATACTGACCCATTGACCAAACAGTGAGTGAATGCAAATTATCAGTCTTTCATCCAAGAAAAAACATCCATCCATTATTCATGTCAGTTTTTTACTTCTGTCTGATAACTGTACAGCGTCAGTTTTATACATCAGAAATATAACAATAGGCCATATATATTTTCTTCTGTTGATAAATGTAATGGATCTGTGAAAAACGCATTACATGGGTAGAAAACCTAGGTCAGTTTTTTGCACACTTACGATCTTTGATCTGAATAATGGATCAAAATAGTGCAAGCTGCGATTCTTTACATGTTGGCTATCGGTCTGCTTTTTAACACAGTCATAAGAACGACCATATTGAGTTGCGTTGGTCTGTGTGACTGACCGCTCACAGCGCTGGCACTAGAGAATCCTCAAAGCCGGGATAGAATATTCACATAGAATGACTGCAGACTTGTACCAAAGCTTGGACAACCCCGTTAAGCAAGTAGTGATGTCTTAGAAGATAGGACAAGTGCAAATATTCTAAAGCTTAATGCTTCCAAAATCATGCCCACTTGACCCTGGCCACACAATTTTATAGGTACATTACAATTGATATATTATTAGGGATGAGCAGACCCATGGAAGTTCGGGTTCGGCTGAACTTGAATAAAAGTTGAATTCAGGTACCCGAACTTGGCCTCGAGCCCCAAATAAATCAATGGGGACCCCAACTTTGGTGCTTTAAAATGGCAGTAAAATGGTTATAGTAAGTGCTATGGCAGTGTTCTCCAACTCCAGTCCTCAAGAGCCACCAACGGTTCATGTTTTCAGGATTTCCTTAGTATAGCCCAGGTGATAATTGCAGTACTTGCACAGGCAATAATTCCATCACCTGGGCAATACTTATGAAATCCTGAAAACATGACCTATTGGTGGCTCTTGAGGACTGGAGTCGGGAAACACTGGGCTAGGGGGTTGAAAAATTGAAGCAAAATGGTGGTAAGAGCAGGACATTTGCCCTGCAAGCAAATGTGGATGCAAAAATTAATTAAAATAACAGAATAAAAAAAGGAAAAAATAATCTTGAACCAGGAGACGGAGGACCAAGAGGAGCAGTGCCTTGACTGTGTATTTTACTGTACTTCTTAAAAAATAAAAAAACAACCTGGGGTCCACCCTGGATTTATACCAGCCAAGGGAAAGCAGACAGCTGTGAGAGGGCCATAATACTCTGGGAAGGGGCCAAAATCCATGGACCCTCAAAACCTATTAAAATCAGCCCCCAGCTGTCTGCTTTGCCTTTGCTGATTATTAAAATGGAAGACCCTAAAAAATGATGTAGGGACCCTCTATTTTTAATAACCAGGTAAGGCAAAGCAGACAGCTGGGGGCTGATATTAATAGGCTGGAAATGGCCATGATTTTTGCCCCTTCCCAGCCTAATAAGACCAGTCCTCAGCTGCCCCAGAAATGGTGCATCCTTTAGATTGGCTGCGCTGCAGCCTTTCAAAAAGTTTTATTAGGCCTCTTTCACACATCAGTTTTTTGCCTTCAGGCGCGATCCGGCTTTTTTTGGAAAAAACGGATCCGTTTTTTCCCCATTGACTTGCATTAGCGCCGGATCGCGTCGGATGGCATTGCGTTTCATCCGTTTTTTGCCGGATCCGGCAACTTGTCTCATTCCGGCGTCTTGAAAAAACGTCTACTGTAACGTTTTTTGTCTCCGGCGAAAAAGCCGGAAGCGCCGGATCCGGCGCTTCCAGCTTTTTGCTACAATGAAAGTCTATGGGCGCCGGAATGCGCCGGATCCAGAAAAAGACGGATCCAGCAACCGGATCCGTTTTTTTTAAGTCTGCGCATGCTCAGATCCAATTGGCCAGCCGCCAGGAACAGAGACGGATCCAGCAAAAAAACGGATCCGTTTCTACAGTTCTCCAAAATTTATGCCGGATCCGTTTTTTCTAAAAAAAGCCGGATCCTGCCTGACGGCAAAAAACTGATGTGTGAAAGTAGCCTAAGTCTGCCAAACCCGATCAGGAAACCAGAAGTACAATAAGAAGTCTGTGTACGGTAACGGACACTGCAGGAACCCAAACTTTACAGTTCGGTTTCACTCATCCCTACTTATTATATTTGAAATTGTGCAGCCATTTGGCCACTACATGTTGGCATGATTTCAGCAACAGCAAGAAAACACGGCCTGAAAGATTGAGCTGGTTCCCCTTAATTTGCAATGTCTCCTTATATACAGTCTAATTCTTGAGCTTTTTCTTGCACTAGTCACAAATATCATACAAAACATGATTAATTGTAAAAGAATTAAGAATAAAAAGATTGCAAAGTACTGTAAAAATGAAAAAAAAGAAAAGAAACATTTTTTGGCATGCATTGAAATGGCAGAGAATCCATTGTTCTATCCTCTAAACTATAGAATAAACATATGAGCCAAACTAATTTAAAATGTTCATATGTACAAAAAGACAACATGAAAAAAAGATCGTTTTCAGAATGTTCTTTGTGACCGCATTTGGTAATCTCCAACTCGCCGTTTACCTGCCCCGCACGCTTTACCTCAGCTGTTTGTTTGCCGAGACTGGGAATTTGAAGTATGAGCTGTCAGAAGTCTCAGAGCAAACCCAGAACACGACAATAAAAAAAAAGAAATAATAAAATAAATAAAACAGAATACTAAGCTGGGATTTTACTGTTGCTATAGAAATGCCGTGATGAAAGTGACAATTGAAAAGCATCTTGTACTTGATAGCGACAATGAAAGAGACAGAATTATCGGCATAAAAAGCGAGGACGAATAATAAAGACGAGATGGAGAAATGCAACGTTGGAGAAGAGAGAGGGGCCCGATTAGTAAGTACTGAAAGATAGCAAGTGTCACCTTATTTATATTCTGATAATGCAGCAAGGCCGTGCTCAGAGCTCCGCGCTAGACTCCTAATTGGAGCCGGTCTACTTTATAATCACAATATGGAATGTACAATAGGAAATATCTACAGCCATTACGAGATGGGTTAAAACCTTCTCATCTTGTAAAAAAGAGTCAGAAAAGGCAGTAGAAATGAAGGGAATTTGGGGGTTATTTCATTATTCCTTAATAGGAATATCTATCTGGCGGCGATTTACCATCCAGACATTGCACACATACAAACACGGCTGACGATGGCCCTTGGAGAGCTCACATTTTGAAATGAATGATGGCATTTTCAAAACCAAGAAGACGAATTATACAAGAAGGAATACAGAGCTGGAGAATGGAAGTGTAGCAAGGTGATTAGCTTTCTCGTCGGGCACTTGGAGGCAGCTTATTCCATCCTGCCTGCAATGCTGAATGGCTGCGCTAATTGGCTGTAAAGTGCTTAGGAGAGTTTACATTGCAACAAGGCCCAAGAAAATGGGACACACTGTAATCCTGGAACCCTCAAGTGGTCAAATCTCAGAGCTTGTCAGAAGGATGATGTAGATATGGTGTCATTGCAGGGCAGATTCGCTCCTGAAGTTTAATTTGTAACATGCTTTTAATATGTTAAATGGGTTGTCCACATTATCTTCATTTCAACAAATGAGTTGGGGACATAATTTTGTGGCACATTCTAATATATGGGTACTCCAGGCTCTCTTTCCTTTACTTTTTAGTGTCGCTTTCCTTACAGACCACACAGCTATTCTGTTCTCAAAATGGCCGCAGATGGACGAGCATGTGACCAGACATGTCCTCCAATTGAAATTCACTGCACGTGGAACAAGCTCCTCCACCAACAAACCATTTTCAGAACAAGAGAGCTGTGGAGTCTGTGAGGAAGGCTTTAGTAATAATTACGAGAGGAGAACCTGTTATGCTAAAATATTAGGACGTGCCACAAAATCATGTGCCCAACACGATTTCTAAATAAGATAAAGTGGACAACCCCTTTAAGCTCTGGTTTATAGAGTTTTTGATCTGATGGGAAGCATACTGATATGGTGTGGAGTCATTACAATAATTAACACATATGGTTTGGTTTAATATTCTGTAATTTGTGACTAGAAGAGCCAATACTGAAATATACTGAGTTTTCCGTCAGAGACGGCAGAGACTATGGTAAAGTGATGATACTGTACAAGGTTTTGGTGAGGCCTCTGTTTGGCCAGTTTATGTAATTATGTGTATTACTATGGGTAGATACGCCATGAGAGCGAAGGGGTCAATTATTGGCTGGCACAGTGAGCATGCTATGAAAAGTGTAAGACAACAGTGACCCATCATTGACCACAGCACATCATTACAGTGGCCCACCAATGACCACAGTGTATGACTGCGGTAGCCAATCATTAACTTCAGTGCATGACTATGATGGCCCATCATTTACCATAGTGCATGACTATGGTGGCCCATCATTGACTACAATGCATGATTACAGTGGCCCATCATGGACCAGAGTGCATATTTGCAATAGAAAATCATTGACTTCAGTCCATGACTATGATGGCTCGTCATTTACCATAGTGCATGATTATGATTGACCACAATGATTACGGTGGCCCAATTAATGAACAATCCCTTTTAGTCTTGGGAATTAAAACATATTTTTAAAGGGCTCAGAATGGTTTCAATAAATAAATCAAAGACTACTCAAGGTCACTAATCCCCCACACCCCCTGTTCTGATACTTACGAGGTCGCCCCTGGTTTTTATTTCCTTCTCCTGTATAGAAGGCAATGCCAATGATGCCAATCAATGGCCGTAATAGCCAAATAATGGTAACAACCAATCAATGGCAGTAACAGAAGTGACCCCACCTCAACCTCAGTGATTGGCAGAGAAGGCGTTTCTATCTATTTCCAAGACAAGGAAGTTAAGGCCAACAAGGACCTAATCAGCATCTTTTCTTTTCCTTTATTTTAAAGTAGTCCAAGACCTTTGAAAAGCACAGTGGCTCAGTGGTTAGCATTGCAGCACTGGAGTCCTGGGTTCGAATCCCACCAAGGACAACATCTGCAAGGAGTTTGTATGTTCACCCCGTGTTTGCGTGGGTTTCCTCCGGGTACTCGGGTTTCCTCCCACGTTCCAAAGACATACTGATAGGGAATCTAGATTGTGAGCCCCATCGGGGACAGTGATGACAATGTGTGCAAACTGTAAAGCGCTGCGGAATATGTTAGCGCTAAATAAAAATAAAGATGATTATTAATTTTCATTCCCTTTTCAACGCCTTTAAGTATAGTTCTAAATTGAATTGTGATAAGTATTTGAAATCAAATTCAGTAAAACAGAAGCTTATGGAAATTTTTGGTATCAGTAATGGAAACCAGATCTAAACAGAGTGCATTCTCCCAAAGTTTGGAGCAAAACAAAACTACTTTTGGGGCGGCTTTGTTCACTACTTACTCGTCCATTAACAATAAAAGTAGTATCTACAGGGATAGCCGATCTATAAGGTATTTTTGGCATTGCTTCAGGCAACTGATCATTTTTAAAGTCTGCAGTCCAAATTACAGCAAATTCAGTGTAGAGGGCTTCATTGTCACTCAATTGTTAGATAAGGAAGAGTAGGGCTCCTCTAGAATAATTTCTTGATCCTAGCTCCACAAGGGAAGTTTTCGAGGGTAAGCAAAAGTCAATAAGTAAAGTGCTTGGTAAAGTGTACGAGACACGGCCAACATAAGTATAATTGCTACTCAGACTAGATGTTGAGTTGATAAATCAATTTTAATACTGTACAACAGAACATACAACAAAGCCCAGTACTGACCTCTCAAACTAGAAGATGTCGTTGCCGTGTTCAGCATTAAATATTTCCACACAGACAATAAGTTTGTCCTGGGGTAAAAAAAAAAATCACATGAGCCCAGTGACATTTGTACCATGTTACTCCAAAATCCATGGTGCACCAAGCACTGCAGATGTCCTCATTGTCCCCATCTGTGAGCTGGTCCTTTGCTGTGCTAAGCTTCCAAGACAAAGTCTGTTATTATCCCGATTCATTTCCATAAACAAAAGAACTCAACAAAGTCCTTCATGCTTTTAGGTTTCCTTCCCTTTGGCTTTCTATATACAAACATTGAATCTGCAGCTCTGTGTTCTGTATTTTTATTTATTCGTATTTCTTTGACATATAGGACACAAGGGTAGACGCATTGTCAGGTTTTCTTCCTGAATCTTATTTTTTTTTTTTAGCTTTTCTTTTTTTTTTTTAATTTGCCAAAAAAATGCAAGCAAAAGAAGAAAAAAAAATGTTAGTTCTTCCATACGACTTCATCTTCAATATGAAGACAATCAAAACAATAAAGAGAGAAGATGGAAGTGTGCCGACGGCCTCCCTCCCTGATGCAGCAGCAGTGTCAATGTGAGGAGATGTGGGGGCATCCATTCATGGGTGAAGCAGGCTCAATGTGGCATCTTCAGTCTCTTCGCAATTTGTAATATGGTATAATAAAGCACCTTTATTTCCAAAAGACCAGTACCTTTGATGTTCACAGTTAAGACTTTCCTAAACAAGGTCCCATGAATATTACATACCAGTCTTCTGAAACCAGTGACTGATATGTTACCTGCTTTTAAATATCATCAGCGCTTCCTTTCATTAGACAATTAGAGCATTCGTCTTACATTGCTGATGGACAGTCCACCATTGATGATGAAGTGTTACCTTCTGAATAGCAAAAATTCATCTTTCCTCACTGCCCAAATGCTTCCTATCTCAAACCAATTCTCTTTCCCTCCCCACCCTCAAAGACTCCCTCACCCATCCCAGAGTCTCATGCTACTGAGGTGGGAGACTGGCTCATTTGGACCCTCATGGATTGAGTACAGTTCAGGATTTTTTTCTGGTGTCCAGCTAATGTTATTCCTATCCTCAGGAGGTCCCTGAAAAAAAAAAATAGAGAAACATTTCTGGAAACCCTGTACAAATGATTCATGTGATATTCTAGCAACTATTGACGTCTCATGATTGCGTAGATAACCCTATAATACAAGAATACATTCAATGGTAAGACAATGTATTGTATGACCATTTCCAAATTGCTTATTTGTTCTCTATAGTCTTCCTTAAAGCAAATTGTCTTCCATTACTAAATAGATCTCTTAGACCTGATAAGAAATACTGTATTTACTTTGAAAATACATTTGAGAATGGCTGTATAATCCTCCTAATTGACAGCTCCCCAGTGTCCCTCCTCCCTACTGAGATCTTAAGGGGGTTTTACACATAGCGATATCGCTAGCAATATGTGATACTTACCTCCGACCGGCTGATCGCTCGAGATCGTGCAGCTCCATTTCTCGTCGGGCGCTTCCTGCTGAGCGACGCGTGGATGCGGGTGTGAGGACGTCAGGATCGCCGCGTCTGAAAGGTAAGTAATGACCGCTGCTGCGTCGCTACGTCGCTGTGAGATCTGCCTGTGTGGCAGCTCACTAGCGACCATTTAGCGATGCACCAGCGATCCTGACCGGGTCGTATCGTGGTCGGGATCGCTGGTGCATTGCTAAATGTAAAGGGGCCTTTACACTGCTCAGTGCAATCTGCAGATATCAGTCAGGTTGGGTGGGTGGGTGAAAACTGAGTACAATGGGCTCATGAGCCATTTCATTCTATATCTGGTCTGAGAAAATGCTAATTTTAAGATCAAGATTATACAGCCATTCTAACATGGAATATCAAAGTAAATATAACAAGTGATCTAGTAAAAATGTGAAATCTAGTAAGGGATCCCCTTTATCTGCGTAATCAGACACAGATGTGCATTCTGGCCAGTTTCTCTACAATATATTTTGTTTTTGTTCTATATTGTTGTTTTAAGTCGTCTGCTTTTCATCCACATCTTTGATCCAGTTTTGTAATATTTCTATAAGGCCACGTGCACACATTGAGTATTTGGTGAGTTTTTTACCTCAGTATTTGTAGCCAAAACCAGGAGAGAAACAATCAGAGGAAAAGTAGAATAGAAACACGTCACCACTTCTGGATTTATCACTCACTCCTGGTTTTGGCTTACAGATACTGAGGTAAAAAGCTCAAATACTGAACGTGTAAACGTGGTTTAATAAGGATGACCAAAAAACGTAAGAAATACATGTGAACTATGAAAAAAGAGAACAAGGAATTTTACGAAACAAGGCATTGATTTCTGTACGTTTACAATGTTACCAGTTGATATGTTGGAACATTCTGCATAAAAAAGTGCAATGCGCATAATAATGAGTGTATAAAAAATGTAATGTGAATTGAGACCATTTAAACGTATCGGCACAGTTATAAAAATCCTCAAAAATGGAATGAATACAGATCCATTATACAGAAGTATATAGTAGATGAGCTATCGTTACATTTTAATAATACTTCTGAAATCATTAGGATCTGCCTCGCCCACCAACCTCGTCCTCACCCTACACATACTTACTCTGGGGTCATCTGGGCAACAAGTTGCAGGGAGGAAAAACCAGAAGTCAAGAAGTTGTCTCTGTATTGTCCCATCTTGATAGCACTTAGCCAGTCGTCTACTGAGGTAAAGGCTGTAAAGTCGGGGATGGAGCGGTCGAGCAGCGGCTGGGAAGGCCTATAAAACAAATGAAGCATGAACACAGCATTAAAAAAATAACGTAATAGCAATACTTCTCAACCATATGTATTGTGTAAAATAGATGAATTTAAAGCTAAGCTAATGCGGAAAAAAACCATGATCATGTAAGCTGGAACTCTGAAGTCTAGGCTGGCATGGGTTTTAAATAAGCCGTAGCCATCTATCCCAAGACAATCGCAATTGCATAAAATGTGACACTTCATCTCCCATTAAAAACAAACTGCTTCTCATCATCAAATCCCATTGCATCCGCAGTTATAGAATATATCATTCCTGCAGCCAGACTCACACAGCAGGGATGGTGGCCACTGTCTTGAGGCTGGCGGGGTTCCGGATCATCTTGTCCAGAGTATTGACAATCTCCCCAAAGCGTGGCCGGCTGTTTCGATCCTTCTGCCAGCAGTCCAGCATGAGCTGGTGCAAGGCAGCTGGACAGTCCATGGGGGGAGGCAAGCGGTAATCCTGCTCGATGGCATTGATGACCTGTGCAGGAAGGGAGAAGTGATGAGGAGGTGACTTTTACAATGTAGATGACTTAACTTCAAGTTAAAAAATGATTGAAATCCAAACAACCATAAAACTGTAAAATGACTGAATAACCAATGACTAAACCAACAACCACACATAACAAGATATCTTAAAATATAGATCTTGCTAATTTCACTCAGTTCTAACAAAGTCAGAATAATCTTCAATATGTTCAGGAACTCCAATTTCTTACATAATTCAGAGCCAAATTTATCATTTATTCTTTTGGGGACATGTTATATTCAAATTCAACTCTATTTTGTTTGCAGTCATCCAGTATTGTCAAGCTAGACTGTATAGTAAGGCACTCAACCCTTGATGTGGACCTTTCCCAATGTCGTAGATGAACCTGTAAAATCCATGAGAATATCTCCGGAGAAGTTCATATCACACTCACATTGAACATATGGGATTAAATATAACTGGGGAAGTGAGAAAGAGCTGACACTTTAACCTCCATTTAAGTAAGATCTTTGCCCTGAAAAGGTAATTACAACAGGGAACCTGCTGAGAGACAGCCACCAAGTCTTGGATTAGCATACTAAGAGGTGGAGACGTACAATTACCAAGACAAGGGCTTCCTCTGTTTAAAGGAATTATCCCAAACACTCTGGAGCCAATGGTCAGTGATGAATATTGGGGTTTGCATTGATTCGATATTTATGGGACATATTTTCGGTGTTGTGGTAAATTGAAAACATAATCCATTCACTCCCATCACCATAAGGCCAGCCTAACACCTCCAACTTAATATCAGCAGAAGGATGATGCTATCCATGCCATGTTTCATCTCTACAGAAAATAGGAAACTTGACAACAACATCTCCTGCCTGAGACCTCTAGGGGCGAAGATATCGTGAAAGAGATATCATAATTTTCTAAAGATCTAGCATATCTTACAACCAGCACCCTTGTGAGTTCCCCAATAACTGGTCTGGTAGGGAAAGCAGCCACGGCCTCGTCCATCATTCATCAATCAATTGCGTAATTGTCTTGACAATTGGAGGTGGTGGAGTTGCGTTCCCTAAAACCATACCCTAATTGTACTAATTCCCCCATTGATTATTGCTATAGTTCAAAACATCCACATAGGCTTGCATTAATTACTAACTGGCAATCCCCGCTTGTGTAACTACAGTGACTCCGGGAGTGAGGGCAGTGACACAGCCAAGGCTACAGAAGGTTAATCACAGCCGCATACTGTTCAGAGCATTGTTCTGCTCTCCCCTTCATTATATCTGCCGCTCACTACATTACAGTAAGAGAGGCATCTCCACCAGCCTGACATATGTTCAAAGCTTCTTCAAGTCCAATTACTTCCTTGTGCACTGGCTGCACTTTCCAATTTTCTTGCTTTATGTGGATTCTTTTCTTCTTTTCCAGCCTGATCCATCTGACACAGCAGTAGTTTCCATGCTCACCCCACTGGTCAACCCTCTCTCCTTTCTCTGTCAGACTTTGATTTTTTTTATAATATGTGATCACAGCACTAGGCAAAAACAACTCCTCTGCTCCACCTCAACCATGTGATTTCAACTCTACGTAAACCACCAGCAGATACCTGTGAGTCACCCCTGGTGGGCCGCAGATATGTATAAGCGAGAAAAGTCGTAGTGGATGTGATTAGTAGATGTATGTAATTGGGAGCTAGCCTGGTTTATGCAATCGTGAGAGTAAAGAAGGTCTGTACAGGTGTATATGAGCATCAGACAGGAGCTTGAGAGAAACCCTAAGGTATAGGATCAAATATGCATGGACGTAGATTGGAAGATGCTGTCTGGTGTCCCATCACACTCATTTATACATGAGGTACATGGCTTACTGTGAGATTTTATATAAAAAAAAGTGTGCGTTTGCCAGAGGGCCTATTGCTTGTCGGTAATAAGAAGATATTGTACATAAGTGCAAAATTCTTACATAAAAACATTCAGTTCTAGCATACAATATTATCAATTTTGAGATATGCTTTAATCTCATATCTCAGTATTAGAGTGCATGTGGTTTTGTGCTTAAAAAGATGCATCTTAAATTATCTTTGTTCTTTCTGACGCCGTGATCAGATCTAATAATGTGGTAAATTTCTTTATTTAAAGAGTTTATTATGTTATTATGGGGCAGGTCTCTGTACAGGAATTGGGGACGGGTTTTTGCTTCTATAGGAAATAAGGGGGTCTTGCTCTTCGTACAGGAAGTGGGTGCAGAACTTTGTCTCTGTATAGGAAGTGGGGACAAGTCTTTGTCTCTGCACAGGAAGTTTGGTCATGTATTTGTCTCTATAAAGAAAGTAGGGGTGAGTCTTTATCTCTCAAAGAAAGTGGGGGTGAGTCTTTATCTCTCTAAAGAAAGTGGGGGTGGGTCTTTACCTCTAAAGAAAGTGGGGGTGAGTCTTTATCTCTCTAAAGAAAGTGGGGGTGGGTCTTTACCTCTAAAGAAAGTTGGGGTGAGTCTTTATCTCTCTAAAGAAAGTGGGGGTGGGTCTTTGTCTCGCTAAAGAAAGTGGGGGTGGGTCTTTGTCTCTCTAAAGAAAGTGGGATGGGTCTTTGGTGCTCTAAAGAAAGTGGGGATCGGTTTTATCTCTGTAAAAAAGTGGGGGTGGGTCTTTATCTCTGTAAAGAAAGTGGGGGTGGGTCTTTATCTCTGTAAAGAAAGTGGGGGTGGGTCTTTATCTCTGTAAAGAAAGTGGGGGTGGGTCTTTATCTCTGTAAAGAAAGTGGGGGTGGGTCTTTATCTCTGTAAAGAAAGTGGGGGTGGGTCTTTATCTCTGTAAAGAAAGTGGGGGTGGGTATTTATCTCTGTAAAGAAAGTGGGGGTGAGTCTTTATCTCTCTAAAGAAAGTGGGGGTGGGTCTTTGTCTCTCTAAAGAAAGTGGGGGTGGGTCTTTGTCTCTCTAAAGAAAGTGGGGGTGGGTCTTTATCTCTGTAAAGAAAGTGGGGGTGGGTATTTATCTCTGTAAAGAAAGTGGGGGTGAGTCTTTATCTCTCTAAAGAAAGTGGGGGTGGGTCTTTGTCTCTCTAAAGAAAGTGGGGGTGGGTCTTTGTCTCTCTAAAGAAAGTGGGGGTGGGTCTTTGTCTCTCTAAAGAAAGTAGGGGTGGGTATTTATCTCTGTAAAGAAAGTGGGGGTGAGTCTTTATCTCTCTAAAGAAAGTGGGGGTGGGTCTTTGTCTCTCTAAAGAAAGTGGGGGTGGGTCTTTGGTGCTCTAAAGAAAGTGGGGATGGGTTTTATCTCTGTAAAAAAAGTGGGGGTGGGTCTTTATCTCTGTAAGGAAAGTGGGGGTGGGTCTTTATCTCTGTAAAAAAAGTGGGGGTGGGTCTTTATCTGTGTAAAGAAAGTGGGGCTGGTCTTTGGCACTCTAAAGAAAGTGGGAGCGGGTTTTTATCTCTCTGTTTCTGTTCACTGTCTGTCAAACTTCAAAAAAGCATAATACAGAGGTGGCATTTCATTTCAGGACAGGTAAGCCACTTGACAATGTCAGAAATGTATGTTGATAAGTTAGGAAATGAAGATGCAGCATCTATTGTGATAGCAGAATGCTGTTGAAACAGACCTGACCACTCAGGAAAAGAATTAGGGTGTGTGCACACGCTGCGGATTCTGCTGCGGTTCCGCAGCGGTTTTGGCCGCTGCGGGTCCGCAGCAGTTTTTGCTGCGGTGTACAGTACCATTATTCCCTATGGGAATACAAAACCGCAGTGCAGACGGTGCAGATTTTTCCGCGCGGTTTTTAAACCACAGAAAGAATTGACATGTCAATTCTTTCTGCGGATTCCGCTGCGGTTTGCCATCTCCTCCATTGAGGAGATGAAAAACCGCAGGGCAAAACTGCAGAGCAATCCGCAGGTAAAATCGCAGGTCTTTTGACCTGCAGATTTACCTGCGGATTTTACTAAATCCGCGCGGCCAAATCCGCACCCCAATCCGCAGCGTGTGCACCTACCCTTACAAGACATAACCTGAAGTTCAGGAAAGTTCCTCGACTGATACGTGCACCAAAAACAGTTTTAACTTTTGTATGGCTGAGAGTGTTGAAACCGTGATTTTTACAGGTTATGTGTGAAAAGACAGGTACACCTTAAATTCCTGGATGTAGTATTTAATCTAACCCAGGGGTCAAAAAGGAAAGTTTTCTTCTTATGGAAAGTGACATGAATGATATGCCAGGGTGAGGAGACTTATAGGCTATGTAATACTTCTTTGGGGAATTAAAAATTCAAATTGCCTCTTCAGAGAGGAAGAGGACATGAATTCTAGTGCACCCTAATGGAAGTAGCAGTCGAAAAAGTTATTATCAACCCTTTAACGAGCCTTGCCACATAACTTAGGATAAAAGCAAAACCAGAATCTCAATTTGCAAACACATGCTCCAGTGTATTGCCTCTCATAAGCGCAAAGCTAACAAACAATACAATGGATTAATACCATAATGTAGAAAAAACTTCAAGCAGAACATTAACTTCACCCTTAAAAACTGCATAAACTACTGTACATGTTGAGTTACAGTTTTGTGAATCGAGATATCTTGCTGCATTAAGTGTTTTCTTAAAATGTAGAAATTGCTAGAAGTGTACGTTTTCTCCAGTGCATTTTAGATCGTGCCAATGCCCCAGTGTGATGTTTTGTTGCTTTTACATCAGTTCTTTGGTTACTAATAATGGCATGTGCCATGATGACTGTTCTTTGTATATATCCCAGCTCATGAGTGATAAGTTACGGGCACAGAGATTCGTGTATCCCATGTGAGTAATAACTTACATCCTGGTTGGACATGTCCCAGTATGGCCTTTCTCCAAACGACATCACCTCCCACATGACAATGCCATAACTCCAAACATCACTGGCAGATGTGAACTTGCGGTAGGCGATGGCTTCTGGTGCTGTCCATCTCACAGGGATCTTTCCACCCTGCAAACAAACCATAAAACATAAAGTCATTCTCTATGTAGACACTGGGGTTGTGATGAACTAAAGGTTTTGTTAAAACCGTCCCACAAATGGGACTGATACACTGTAGTACAGACTAATATTTGGAAGCAACTTACTCCCTTCTACCTTACTGAGTTCACATGTAAATCGAGCTGCACCGAGTGTGACTGCACATGAAGGGGGAGATTAATTTCCAGAAGTAACAGAAACAAATAGTAACATCAATGTGCCCAAAAGGGTTAATTTCCTGCTGTCTTCAGACTCTTAAAGAGAATCTGTCAACAGGGTTTTCCAATGTAATGTGAAGAAACCATCATGTAGGGGCAGAGACACTGAGTAAAGTGAAATGTCACTTACTGGGCTGTGTTTTGCTGTTTCAATAAAATTAGTGTTTTATCAGCCGGAGATTATCACTTGAAGACAAACTGCTTACTGGTTCAAACACGCCCCCCACTGATTAGCTGTTTTCTGTCACTATACACAGAAAACTGCCAATCAGTGGTGTGGGCGGAGTAATGCAGAGTTCAGTTGCTAAGTCTGTAGCAGAAAAAAACTGTGATTCTATCTTAACTGCTGCACTTAGTAAACTAGGAGACACATCGCTGGAATCAGGGTCTCAGCCTCTATGTCATGCTGCTGTCAGATTACATAGCAAAAACTGCTGATACATTCATTTTAGTTACAACTGACCGGTTGGACCAGTTGCCTCCAAACAGGAGGTCTTTAGCTAATCTCTCATAACAAACTAAGATTTGTAGTTTCCCAACAGCTGGAGAGCTGCAGGTTGAAGACTACAGACCTAAACCAACCAAAACCCAACCATACTGTCCAACTTCTCCAAATGACTTTGTCATTATATTGTTCTTGCATCGTGAGCATAAAAGCTCATAATGGAAATTATTAAGAAAAATGGGTTTCCAATAGATTAGCTCCTTGTAGTTCATGGAACTGTAGAAGACCTTGGTTAAAAAGTTAATTTAAAACACAAAATGAAAAAATATAGAATTACATAGTAAGATTGAAATGACTCATGACCATCAGGTCCAGTTTAATCCAGACGAAGGTAAAATCCCAATTGTGTCCCAACTTAAGGCAAACATGCCTTCAAAGCGTGGAAATCTGAACAAAATTTCATCTTTAGAAATCCAGTACCCATCTATATATATAAAACTGAATGTATGTATGTGTGTATCACCAACCAATCATGAAGCATCTTTCATTTCACCAGAGTTGTTCAAAAGAAGCTGAGCTGTGATTGGTTGCTATGAGCAACAGTTTTCCTTGCAACCAATCACTAAGCAGCTCTCATTTCACCAGAGCTGGTTAAAAGAAGCTGAGCTGTGATTGGTTGCTATGAGCAAGTTTTCCCACTTGACAATACCTCAGCAGACACTGACTGGGTAGGAGAAATCTAGCATCCCTGGGAAAAGAAGCTCCCAGCCATTGTCTGCCCCCCCAGAAAGGAGCACAGAGCACTTTGGTTTTGACCCCAGGCCTCTCTTAAAGGGATCCCCGATATGGAAGTTAAAACCGTTCCACTCAGCTCTGTGGTTCTGACCCCAGAGTCTCTTAAAGGGATCATTGGTATGGAAGTTAGGGCAAATCCACTCTGCGCTTTGGTACTGACCCCAGACCTTTCTTAAAGGGATCTCCAGTATGGAAGTCAGGGCAAATCCATCCAGCGCTTTGGTTCTGACCCCAGTCCTCTCTTAAAGGGATCCCTGGTATGGAAGTCAGGGCAAATCCATCCAGCGCTTTGGTTCTGACCCCAGACCTCTCTTAAAGGGATCCCCGGTATGGAAGTCAGGGCAATTGCCTTCAAATGCTCTGGTACTGACCTCCGGCTCTCTTAAAGGGATCCCCTGTATGCAAGTCAGGGCAAATCCAGTCAGCACTCTGGTTCTGATCCCAGGCTTTCTTAAAGGGATTCCAGGTATGGAAGTCAGGGCAAATCCACTCTGCGCTTTGGTACTGACCTCAGGCCTCTCTTAAAGGTATGTCCAGTATGGAAGTTAGGGTAAATCCCTCAGCGCTCTGATTCTCACCCCAGGCCTCTCTTAAAGGGATCCCTGGTATAGAGGTTAGGATCGTTCCACTCAGCGCTCTGGTTCTGACCCCAGGCTGACGGGATGATGTGCGATATTAGGGGGAGTAGTCCGGTGGCTCTGACTGACGGGAAGATGTGGGATATTAGGGGTAGTAGTCCGGTGGCTCTGGCTAATGGGATGATGTGGGATATTAGGGGTAGTAGACCGGTGGCTCTGGCTGATGGGATGATGTGGGATATTAGAAGTAGTAGTCCGGTGGCTCTGGCTGATGGGATGATGTGGGATATTAGAGGTAGTAGTCCGGTGGCTCTGGCTGACTGGATGAGGTGGGATATTAGGGGTAGTAGTCCGGTGGCTGTGAAGGGATGATGTGGGATATTAGTGGGAGTTGTCCGGTGGCTCTGGCTGATGGAATGATGTAGGATATTAGGGGTAGTAGTCCGGTGGCTTTGACGGGATGATGTGGGATATTAGTGGTAGTAGTCTGGTGGCTCTGGCTGACGAGACGATGTGGGATATTAGTGGTAGTAGTCCGGTAGCTCTTGCTGATAGGATGATGTGGGATATTATAGTGAATGTGGCTATGCGGAGTGAGTGGGGCTATACACTTAGCTTTATATATATATACAGTAGATATAATCATTATAATTTGTTATAACTAACTGTAGTTAGTTACTATGCCCGGGCAGCGCCGGGCTCTTCAGCTTGTAGTATTATATTCTTCAAAAAGCAGCCAGGCCTACATGTCCACTTTTATATATGGGACTTTATGGACAACTAACCAAAGGGGAATGCTTAGAACGTTAACATTTTAAGTAAAACATTGTGAATTGTGGTCAAAAACATCTAAAAGTTTGTTTTACGGGTTAGTAATAGTTTTAAGTTACAATAAAGGTCCACAAAGAAGGACGGACACAACAGACCACAATGACGAATTGTACATTAGGTGCCGCAAGAGGTGAGGCCGCAGCTCTCGGAAGCGCTAAGGAACTTTATTAATATTGCTGCTTATTTCAAGGGCAGAGAAAAGCTTGACTCGAGGAAATGCATTTAATCTAGTGTGATAAAGACATCTCATTCAGGACCTCGCCATATCTACTCAGCCATGAATTCTCCCCGGCATCTGACTAACACAAACTGAAAACTGCTTTATTCAATCATCACTTCCGAGAAATAAGCTATGCATTATGGATAGGGTTAGATGGGATTACAGGATGCCAAAAAAAGTAAAAGAAGGGGAGAATGAAAAGAGGAACAGGGGAATATATAATGGTGACCAGATGTGAGCTGAGCTCAGAGACAAATCAGTTTTGGTTAACCAGGCCGTCTCCGTGATGTTTGTGGTGTTATCCATTGTCGGATGAAGTTTGGATAGCTGGGTTCTTTCACATACGAAAGATTTATTTCGAAGGCGCCGGCTCTTTGGTTTTATTATTATTTATCCAAATAAAATGTCTCATAGTTTACTTCCAATTACTGGAAAAGCAGATAAATCATCAATGCTGAGATCCAACAAAACTGATTTATGATTGTATAGATCCCTTCTTCTTTATTTTCCTGCCAAGAATCCAGCTAGAATATACTCACGCGTAAAACGAAAACAACGAAAATGCGGAATGAAAAAATAATAAAGTCAAGGTCAGAAACTTTTAGTACAAAGGTGTAGCTACAAGGGGAGCAGAGGTTCTGGACCCTGGTGTCTGAGGAAGCCCCTCTGCCACATACAAAGATACCAGGTTTATAAATGGCACATGGTACAGATTGTCCATTAGGGACCTGGAACGTCAAGATATGCCTCTGCTTCAGTAAGCCCAGGCTCTGATTCAAAAATAGGGCCTTAAAGAGGCATTTACGCTGCAAGATATTTGTGAGCGAGTTGTTATAAACGCTCATTTCACAATTATCTTGCCACGCTAACAGGCTGCCCATCATCTGATGACAAGCTTGTTCATTGAGTGAAGTGATCTTTTGGCAAGTGAAAAAGATCATCCTTCCTTGGTGGTGCATTGTCCGATGTAATCGGGACTCACACTGCTGAGAATTATGGCAGCCTATGTGTATTGAGCGATCTTGTGTAGATCGTTAAGTGCGCTTCGTCTGTTTTAGTCTGTGCCCGTGTAAACAGCCATTCATACAACTGCCGATTGGTAAAAGTTTATCAATTAGAGATCCGTCAGTCATTCCAGGTAAATGGACCTTGAGGTCTAGCAGAAGACAATCTTTTTTAAAATTCAATGCTTATGTAAAATGACTCTTAAAATGTGTTCACATTTGTTTTTTTTATTTTGCCAAGACTGCGTGAAAACTACAGTACTTTTGTTGTAATTATGGAAAATGCCCCCTCAGACTAGACTGATAGTCCTTAAATGGAACTCGTTAGTAAAAAAAACGTTATAACGCGCAGCCGCAGTGGTAATCTGCAGGTATATACGGTTTTAAATAAAACTAATACATATGCGGTTTTAAACATGTTTGGCAGCCTAATTGGAAGTGCGGCTACATGGAGAAAATGAAGTCATATTCTCCCTGCAGCCACTCACTTGCAGTCATCTGGGTAGAGTGGGGCAATAACCAGTCAGTGCTCACTGCTCCACCAGCTCCCTGACTGTTACAGTCCTCTGCACTACCCCGATGACTTGAGGCGAGTGGCTACAGAGGGAATATAATTTCATTTTGTCCCTGAAGCCGCAGAAGTCTGTCGAAAATTTTAGTGGGAAAGATCTAATCAGACACATATGTGGCAGCAACAAATTGCATTAAGGCATGATGAAGACGTTTTCTCGTAGTTCAGACCAATGTTACAAAAAATAGAATCTAAGTCAATGATCACACAACAGTTTCTGGTTATTACAGAGCATGGATGGTGTGCCATTAAAAATAATATTTAGTGATCTCCCCGTTGTTTAAAAGGCCAATCACAATGGGCAAACTGTTTTTGTTAGACGTCACTATCTCATGACAATAAGTTAATCATAAATTGGGACTTCCAGTGATTGGCTGTAATCTGCGAGGAAACCCAACAGCAAGTGTTCACTTCCATCACCCTACCACCACAGGCGGAATTAGGCATTACACATCACCTGTTCAAATGAAAAGCTTAATCTCATTACCATGCCGACTTGCAGATTCTAATAATGTTCTCTGTAAAATTGAGAAATTTGTAGTAAAGTATCTCACCAAGGAACTGGTATAAGTTGGATCCGACGTGTCATCTTGCAGGTAACGAGAAAGCCCAAAGTCTGACACTTTGCAAACCAGGTTGCTGTTCACAAGGATATTCCTAGCTGCCAGGTCACGATGTACATAATTCATTTCAGAGAGGTACTTCATGCCAGCTGCAATTCCTCGGAGCATGCCCACCAACTGGATGACTGTAAACTGCCCATCATTTTGCTAAAGGAGATACAAATTAAGAAAAAAAATCTCAAATTAGAGGTCACCACTTAATATTTACTGTAAGACGCACTTGCCAACTCTCCTGGAAGGACTGTGAGGCTTCCTGAGAAAATGGAAATCTCCTGGAGAGTTGTCAAATTATTAGAGCACCATCGTCAGCTCTACATAAGGGTTCTTGTTCCCACTGAACATCAGCTTTACAGGTTGGCAAATATGCCCGCATTCCCAATAAAATATACAAATATGAATAAAAAACTACTAACATATCAGGCAAAACAATTTTGCATCCAGTTTACCCCTCTATAGCAAAATAGTCCGAACTTCAGTTTATGAGCGGTCAACTAACACTTGGCCAAGGTGTGAGCTACCTTTTGAATCAACTCTTGCTCTGAATCATAGACTGGGGTACTGAGCAGAAAAGACCAGTTGGCGTCAGATCTTCCTTATTTTTTTAAGACTGGATGACAATGGATGGATTACTTCATAACTAGGTAGAAACTGCACATTTAGATATCTGGAAAAAATGGGTGCCATCCCCAGTATGTACTATAATGGCGGCCATATTACAGGGAATCTGTGAGTAGAATCAACCCTCCTAAGCTGAATATATGGGCATGTAGGTCGTAGGAAGCTGAACAAAAATGAAACCTTGATTTCTGCGATCTGTTGTCTTATTCTGGTGAAAGCCAAGTTTTTCTTATGAGTAAATGAACTGTAAAGATCTATGGGCAGGACACTGATCTGCATGATAATCTGCCACCAGAGATTATTATAAATAAAAGGGAGAGTTACCAGTGTGAGACATGTAATGACTGACAGTCTGCTCTCCTGATCTACATGGCTCACATTGATAATGCCCCTTTTTCTTTTAAAATAACCAATGAAGACAGATTCTATGTAGATCTAAACAGCTCATTTACATATTAGGAAAATCATGCATTTCTCTGAAACAAAACATCAGATCGCAGATATCAAGGTATCATTTTATTCAGCTTTCTTTGACCCGCATGCCCATATAGATGGCTTAGGAGGGTTGATCCTACTGAAAGGTTCCCTTTAATTATACTTCAGATGTCCTACTTCACTGAAAAACACATATCTTCTGATTTTTGGTAGGATAGCCTTTTAAAATATAAACTACTACCATTTGCAAGTAGAAAAAGAATGCTTTTTTCCCCCAAGAATGGTAAATTGAAAATCATCCTGACTATCGGAGTATTCTGTGTTTACATAGACTTCTTCTCTATGCCGCTCAGCTCTCAGAAACCTTTTTCAGATGCTGCTCTTTCTTTCTGCCCGGCAAACACCAAGGACTTCATATTCAATGCGGCTCATAAATATAAAAAAAAAAAAATAAAAAAACACACAGGATTGGCTTTATTAAAGCTGTATGTGAAATACAATAAGCTGGCTTTATTCCTTTCAATGCATATGCTTCTGTCAAACATGCAAGGGTGCCAGCCAGACACAATACATCTGTAATGCTGCCGCCACCAAGCTGACAGCTCTCTTCATTAGAGGATAAAAAAACATATTAGGTGTTATAGCAAGGGTTGCACCCGCTAACTATCAAAATAGCAGTTTCAGAGTAAGGAACATATGTTTGTGGAACGTTACCATTGAAAATATGTAAATGTATAATTAGAAGCATTAGAAGCATGTCTGGGTGGCACACTGATGCCAAACATGTTCCTCTGCTCAGGTCACATCTCATTCTGCGCTTGTTCTGGTAGGAAAGAATACAAAGTTTGGCAGGAACAATTGGAGAAATATCCCCAGAAGCAGGTCCAATATAGCACTATACCACACAGTGCCGGGAATGTTGGCGCTCGCTATATCTATGTGTGAACAGACAAAATAGTAAGGGCCTATTTCAGATGTGCCATAATTCCATAATTCGGCTGCATTTTAGGGTTTGAATTTTTCCCCATTAGATGCTGGACCAGAATCTTACAAATCTTTTTTGCAGGGGTCTACTGAATCGAATGTAGACTCTAGTTTTACTGTAACTTAGGTTTAAAGGAGTTGTCTACTACTAGGACAACCCTTTTTTAAACTAAATGTTCGGCCTCCATAACATAATAAAGCCTATACACATCTCTTGTGCCGGCTCCATCCCTGCCGTATCGACACTCGCTCTCCCTGGGGCTTTTGTGCGGTTTTGTGACACGTGACGCCGGCGCCCAATCAGCGCTGGCGTCACTGTCTCCACCTTTGGACAACCCCTTTAATAGAATGTGAACTTCAAGTCTTTTGAAGTCTGAATTCCTTAAATGTTTCAGAAAGGGGAACTAAAGAGAATCTGTCAGTTCTCAGGATCTACATGTTTCTTACTGGTAACACCATCTTTCACATTAAATATACTCTGGAGGCAGATACTCAGAGAGATCTATGTCCGGCCCATAGATCTTAACAGCTCATTTACATATAAGAAAAACATGGATTTCTCTGGAATAAGACGTCGGATCACAGATATCAAGGTATCATTTTATTCAGCTTTCTATAACCTACATGCCCAAATATATGGCTTAAATTGGTTGATCCTGTCAACAGATTCTCTTTAAAGGGGTTGTCCTCTACTTGGATAACCCCTTCTCATTTACTATATTCCACCATGTAAATTTAAAAAACAGCCTGTGTTGGGTCTCCCTTGGAACCGTGACATTGTAACGAACTGAAAGTTTAGAGGCTCATTATGCGGCCGCTGATTCTTATGTCAACTGAGCCTTGCAGTCAGACATAAGAATAATGTCACACGAGCCCCGGAAGATCCACTAGAGTTATTTTACAAGGGGGAATATAGTAATTGAAAAAGGGATGCCTGAGTAGTGGATAACTCCTTTAAGCAAAAAGATTTGCAATGCTTTGGTCCAGCATTCAAGCTAATATTTTGTGACTGCCGGACCATGACAAACTCCTTTAACCTGCCACCTTTTTTGATTAGTAAGCCTGGAGCGATATCATAAAAGGGTTAAGACAGGAATGCCGTAGGTTGGAGGAGGTTAGCAAGGCCCTGGTTTAGCGGCCACAAATATCCAACATGGCCGATGGACCAAGATCGTGTGACTATGTGCTCAACTCTATCTATATTTATGACAGGTCCAGGTATGGGTCTGCATACATAGCAATGCCATATTGTGCCATTATGCCTTTGTACCATATTGTACCATTACGCTATTGTGCCATACTGTACCATTACGCCATTGTGCCATATTGTACCAGTTGTGCTATTGTGCCATTACACCATTGTGCCATATTGTATCATTACGCCATTGTGCCATTATGTCATTATGCCATATTGTGCCATTACATCATTATGCCATATTGTGCCATTACGCTATTGTGCCAAATTGTACCATTGCATCACTGTGCCATATTGTGCCATAACACCTTTGCACCATACTGTACTATTACGCTATTGTGTCATATTGTACCATTACGCCATTGTGCCATATTGTACCATTGCGCTATTGTGCCATTACGCCATTGTGCCATATTGTATCTTTACGCCATTGTGCCATATTGTGCCATTAAGTCATTATGCCATATTGTGCCATTACATCATTATGCCATATTGTGCCATTACGCTATTGTGCCAAATTGTACCATTGCGTCATTGTGCCATATTGTGTCATAAAACATTTGTGCCATATTGTACTATTATGCTATTGTGCCATACTGTACCATTACGCCATTGTGCCATATTGTACCATTGCGCTATTGTGCATATTGTGCCATTACGCCATTGTGCCATATTGTGCCATTACATCATTATGCCATATTGTGCCATTACACTATTGTGCCATATTGTACCATTGCGCCATTGTGTCATATTGTGCCATTACGCCATTGTGCCATATTGTGCCATTATGCCATTGTGCCATTATGCCATATTATGTCATTACGCCATTGTGCCATTATTATATCTACGACAAATCATCAGTCTTGCTGTGAGTTCCTGCTCTTATTATGTATCTACAATATAACTATGGTATAGTAGAGCTTTGTAATACATGGACAGTATATTAGGTATGTGTTATAATGAGCTCTACAGAGCACAGCTCCAGCTCCGGGCTAATATTTCTCACTAATCGCCACTGACACAGGCATAATCTTATCACATGTACTCGACATATAGAGGTAAATGAAGAAAAATCTCTATGTGTAGAAAATATGATGACACAGACAGAAAACGCCAACACATGACCCATCCACAGCCCGGTGCGATGTGTTTGGGTGAGCAGGTTTGGAGTGTAATATACAAGGTTCATTCTCAGACACAGGAGGCCCCAGTGGATTGGATCCTATAACCTACTTTCAGGAGTTACCAAGGTTCCAATTAATGTCCCTATTTTTATCCGGAGGCTGAAACAAGATTTTTTTTTAGGTCATCTGCAGCGAGCATTTGGCTGGTGCTTCATCTTTACAATCACGCTGCATCGTCTCCTGACAACTTCATCAATACAGCACCAGCATGGCCAGGGCACATCTATGTATGCATTACGTCCCGTATATCCATCAGTCTCGTATGAAGTGTACAACAGAGGGAAACGTCTGACTGAATACACCTGGTCTACCCTGTGTTCGGTATACCTTCCACATCAGGATAAAGAAAATGTATCGCCTGTTCATTTTTTATAGAAACTAAAACATATTTTTAATTATTTGCTTTTATTTTTTGATTGTATATTTTTTATTCAATGATATGGTGTATTTGAGGGTGGCCATAGTGTTCAGGCATCTGAACCAGAAAACAACCGATTGACTTCTATGGTGTAGTGTTTTGGAAATGCTCAGTGGTAGTGGTCCTTTTGCAGGGTGGGCTGTGCTCATCACATACTGTGTTTTCAGTGGTGAACCCCATGTTACTTTCAATCTTTGTAACAGAGACATTAAAGTGATTGTCTGATCTTCTTAAAGGGAATCTGTCACCAGGTTTTAGCCATCTAATCTGAGAGCAACGTAATGTAGGGACAAAGATTTAACTCTATAGTTTACGGCTTGCTGCTTAAGTTACTGGCCAACACTGCAGGCTTATGGAGGTGACCGCTCTATGCAATGAGCATGAGCGTGCAAGCTCTGACAATGGCTGGACCATTACTCAATGCTGCAGAGGTGCTACGCTTCCTAGTAGTACTGGAGAGCAGGAGCAGACACAGACAAGAGAGGCCCCTGTGCAAGAACAAGATATGGGCCCTTTGGAGCCCAAGAGCTCCTAAAAATGCAAAATTGCCCCTGCTTTGGAGGTTTTAGTGGCCCCCTCATCTCTTGGGCCTCTGTGCCGCTGCACTGGTTGCACCAATGGTATGTCCGGCAGAAATTCAGCCATGCTTGTGATCCAAACTGTCAGTCATAACGGAAAAATGTAGTTGTGCCCATGATAATATCGAGATGACTACTGAAACGTGATCTCTATGAAGAAGGAAATGTCAGCCATTTATCCACAGTATGTCTGAGGGCGAGTGTAAAATATCAAGGTTTTAAATGCAGTTAATGACATGGAAATAATAAAAAAAACACCCAAAAAAAGAAATACTCTGCAGTACATTTCCTTGAACAACTCATGAGAACCCCACTAATGCTCATCTATACATTAGGCTATCAGTGTATTAATATATATTTGTATATAGCATCTGATAGGACTGTTATGGACCATTAGGGATAAATCTCTATCAACTTAAAACCTCCAAAGACCAAAACACAAAACAATCTCATATGTTTGAAGCACAAACTTTACTGCAATCATATGGGATAAATGATCGTTTTGTGCTTTGGTAGTATATTTCTGTGCATACATCAGCCATATAAATGCCGATTTATTACATTTTAATGAAATGATGTGTGCTTTGTGCCATTAGACGACTATGATTTGCACGATGCTTTAGGTATGCTATATACGGTATATTAGATAACTGGGCTATGACAATATTACCCGAAGGAAAGAGTCCAGGGCTCCATTTTCCATGAATTCTGTAATGATCATAACCGGTCGGCTCTTGGTGACCACACCTTCCAGCCGGATGATATTAGGATGGTCAAACTGACCCATGATACTGGCTTCACTCAGAAAGTCCCGTCTTTGCTTTTCGGAGTACCCAGCTTTGAGAGTTTTTATGGCAACGTAGATTTCCCTTTTCCCGGGAAGTTTTAGACGGCCCTTGTACACCTCTCCAAATTCTCCTGGAAGTGAAAGAAAATTGGTAATGTGAGTTAGTTCTGCATTACTCTATCGGTCCATGGTGACATTTACTAAAATTATAAGCTATTGCCACATTCCCCTATGGAGAATGCCCGAAGCCAAACTCTTCCAATTGGTGCTACACGACTTCCCCCAAAGGGAAATTCTAGATAGAATTCTCATAACGGTCATTGTAACTCATAGCTTTTCTAAAAGAGGATATAAACTCAAAGTGTATAGAACTATAACCAGTAGCGTAGCTACTTGGGGGGGCATTTGCCCCGGGCCCCGTCCCATGAAGGGGCCCCCCAATCCATGATCGCTTCTGTCATAAGGCTGGCTTCCTGAGAATCTACACACAGGCTCGCAGCGTGGCAGAATCCTCAGTGCAGGGGTAACACAGAGCTGACCTGATCACTTTCTGGCAGGCTGGGGTCAGCTCTGCTCCTTGCTCTGGCTCGTGCAGGCTGGGGCTCCCCTGGGTTCTAGTGTTCACCCTTGAGTTTCCTCTGACACTGCCTGGGCCTGACCTCATCGCATGCTCTTCACCTGCAGCCCTGTATGAGAAATTGCCAGGGCCCCTGCAAATTTCATCTGAGGGCGGCCAGAATATATTATGCTAAGTAACTTCAGGTATGTAATGATCACTGCGGGGTGTATGTGATAAGATGGGGGGTAGGGTGGGAGCTGAAGGGCTGGTGGAGGGAGGACAGGGTGGGGGGCTTATTATTAGGGTTTACTTACTGTTTTGCACTACATGCACTACACCACATCACATGTGCTGTTTGGGGGGGCTGAAAGGGAGGTAGGGGGCTTATTATTCTTACAGCCAGGGGTCTTATACGCCCAGCCTGTGAGTACAACAAGCCCCCATACAGTAACCGCGGCATGAGCTGCATTATATGTAATACTGTTATAGTAAATGACTTATTATAATAATAAAGTTATTAAAGCTCTCCTGACCAGTGATACAGGACGCTCATGGATTGTGCAGCGTCTATCAGCAGTGGCTGTAGTGCCCCAGCCGGGTATGTTCCTACAATCAGTAAACGTTGCGGATTGGACGGTGCGTACATCCACAGCGCCCAACCCACGGCGTCCAGATGTTACAGCATAGTGGATGGGATTTCAAGAAATCCTATGTCCACTATGTGTGCACCGACATCCACAGCTCACCTGCAGAGACGGACATGTGCTACGTCAAAAGCGCTGCCAATTCCTGAACTTCTGCACATACCCAAATGCTGCAGCGTTTCAGAGAAAAACATACTAATAGCTGCTGCGGAGCGAGCGGCGCTGTGCACTAGTCCTACAGACAGGTCCCCGGCGGCTTCTCCCCAGCTGCTGATGGTGACTGACAAGCTATACGCACACGTAGGATGACACGTCTCAGTCACTGTCAGCGGACGGGAAGAGGTCGCCAGGGACCTGTCTGTAGGACTAGTGCACAGCGCCGCTAGCTCCCCAGCAGCTATTAGTATGTTTTCTCTGAAACATCACAGCTTAAGGGTATGTGCACACGTGGATTGCTGTGCGGATCCTCAAGAGATTACAGTACAATGTTTTCCTATGGAAAAAAAAATACGCAGTGCACATACTGCAGAAAAATCCGCGTGGAAACACAGCGGTTTATTTTCCGCAGCATGTCAATTCTTTGTGCGTATTCCGCAGCGTTTTTACACCCATTCCATTATAGGAATCCGCAGGTGTAAAAACACAGGCGAAACGCGCCGGAAATCTGCGCTGATTTGTACCTGCGGATTCTGCCAAAAATAGCAGATTCTGCACAGAAAATTCCAAACGAATCCGCAACGTGTGCACATACCCTTACAGAGACATTCATACCTGGTGAGATACTACCGCTGGGGCTGATACACGCTGCATATAGTTTGAGCAGCCTATATCACCTGTCAGGCTCCCTGTAAAGGGGTAGTCCAAGCTTGGGATAAAAGTCTGCAGTCAATCTATTTGACTACAGACTGCCATATGACAAGGTGCATTGTGCCTGCTGCCATGACTCCCATCAGGCGCGATCAGGTGGTCATGCAAGCTCATGTGTGCTATTTGCACATGCTGACTAGACACGTTGGGCGTCTTTCAATAAAAAAGAATTGCGAGAAGCCGAAAGAGTGTAGTCGAAACATAACCACCTGCTCACATCACCGATAATGGGGCCATTATTACTGTACATGGGGGACTCAGGGGACTTTATTAAATGTTAATGTAAGTAGAACTCAGCACTCAAGAGAGGTATGTAACAAGAATTACATTGTATTCACAATCCATTTAGTCCAATGTGAACACAATTTCAGGGGGCCCTCATATAGTGTGGGGGCCATTATACAGTGTCAGGACTACTGTTAGGGCCATTATACAGTTTGGGCCCTAATGAGAGGTCCATCATACAGCTTGGGGGCTAATATGGGAACTACTGTGAGAGGCCCTCATACAGTGTGGGAGTCAATATAAAGTACGGGGACTACTGTGGGCATTTTACAATGTGAGAGTTAATATGGGTGCCATTCTATAGTTTATGGGCCATCATATAGTGTGTAGACTACTGTAGAGGCTAATATAAAGTGTGAGGGCCAATATATAGTATTGGGGTTACTGTGGGAGCCATTAGACAGTGTGGAGACCATTATATAGTGCGGTGTTACTGTGGGGGCCTTTATCCACTGTGATGACTACTGTGGAGTTCATTATATTGTGCTTGAGAGAGCAGTGGGCCCATCATACTTTTTATAGGGCAGCTGTGGGCCCCTCATACCATGTATAGGAGAGCTGTGGACCCACCCTGCTATGTCGAGGGAAGCTGTAGGCTCTTCATACTGTGCATAGAGGAGCTGTGGACCCACCATACTGTGTATAGGGAACATGTGGGCCCATAATACTGTATATACGTATGGAAGCTGTGGGCCACCCATACTTTATTTAGGGGAGCTGTAGGGGAAATATACTGTGTATATGTGTATAGTGGATCTGTGAGTCCCTTATACCGTGTATAGGGGAGCTGTACATTTTGGGACTAGGGACAATATTAAATGTTAAGTGGGCACTTAAGAAACATTATTGTTATAGGGGCACTCAGAGTTTTGTGACTGTCAAAGGTGGCAGTATCAGTAGGATGAGGAGTTTGTGCAGGCAGGGAATAGATGGGAACGATGCTTGAAAAGTGAAAAATCATATGTGTCTTTGTTTTAATTTCTGCAGCTGAGACCTGGCTCGAGAAGCTGTCATGATGGTCAGAGCCAGATGGAAAAGACAGGAAAAGTGAATGTTTACATCAGAAAGAACGTCACCTGTAAGTCACTATTTACACCTGTAGTGTAAACTCCTGTATGTTCTGAGATATCTAGCACCATATGGCGGTAATAACAGTGTTTTGTATAGAGATTTATTTTCAGTAATACCATGGTCATCAGCAAGTTCCCCTATGCTGACAATTAGGGTGTGCCACTATAGTTGTAATCAGGGTTACCTGGTTAGGGGCCCACTCAGATGTTTCGCCCCCCCCAGAGCTAAACCCCTAGCTACGCCTCTGACTATAACATTAATAAAGTATTAAATGTAATATCCAACCTGCCCCGATGACTTCCTCAATCTTCACAAAAGAGACATCGATTTCCTTAGCAAACTCTCTCACAGCTTCATTGGGATCTTCATATGTGAAGGGGTCAATGTAAATTTTCATCCCTGGGGAACCTGAAGGCGAAAGAGCAAGAGAAGATCAAAAGGGTGAACAGACACAATATCAAACTACACGTTACTTACATGCCACTAAATTGATTCTCTCAAATGTAATTAAGCTCAGAAGGTACATCCATGGCCAATATGGTCAACACTAGAGTTGAGCGAAACGGGTCGAAAAAATTCAAAAGTCGCCGACTTTTGGCAAAGTCGGGTTTCATGAAACGAAACCCGACCCTAGGATGAGGTCGGCCACGAGGTCGGCGACTTACGCGCCAAAGTCGCGTTTCAAAAGTTTGTTTTGCGCTCTTTTTCAGCCAATCAGGATCCACGGACACTGTGGGCAACGTGATGACATAGGCACGGGTCACCACCATCTTTCAGAAGGGCATGCAAGTGATTGGATTGCTTTGGTGGGTGTCACAGGGGGTATAAAAGGGCGTGCACGCCGACCGCCATCTTACTTCTGCCGATCTTAGTATAGGGAGAGGTTGCTGCTGATTCTGTAGGGAGAGCGTTAGGCAGGGAAGAAGATAAAAAAACTGCTTCTGCTGCTAGCGATTTGGCCTGCACAACACACCAGTCACTGTGTGTGCAGTGCAAGGGGAGGCTATATAGTGGTGTATCAGGGTGTTGGTTGTTGGGCTGCCTTCTAAGGCTTCCTGACATTCCTGCATTGCTGTTTACCCACTGCTCCGCAAACTGCTTTTTTAAAAGCAATCCAATCTCCCTTATCCTCTAGTCACTTTTGTCACAGCTGTGCCATCGAGCCTGGCTGTCACATAGCGCTCAGATATTCATTGGGCCTCACACAATCCAAAAGTGTCCAGTGTCCAAAAGTGTGTGCAGAAATTCAAAATCTCCCTTATCCTCTAGTCACTTTTGTCACAGCTGTGCCATCAAGCCTGTCACATAGCGCTCAGATATCAGTGGGCCTCACACAATCCAAAAGTGTCCAGTGTCCAAAAGTGTGTGCAGAGATTCAAAATCTCCCTTATCCTCTAGTCACTTTTGTCACAGCTGTGCCATCGAGCCTGTCACATAGCGCTCAGATATTCATTGGGCCTCACACAATCCAAAAGTGTCCAGTGTCCAAAAGTGTGTGCAGAGATTCAAAATCTCCCTTATCCTCTAGTCACTTTTGTCACAGCTGTGCCATCGAGCCTGTCACATAGCGCTCAGATATTCATTGGGCCTCACACAATCCAAAAGTGTCCAAAAGTGTGTGCAGAGATTCAAAATCTCCCTTATCCTCTAGTCACTTTTGTCACAGCTGTGCCATCGAGCCTGTCACATAGCGCTCAGATATCAGTGGGCCTCACACAATCCAAAAGTGTCCAGTGTCCAAAAGTGTGTGCAGAGATTCAAAATCTCCCTTATCCTCTAGTCACTTTTGTCACAGCTGTGCCATCGAGCCTGTCACATAGCGCTCAGATATCAGTGGGCCTCACACAATCCAAAAGTGTCCAGTGTCCAAAAGTGTGTGCAGAAATTCAAAATCTCCCTTATCCTCTAGTCACTTTTGTCACAGCTGTGCCATCGAGCCTGTCACATAGCGCTCAGATATCAGTGGGCCTCACACAATCCAAAAGTGTCCAGTGTCCAAAAGTGTGTGCAGAGATTCAAAATCTCCCTTATCCTCTAGTCACTTTTGTCACAGCTGTGCCATCGAGCCTGTCACATAGCGCTCAGATATTCATTGGGTCTCACACAATACAAAAGTGTCCAGTGTCCAAAAGTGTGTGCAGAGATTCAAAATCTCCCTTATCCTCTAGTCACTTTTGTCACAGCTGTGCCATCGAGCCTGTCACATAGCGCTCAGATATCAGTGGGCCTCACACAATCCAAAAGTGTCCACTGTCCACAAGTGTGTGCAGAAATTCAAAATCTCCCTTATCCTCTAGTCACTTTTGTCACAGCTGTGCCATCGAGCCTGTCACATAGCGCTCAGATATTCATTGGGCCTCACACAATCCAAAAGTGTCCAGTGTCCAAAAGTGTGTGCAGAGATTCAAAATCTCCCTTATCCTCTAGTCACTTTTATCACAGCTGTGCCATCGAGCCTGTCACATAGCGCTGAGATATCAGTGGGCCTCACACAATCCAAAAGTGTCCACTGTCCACAAGTGTGTGCAGAAATTCAAAATCTCCCTTATCCTCTAGTCACTTTTGTCACAGCTGTGCCATCGAGCCTGTCACATAGCGCTCAGATATCAGTGGGCCTCACACAATCCAAAAGTGTCCAGTGTCCAAAAGTGTGTGCAGAGATTCAAAATCTCCCTTATCCTCTAGTCACTTTTGTCACAGCTGTGCCATCGAGCCTGTCACATAGCGCTCAGATATTCATTGGGCCTCACACAATCCAAAAGTGTCCAGTGTCCAAAAGTGTGTGCAGAGATTCAAAATCTCCCTTATCCTCTAGTCACTTTTGTCACAGCTGTGCCATCGAGCCTGTCACATAGCGCTCAGATATTCATTGGGCCTCACACAATCCAAAAGTGTCCAGTGTCCAAAAGTGTGTGCAGAGATACAAAATCTCCCTTATCCTCTAGTCACTTTTGTCACAGCTGTGCCATCGAGCCTTTCACATAGCGCTCAGATATCGGTGGGCCTCACACAATCCAAAAGTGTCCACTGTCCACAAGTGTGTGCAGAAATTCAAAATCTCCCTTATCCTCTAGTCACTTTTGTCACAGCTGTGCCATTGAGCCTGTCACATAGCGCTCAGATATTCATTGGGCCTCACACAATCCAAAAGTGTCCACTGTCCAAAAGTGTGTGCAGAGATTCAAAATCTCCCTTATCCTCTAGTCACTTTTGTCACAGCTGTGCCATCGAGCCTGTCACATAGCGCTCAGATATCAGTGGGCCTCACACAATCCAAAAGTGTCCAGTGTACAAAAGTGTGTGAAGAAATTCAAAATCTCCCTTATCCTCTAGTCACTTTTGTCACAGCTGTGCCATCGAGCCTGTCACATAGTGCTCAGATATCAGTGGGCCTCACACAATCCAAAAGTGTCCACTGTCCACAAGTGTGTGCAGAAATTCAAAATCTCCCTTATCCTCTAGTCACTTTTGTCACAGCTGTGCCATCGAGCCTGTCACATAGCGCTCAGATATTCATTGGGCCTCACACAATCCAAAAGTGTCCAGTGTCCAAAAGTGTGTGCAGAGATTCAAAATCTCCCTTATCCTCTAGTCACTTTTGTCACAGCTGTGCCATCGAGCCTGTCACATAGCGCTCAGATATCAGTGGGCCTCACACAATCCAAAAGTGTCCACTGTCCACAAGTGTGTGCAGAAATTCAAAATCTCCCTTATCCTCTAGTCACTTTTGTCACAGCTGTGCCATCGAGCATGTCACATAGCGCTCAGATATCAGTGGGCCTCACACAATCCAAAAGTGTCCAGTGTCCAAAAGTGTATGCAGAGATTCAATATCTCCCTTATCCTCTAGTCACTTTTGTCACAGCTGTGCCATCGAGCCTGTCACATAGCGCTCAGATATTCATTGGGCCTCACACAATCCAAAAGTGTCCAGTGTCCAAAAGTGTGTGCAGAGATTCAAAATCTCCCTTATCCTCTAGTCACTTTTGTCACAGCTGTGCCATCGAGCCTGTCACATAGCGCTCAGATATCAGTGGGCCTCACACAATCCAAAAGTGTCCACTGTCCACAAGTGTGTACAGAAATTCAAAATCTCCCTTATCCTCTAGTCACTTTTGTCACAGCTGTGCCATCGAGCCTGTCACATAGCGCTCAGATATTCATTGGGCCTCACACAATCCAAAAGTGTCCAGTGTCCAAAAGTGTGTGCAGAGATTCAAAATCTCCCTTATCCTCTAGTCACTTTTGTCACAGCTGTGCCATCGAGCCTGTCACATAGCGCTCAGATATTCATTGGGCCTCACACAATCCAAAAGTGTCCAGTGTCCAGAAGTGTGTGCAGAGATTCAAAATCTCCCTTATCCTCTAGTCACTTTTGTCACAGCTGTGCCATCGAGCCTGTCACATAGCGCTCAGATATCAGTGGGCCTCACACAATCCAAAAGTGTCCACTGTCCACAAGTGTGTGCAGAAATTCAAAATCTCCCTTATCCTCTAGTCACTTTTGTCACAGCTGTGCCATCGAGCCTGGCTGTCACATAGCGCTCAGATATTCATTGGGCCTCACACAATCCAAAAGTGTCCAGTGTCCAAAAGTGTGTGCAGAAATTCAAAATCTCCCTTATCCTCTAGTCACTTTTGTCACAGCTGTGCCATCGAGCCTGTCACATAGCGCTCAGATATCAGTGGGCCTCACACAATCCAAAAGTGTCCAGTGTCCAAAAGTGTGTGCAGAGATTCAAAATCTCCCTTATCCCCTAGTCACTTTTGTCACAGCTGTGCCATCGAGCCTGTCACATAGCGCTCAGATATTCATTGGGCCTCACACAATCCAAAAGTGTCCAGTGTCCAAAAGTGTGTGCAGAGATTCAAAATCTCCCTTATCCTCTAGTCACTTTTGTCACAGCTGTGCCATCGAGCCTGTCACATAGCGCTCAGATATCAGTGGGCCTCACACAATCCAAAAGTGTCCACTGTCTACAAGTGTGTGCAGAAATTCAAAATCTCCCTTATCCTCTAGTCACTTTTGTCACAGCTGTGCCATCGAGCCTGTCACATAGCGCTCAGATATTCATTGGGCCTCACACAATCCAAAAGTGTCCAGTGTCCAAAAGTGTGTGCAGAGATTCAAAATCTCCCTTATCCTCTAGTCACTTTTGTCACAGCTGTGCCATCGAGCCTGTCACATAGCGCTCAGATATTCATTGGGCCTCACACAATCCAAAAGTGTCCAGTGTCCAAAAGTGTGTGCAGAGATTCAAAATCTCCCTTATCCTCTAGTCACTTTTGTCACAGCTGTGCCATCGAGCCTGTCACATAGCGCTCAGATATCAGTGGGCCTCACACAATCCAAAAGTGTCCAGTGTCCAAAAGTGTGTGCAGAAATTCAAAATCTCCCCTGTCCTATAGACACCTTGTACCTTGTTTTACATTACTATATAGTTTGTTGGATTTTGTCTACATTTCTACCAAAAATGAGGAAGGCTGGTGGAAGAGGCCGTGGAATTGGGCGGGGGTTGGCAGTTGGTAATGATGGTGTTGGTGGTCGATCTGATGGTAGTGGCAAGAGCAAAATAGGACCGAATGCAGGAGGTGCTGAGCCTGCGTCATCGTCTGGCTACATAAGGCCTCGAACGCTTAGTTTTCTAGGAGTTGGCAAACCGCTTTTAAAGCCAGAGCATCAGGAAAAAGTTTTGTCTTACATTGCTGACTCAGCCTCCAGCTCTATCGCCTCCTCTTCTTCAGTTGTAAAAAGTAAAAGCACTGAGTCGTCATTGGAGGCTCATGTTCATGAACCACACCTTTCCTTGTGTCCTTCACCCCAACCAAGATTGAAGGATGACGCAGGCCATACTACTGATTACTCCATGGAGCTGTTTTCACATACCATGCCTGGATTATCAAGTGAAATGGTGAATTACCCAGGCCAAGATGAATCTGACATGGAGTGCACTGATGCACAGCCGCTGATGGATGATTCTGCTGGTACATTCACTCAGAGCACTACATTGTCCTCGCAGTGTACAGAGCCAGATTCTGACCCTGATGAGACTCAGGTGCCCCTTCCCGCACACCATACCACCATACACGGTGACACAGAGGAAGGTGCACATGACATAGAAGAGGAGGTGATGGATGACCCAGTTGTTGACACAGATTGGCATCCATTGGGGGAAGAGGGTGCTGCTTCCAATAGCTCAGATGAGGAGCATCCACAGCAGACATCGACATCGCAACAGCTGTTATCTGGCAGGCCCGGAGCACTCCAAAGACAGGTTCCAAACATCAAAAGAGTTGCTGGACAGCTTGTCCAGAGGGTCAAAAGATCACAGCGTGCTAGGCCGCAAAATGTCTGCCAAAGTAGGAAGAGTGCAGTGTGGCACTTTTTTGAACAAAATCCTCATGATCAGGCCAAGGTTATCTGTAAGAAGTGCGCAAAGACCTTTAGCCGAGGGAAAAATCTGAAAAATTTGAATACCAGTTGCATGCTTAGACATTTAACCACCATGCACTTGCAAGCGTGGACACAACACCAAACCTCAAGTGCCACATGTGCAACTGATCACAACGAAGGTAGTCAGCAACGCTACATTGTTTCCCCCACTGTAAGTCCACCGGTTAGCACAGCAGCAAATGTTGAGGTGTCGTTGCAAGACCACAGCAGTCAGGGAATCCCACTGTTATATCAACGAAAGACTGATTCTAGGCCATCAGAAAGAACACCAACTCCATCACCATCATCAACCCTCTCTCAGTCCGCCCTGTCCACCGCTACTTCCACCATATGCAGCTCTCAAGTCCAGCTCACCCTCCCAGACACTATGAGTAGGTCAAGAAAGTACTCAGTCTCTCATCCGCGTACACTGGGTTTGAACGCCCACATTGCCAAACTAATCTCGTTTAGATGATGCCCTTTCGGTTGGTGGAAAGCACAGCTTTCCGCGAACTCATGGCCTATGCAGTACCACGCTATGACCTACCCAGTCGCCACTTCTTCTCTCGCAAAGCCATCCCAGCCCTCCACCATCATGTGAAAGACCGCATTGTCCATGCACTCAAGCAGTCAGTGAGCGGAAAGGTGCACCTCACAACTGATGCATTGTCCAGTCGGCATGGCCAGGGCCGTTACGTGTCCATCACTGCGCACTGGGTTAATGTGGTGGATGCAGGGTCCACAGGGGACAGCGGTGGTGGGACAGTGCTGCCTAGCCCACGGTATAGGAAACAGTTGGCTGTAGGCGTTCGACCCTCCTCCTCCTCCTCCAGAAGCGAAAGCTCGTCCACAGAGCGCAGTCGTACGAGCACTCCATCTGCAGCTGCCACTGTTGCACACGATGTGTCCCCCTATCGAGCAGCTAGTGGAAAGCGTCAGCAGGCTGTGTTGCAGATGATGTGTTTGGGCGACAGACACACCGCCGAGGTGCTGGCCGAGTACTTGAAGCGACAAACTGAGTCATGGCTGGGCAGTGTACATCTTGAGGCAGGCAAGGTAGTTAGTGATAACGGCCGTAATTTTGTGGCAGCCATAGCCCTTTCAAAACTCAGCCACATACCTTGCTTGGCTCACACCTTGAACCTGGTGGTGCAGTGCTTCCTCAAAAATTATCCGGAGTTAACAGCCCTGCTCCAGAAGGTGCGAAGACTGTGCGCGCACATCCGCCGGTCGCCTGTACACTCCGTTCGTATGCAGAAGCTGCAGCGATTGCTCCACCTTCCCAACCACCGCCTCATTATCGACATTGCAACAAGGTGGAACTCCACCCTGCACATGGTGGAGCGGCTGTGCGAGCAGAGGCAGGCCATAATGCATTTGTGGGAGGATACACGGCCAGGCACTTTGAGAGCAGACATGGAGTTGACAGGTGTGCAGTGGTCGAAGCTGAAAGACCTTTGTAAAGTCCTTCAGTGTTTTGAGGAATGCACACGGCTGGTAAGCGCAGACGACGCCATCCTAAGCATGAGCATCCCACTTATGCGTCTGCTCATGCAAACTTTGACGCACCTTAAGGAGCAGGCGTCTGCAGACAATGTTGATGAGGAGGAAGAGGAGGAGGGAATCCTTGATGACATTCAGCCATTGTCTGCTCAGGGACCTCTCCTGGACGAGGTGGAGGAAGAAGAGGAGGAGGAGGAGGATGATGGGGATGATTACTTAGGGGAGGAGGATGCATCTCGTGGGGCAAGTGAAAATGTTGGCGTGGCAAGGTCTGGTACAGGGTTTGTGCGTGACTGGAGGGATGTGGATTTGCCAGAAAGTGCTCCTCCAACCAGCACTCGCAGTGCATCATTGACACCGGGAACATTGGCCCACATGTCAGATTATGCCTTGCGGATCCTAAAAAGGGACCCCCGCATTGCCAAAATGATGAACGATGACAACTACTGGTTGGCCAGCATCCTGGATCCATGCTATAAAGGCAAATTACAAAACATCATGCCACAGGAGAACCTTGACCTAATATTGGCTAATAAACAAGCAACTCTGGTAAATCGGTTGCTTGAGGCATTCCCAGCACACAGCAGCGGTGATGGTTCTCACACGAGCCGTACGGGCCGGGGGCAGCTTGGCAGAGGTGTTCGTGGTGCACACAGCAGAAGTGGCGTTGGAGACAGGGGTTTCATGACAATGTTGTGGACTGATTTTTCAAATACCGCTCACACAACTGGTAATACTGCATCGATGGAAAGTGACAGGAGACAGCAGTTGTCAACTATGGTTACAAACTACTTTTCCTCCCATATCGATGTTCTCACACACAGGTCATTCCCCTTTGACTATTGGGCCGCTAAACTGGACACCTGGCCTGAATTGGCACAATATGCCTTACAGGAGCTCGCTTGCCCAGCTGCAAGTGTGCTATCGGAAAGAGTCTTCAGTGCAGCTGGATCAATCCTGACAGAAAAAAGGACCCGTCTGTCAACCCAAAATGTGGATGATCTAACCTTCATTAAAATGAACCACGCATGGGTTTCCAAGGATTTTGTCCCACCTTCCCCTGATGACACATAGGGTGACAGAAAAATGGCTTGCTTTGGTCCACCTCTTCCTGGTACTTCACCTATTTCGCCTTTTGCATCAGCTGAATGTCCAACATCAACATATGCCACTTTCTAAAACTCCCTAACAGTGCTGCCCCCCCCCATGGCCGGGGTCACCACCTAGCGCACGACACCGTGCGAGTGCCGTTGCCCTGGACAGGTGGGTAGGCCGACTCTTGGGCGCGGGCACTGGCACAGGGTCCCTCATAGTGCAATCAAGTGTGTCTGACGGTGGTGGTGCACACCCGCCGTCAGACACACCGCTGTACTATGAGGGGCCCAGTGCCAGTACCGACGCCCACGAGTGGGACCCCTTGCTTGGGCAGGGCCCCAGCATTTGCAATCTTTACCTCTCCCTGCTCCTCCGCTGTGTAATCTGGGCCGTCAAATCCATACTGTGCCTGACACCGTCTGAGCCTGCCTCCTGAGACATATATTTTGAATGTGTACGCTATCCATACATGTTATCCAGGGATGCGGTACCCTTTCGAACCTTTGTGCAATCACGTGCAATCCATACTGGGCCTAACACCATCTGAGCCTGCCTCCTGAGACATATATTTTGAATGTGTACGCTATCCATACATGTTATCCAGGGATACGGTACCCTTTCTAACCTTTGTGCAATCACGTGCAATCCATACTGGGCCTAACACCGTCTCAGCCTGCCTCATGCTGTATAGACATATATTTTGAATGTGTACGCTATCCATACATGTTATCCAGGGATACGGTACCCTTTCTAACCTTTGTGCAATCACGTGCAATCCATACTGGGCCTAACACCGTCTGAGCCTGCCTCCTGAGACATATATTTTGAATGTGTACGCTATCCATACATGTTATCCAGGGATACGGTACCCTTTCTAACCTTTGTGCAATCACGTGCAAACCATACTGGGCCTAACACCGTCTGAGCCTGCCTCCTGAGACATATATTTTGAATGTGTACGCTATCCATACATGTTATCCAGGGATACGGTACCCTTTCTAACCTTTGTGCAATCACGTGCAATCCATACTGGGCCTAACAACGTCTGAGCCTGCCTCATGCTGTATAGACATATATTTTGAATGTGTACGCTATCCATACATGTTATCCAGGGATACGGTACCCTTTCTAACCTTTGTGCAATCACGTGCAATCCATACTGGGCCTAACACCGTCTGAGCCTGCCTCCTGAGACATATATTTTGAATGTGTACGCTATCCATACATGTTATCCAGGGATACGGTACCCTTTCTAACCTTTGTGCAATCACGTGCAATCCATACTGGGCCTAACACCGTCTGAGCCTGCCTCATGCTGTATAGACATATATTTTGAATGTGTACGCTATCCATACATGTTATCCAGGGATACGGTACCCTTTCTAACCTTTGTGCAATCACGTGCAATCCATACTGGGCCTAACACCGTCTGAGCCTGCATCCTGAGACATATATTTTGAAAGTGTACGCTATCCATACATGTTATCCAGGGATACGGTACCCTTTCTAACCTTTGTGCAATCACGTGCAATCCATACTGGGCCTAACACCGTCTGAGCCTGCCTCCTGAGACATATATTTTGAATGTGTACGCTATCCATACATGTTATCCAGGGATACGGTACCCTTTCTAACCCTTGTGCAATCACGTGCAATCCATACTGGGCCTAACACCGTCTAAGCCTGCCTCATGCTGTATAGACATATATTTTGAATGTGTACGCTATCCATACATGTTATCCAGGGATACGGTACCCTTTCTAACCTTTGTGCAATCACGTGCAATCCATACTGGGCCTAACACCGTCTGAGCCTGCCTCCTGAGACATATATTTTGAATGTGTACGCTATCCATACATGTTATCCAGGGATACGGTACCCTTTCTAACCTTTGTGCAATCACGTGCAATCCATACTGGGCCTAACACCGTCTGAGCCTGCCTCATGCTGTATAGACATATATTTTGAATGTGTACGCTATCCATACATGTTATCCAGGGATACGGTACCCTTTCTAACCTTTGTGCAATCACGTGCAATCCATACTGGGCCTAACACCGTCTGAGCCTGCCTCCTGAGACATATATTTTGAATGTGTACGCTATCCATACATGTTATCCAGGGATACGGTACCCTTTCTAACCTTTGTGCAATCAAGTGCAATCCATACTGGGCCTAACACCGTCTGAGCCTGCCTCATGCTGTATAGACATATATTTTGAATGTGTACGCTATCCATACATGTTATCCAGGGATACGGTACCCTTTCTAACCTTTGTGCAATCACGTGCAATCCATACTGGGCCTAACACCGTCTGAGCCTGCCTCCTGAGACATATATTTTGAATGTGTACGCTATCCATACATGTTATCCAGGGATACGGTACCCTTTCTAACCTTTGTGCAATCACGTGCAATCCATACTGGGCCTAACACCGTCTGAGCCTGCCTCATGCTGTATAGACATATATTTTGAATGTGTACGCTATCCATACATGTTATCCAGGGATACGCTACCCTTTCTAACCTTTGTGCAATCACGTGCAATCCATACTGGGCCTAACACCGTCTGAGCCTGCCTCCTGAGACATATATTTTGAATGTGTACGCTATCCATACATGTTATCCAGGGATACGGTACCCTTTCTAACCTTTGTGCAATCACGTGCAATCCATACTGGGCCTAACACCGTCTGAGCCTGCCTCCTGAGACATATATTTTGAATGTGTACGCTATCCATACATGTTATCCAGGGATACGGTACCCTTTCTAACCCTTGTGCAATCACGTGCAATCCATACTGGGCCTAACACCGTCTGAGCCTGCCTCCTGAGACATATATTTTGAATGTGTACGCTATCCATACATGTTATCCAGGGATACGGTACCCTTTCTAACCCTTGTGCAATCACGTGCAATCCATACTGGGCCTAACACCGTCTGAGCCTGCCTCCTGAGACATATATTTTGAATGTGTACGCTATCCATACATGTTATCCAGGGATACGGTACCCTTTCTAACCTTTGTGCAATCACGTGCAATCCATACTGGGCCTAACACCATCTGAGCCTGCCTCCTGAGACATATATTTTGAATGTGTACGCTATCCATACATGTTATCCAGGGATACGGTACCCTTTCTAACCTTTGTGCAATCACGTGCAATCCATACTGGGCCTAACACCGTCTGAGCCTGCCTCATGCTGTATAGACATATATTTTGAATGTGTACGCTATCCATACATGTTATCCAGGGATACAGTACCCTTTCTAAACTTTGTGCAATCACCTGCAATCCATACTGGGCCTAACACCGTCTGAGCCTGCCTCCTGAGACATATATTTTGAATGTGTACGCTATCCATACATGTTATCCAGGGATACGGTACCCTTTCTAACCTTTGTGCAATCACGTGCAATCCATACTGGGCCTAACACCGTCTGAGCCTGCCTCCTGAGACATATATTTTGAATGTGTACGCTATCCATACATGTTATCCAGGGATACGGTACCCTTTCTAACGTTTGTGCAATCACGTGCTATCCATACTGGGCCTAACACCGTCTGAGCCTGCCTCCTGAGACATATATTTTGAATGTGTACGCTATCCATACATGTTATCCAGGGATACGGTACCCTTTCTAACCTTTGTGCAATCACGTGCAATCCATACTGGGCCTAACACCGTCTGAGCCTGCCTCCTGAGACATATATTTTGAATGTGTACGCTATCCATACATGTTATCCGGGGATACGGTACCCTTTCTAACCTTTGTGCAATCACGTGCAATCCATACTGGGCCTAACACCGTCTGAGCCTGCCTCATGCTGTATAGACATATATTTTGAATGTGTACGCTATCCATACATGTTATCCAGGGATACGGTACCCTTTCTAACCTTTGTGCAATCACATGCAATCCATACTGGGCCTAACACCGTCTGAGCCTGCCTCCTGAGACATATATTTTGAATGTGTACGCTATCCATACATGTTATCCAGGGATACGGTACCCTTTCTAACCTTTGTGCAATCACGTGCAATCCATACTGGGCCTAACACCGTCTGAGCCTGCCTCCTGAGACATATATTTTGAATGTGTACACTATCCATACATGTTATCCAGGGATACGGTACCCTTTCTAACCTTTGTGCAATCACGTGCAATCCATACTGGGCCTAACACCGTCTGAGCCTGCCTCCTGAGACATATATTTTGAATGTGTACGCTATCCATACATGTTATCTGGGGATACGGTACCCTTTCTCACCTTTGTGCAATCACGTGTAATCCATACTGGGCGTGAGAACGGCTGGCGAGCTGTTAAGCAAGCTACAGCACCTGTCCAGACAAGTACAGGGATTCCCTAGCGAGGAGACTTATTTGATTGTTTTCAATGTTGGGACAGCAATTTTTGGGGAGCACTATACTCTGGAGAATGATAGATGGGGCCCACCATACACTGGAACATTCCAAAGGTGGACATCAGACACTGGAGCAGCATTTACAGGGCCCATTATACACTAGAGCATTAGAAATGGGGCCCATTATGTTTGGAGCATTATTTGGGCCCATAAGACAGTGGAGCTTCATCCATGGGGACCAACATATACTGTAGCATTATGTGGAGCTCATCATATACTGTTTCAAACATTATATGGGACCAATGATTCTGTATGGAGAAATAGATGGGCCTCGTCATGAGATGTAAAAAGTGAGGTATTTTTCATTGTACTATACCGCTATTTCTTTGCCGTATCGGAGCATGATGAGTTGTGGTATGTGTTAAAGGGGCGCTCTTTCGCCCAGGGCACATGAAAACCTGCAGCCAGCCCCCCCCCCCCCACAACTTTATCCAAATAACCCCCATTTTTCAGTGCGTAACTTGTATTATGAAGTTAATTAAGGTTGACAAGCTTAAGAAAGAAGAATTGATGCTTTTGGCATTCAAATGGGCACTGTAGGTGTGTTTCCTGTCCTCCTCTCACTGCCGACTTTTATTCCCCATTGACTTACATTGGGTTTCGTGTTTCGGGACGACCCCAACTTTTCCCTATAATCGGACGATCTTGCTCGACCCGACTTTTGGAAAAGTCGGGTTTCACGAAACGAAACGCGACCCTAAAAAACCAAAAGTCGCTCAACTCTAGTCAACACAGATCATCTTGTGACTGGATTGTGACAGGAAACAAATATGGATGTTACAAGTGACCCTCTTGATGGTGGAACGCATTGACCGTGTCTTTACAATGACAGCATAGGGAACATCCTGGTAATTTTTTATAAGGTTTAATGAAAATAATAAAAAAGAACTAATTTCTAAGAATGTCTGAGGGATGAGTCAATGGAGTCTGAAGGTCCAACACCATCAGATTGCAACTATAGGCCTGCAAGAGACTGGTGTGACCCCTTAAGGCACATTAGATGAAAGCTGGCAGAATTGGCAGATGGTCTGGTTTACATTGGAGCCTCCTGACTTATCATCGGGCTAGAGAAGAAATGGAAAGTATTTCAATGACGAACATTTTTTTTTTCAGGGGAGATAAGTCACTTCTGGCAGTAGATTTCTTCTCTCTCCCCATTGGAAAAACATTAAAAAGATCAAGAAAGCCAAATGCTCATGTTTATGTGGGAGGCAGCTGTTAGCTGAATGAATGTTATCTCATGTGAATGGTCGGCTTTATACTGAAGAGGGATCAATAAAAAAAAATCTTTTGGTTGCCATACACAATAGGTACGCACTAAACTAGGAAAGACTGCCCATAAAGCATATTCTCAGAACATTCCTAAAAAGGTAATTCATCCATATACTTTCATCATTAAGCATGTATCAACAGTTCGAACTACTGTAATGTCGTAATGTGAATGGCTGCTACGATAGATCCACTAGAAGCAAGGTACATCAATAATTCAATAATGTGAGACCAGGTGTTAGCGTGGGTGGTCAGGAGCCGGAATCTCCAGGAGTGGACCCTCTGGACTGTGGCACCGAGGGGCCCCGGGCGAGCTGCCAGGTGGAACCAACCCCTATACAGGGACCGTTAGGAGCAGGCCCAGGGGTTCGAGTACAACGGTAGCCGGTATCGAGAGGGGCGGCTCAGGATGGACTGGAGTAGGACAGTGGGACTGAAGTGTAGATGACAGAACAGGGCTGGAACACAGGAGACAGGAATGGAGTAAGACTATAGACTGGAACATGGAGGAACTGAAGTGTAGATGACAGGACAGAGTTGGAACACAGGAGACAGGAATAAAGGAGGACAGAAGGACTGGAGCAGGATGGAATTGGAACACCGGAGGCAGGACTGGAGTAGGACGGCAGGACTGGAACAGGAACACCGGAGACAGGAATGGAGTAGGACGGCAGGACTGGAGCAGGATGGATCAGGAACACCGGAGGCAGGAGACGGAGGAAACAGGAATACTGGAGCAGGACTGAGAATAATTGTTAGCGAACACGGAAGACAGGCTGCGAGGTTGCTGCAGAAAACACTGAGGACGGCACCGAGAGACAGTAGAGAACACAGGAGGAAGCAGGGCCCAGTGTGCAAGGTAACACAATGATCAGGTGCCTCCCTCAGGGGGAAGCGGCCTGATATAGCCCCGTCTGGTCTGCCATTGGTCCGAAGGTGCTTCCGGGTCAGGGCATAGCCAGAGCACAAGAAGCAGCAGGGAGGCGCGCCCGCGGTCTATGGCGCATGCGCATTGCATACAGGGATGTCGTCGGCCGCGAGCCCGTCAGAGGTGACCACCGTGGCCGTCGGGTGGAGAGAGGCTGCGGTGTGGGAGCGGAGGACGGGTGATTATGACGGAGCGGTGTAACACCAGGCAGGTGGAATGCCACCGTTAAACCTTGGCTTCCTTCAATCAGTGTGAGACTGGGCAGGTAGAATGCCACCATCAAGCCTTGGTTTCCTTCCATAAATGTGAGACCAGGCAGCAAGAATGTCACCATCAAGTCTTGGCTTCATTTAATCAGTGTGAGACCGGGCAGGAAGAATGCTACCATCAAGTCTTGGCTTCCTTTAATCAGTGTGAGACCGTGCAGGTAAAGTGCCACCATCAAGTCTTGGCTTCTTTTAATCAGTGTGAGACCGGGCAGGTAGAATGCCACCATCAAGTCTTAGCTTCCTTTAATCAGTGTGAGACCGGGCAGGTGGAAAGCCACCATCAAACCTTGGCTTCCTTCAATCAGTGTGAGGCAGGGAACGTAGAATGTCACCATCAAACCTTGGCTTCCTTTCATCAGTGGGAGACTGGGCAGGTGGAATGCACCATTAAACCTTGGCTTCCTTCAATCAGTGTGAGGCAGGGAAGGTAGAATGTCACCATGAAACCTTGGCTTCCTTTCATCAGTGGGAGACTGGGCAATTGGAATGCACCATTAAACCTTGGCTTCCTTCAATCAGTGTGAGACCGGGCAGGTAGAATGCCACCATCAAACCTTGGCTTCCTTTCATCAGTGGGAGACTGGGCAGGTGGAATGCACCATTAAACCTTGGCTTCCTTCAATCAGTGTGAGGCAGGGAAGGTAGAATGCCACCATGAAGCCTTGGATTCCTTCCACAATTGTGAGACTGGACAGCAAGAATGCCACCATCAAGCCTTGGCGTCCTTTAATCAGTGTGAGACCGGGCAGGTGGAAAGCCACCATCAAACCTTGGCTTCCTTCAATCAGTGTGAGGCAGGGAAGGTAGAATGTCACCATCAAACCTTGGCTTCCTTTCATCAGTGGGAGACTGGGCAGGTGGAATGCACCATTAAACCTTGGCTTCCTTCAATCAGTGTGAGGCAGGGAACGTAGAATGTCACCATCAAACCTTGGCTTCCTTTCATCAGTGGGAGACTGGGCAGGTGGAATGCACCATTAAACCTTGGCTTCCTTCAATCAGTGTGAGGCAGGGAAGGTAGAATGCCACCATGAAGCCTTGGATTCCTTCCACAAGTGTGAGACTGGACAGCAAGAATGCCACCATCAAGCCTTGGCGTCCTTTAATCAGTGTGAGACCGGGCAGGTGGAAAGCCACCATCAAACCTTGGCTTCCTTCAATCAGTGTGAGGCAGGGAAGGTAGAATGTCACCATCAAACCTTGGCTTCCTTTCATCAGTGGGAGACTGGGCAGGTGGAATGCACCATTAAACCTTGGCTTCCTTCAATCAGTGTGAGGCAGGGAACGTAGAATGTCACCATCAAACCTTGGCTTCCTTTCATCAGTGGGAGACTGGGCAGGTGGAATGCACCATTAAACCTTGGCTTCCTTCAATCAGTGTGAGGCAGGGAAGGTAGAATGTCACCATCAAACCTTGGCTTCCTTTTATCAGTGGGAGACTGGGCAGGTGGAATGCACCATTAAACCTTGGCTTCCTTCAATCAGTGTGAGGCAGGGAAGGTAGAATGCCACCATCAAACCTTGGCTTCCTTTCATCAGTGGGAGACTGGGCAGGTGGATTGCACCATTAAACCTTGGCTTCCTTCAATCAGTGTGAGACAGGGCAGGTAGAATGCCACCATGAAGCCTTGGATTCCTTCCACAAGTGTGACTCTGGACAGCAAGAATGCCATCATCAAACCTTGGCTTCGTTTAATCAGTGTGAGACCGGGCAGGTGGAAAGCCACCATCAAACCTTGGCTTCCTTCAATCAGTGTGAGGCAGGGAAGGTAGAATGTCACCATCAAACCTTGGCTTCCTTTCATCAGTGGGAGACTGGGCAGGTGGAATGCACCATTAAACCTTGGCTTCCTTCAATCAGTGTGAGGCAGGGAAGGTAGAATGCCCCGTCAAACCTTGGCTTCCTTTCATCAGTGGGAGACTGGGCAGGTGGAATGCACCATTAAACCTTGGCTTCCTTCAATCAGTGTGAGACAGGGCAGGTAGAATGCCACCATGAAGCCTTGGATTCCTTCCATAAGTGTGAGACCGGACAGCAAGAATGCCACCATCAAGCCTTGGCTTCCTTTAATCAGTGTGAGACTGGGCAGATAGAATGCCACCATCAAGCTTTGGCTTCCATTAATAATGGTGAAACCAGGCAAAGTGAATGCCACCACCATGCCTTGCTTCCTACAACCAGTTGTGTCTGATGAATACATATATGTAAAAATATATAATGTATAACTATAGTATATGTATCCGAGAAATTTTAACATAAATGCCCATGGTTTGTACCTTGTTCTTGAAATCCAGCTTTTTTTTCTACCGAATAGGCCAGTCATCTCAAGCTGCCTCTGCTTTGTATCTGTCCACCTCTACATTTATCATTTCCTGGGCTATGACAATCTTTCACAGCAGACCAGGATTAAATCTTCTTGTCCAGCATGTGAGGAAATGAAGACTTGATACCTTATCTCTTCCCTTCCTCCCCCTCCCTTCTCTACAGGTTTATCTTACCTTGTATGTCAGTATCTCTATAGAGCCATCACGGCTCACCTTACTCACTTCTCAACACCAGCTCACCCCTCACTGGTTCTCTGTCCTGTGTCGCTGTACAGGAATCTAGCTTCCTTTTTCTCAATCCTTCATCCCCACCCACCCTCCTCTTTCTTTGGCTTTATCTTCTTTTTATAATGAAATCATCATTCCATTATGCTCACACTTTATCACTGTGTCCTGGGGTGAAGGAAGTTCTGTTTCCCCCTGTCCTGGGATCTCGGTACACCGCCATCAATAATATGCACTTTGTAAAAAAAAATTCAATTTGGAGTTCTCTATTTGGCTTCCAGGAAGTCATTGGCATTTCAGTATCAACTCGATCATTTGTTTTTTCGCAGCCTAAGATAATAGCAATGCATTGGAAAAAGAGGTTAATCTTTCTGATCTTTGCGGGTTAATTAATTTTCACCCTGACTGCAGCCAAGAAGCTTTCTGGGGAAAGGACAGACATCCTTTTAGTCGTTTTCTGCAGCGTGCAGGCCTCAGAAAACAGATTGTTTAATTAGAGATACATTTATTTGCCTAAATGGCATTTTGGCTCAAGCTGGCAAATGACATTTCACTTTCTACTCTGAAAGAACCTATTCTTATGCATGCAATTCAATAAAGATAAAGCGAAAACACAACCTCAGCAGTGTGGAAAGTTGTGTATGACATAACCACAGAATAGCTGTAGGTCAGTGGAAATAGATAATCCGTATTATTCTTAACATGTTATCATTGCTCAAGATAAATATTTAAAGACTGGATGGAGCAATGAATGGATGGAGGGATGAATGGAGCGATAGATGGAGTGATGAATGGATGGAGTGATAAATGGATGGATGGAGCGATAGATGGAGTGATGAATGGATGAAGTGATAAACGGATGGATGAATGGATGGATGGAATGATGAATGGTTGGATGGAGCGATGAATGGATGGTTGGAGCGATGAATGGATGGTTGGAGTGAAGAATGGATGGATGGAGTGATGAATGGATGGATGGCACGATGTAAATGGATGGAGCGATGAATGGATAGTTGGAGCGATGAATGGATGGATGGAGTGATGAATGGATGGTTGGAGCGATGGATGGATGGAGTGATGAATGGATGGATGGAGTGATGAATGGATGGTTGGAGCGATGAATGGATGGATGGAGCGATGAATGGATGGATGGAGCGATGAATGGATGGTTGGAGCAATGAATGGATGGTTGAAGCGATGAATGGATGGTTGGAGTGATGAATGAATGGATGGATGGAGTGATGGAGCAAGGAATGGATAGATGGAGCGCTGAATGGATGGATGGAGCAATGAATGGATGGTTGGAGCGATGATTGGATGGTTGAAGCAATGAATGGATGGTTGGAGCGATGAATGGATGGATGGAGCGATGAATGGATGGTTGGAGCAATGAATGGATAGATGGAGCGATGAATGGATGGATGGAGCAATGAATGGATGGTTGGAGCGATGAATGGATGGTTGGAGCAATGAATGGATGGATGGAGCAATGAATGGATGGATGGAGCAATGAATGGATGGATGGAGCAATGAATGGATGGATGGAGCAATGAATGGATGGTTGGAGCGATGATTGGATGGATGGAACGATGAAAGGAGGAATGGAACGATGAAAGGATGAATGGAGCGATGGAAACATGAATGGATGGAGTAATGATGGATGGAACGATGGATGGATGGATGAAAAAAGAAGCTCAGTGATTATTACTGTTATTTTGCAGCTCTGGGGTCCTGGGTCCAAATCCCACCAAGGACAACATCTGCAAGAAGTTTGTATGTTCTCGCCATGTTTGCGTGGCATTCCTCCAGGTTCTCTGGTTTCCTCCTACCCTCTAATGGCATACTTTGCCACGTCCGTAATCTATGACTGCTGGATGAGAGTCCTAAGATCTGGCATCTACATCTCTTCTTTTGATTAGCTGGCCAGCCATGATGTCATCTACTGTATTACTATAGATAGACAAACAGACACACAGATAGATGTATGGCTTGAGAATATCTCTACCATTTTGTGCCGAAATGTTGCATCGGCTGGTTAAAATCAGTTTTCTCATCATCTGACTTTGGAGTGCTGACCCCATTTTTTGGATCGTATGCAAGAAGTTTTCTTAATAACCTTGGGGCCTTTGTACCCAGGTTTACATGAAAAGCTCTGCTTTTAGATAGATAGAGTATTTACAACCATATGTATCTCCCTGCCCTAATTGACCCCTCAGTTGGTCAGCACCACCGCGCCTCTTCTGTGGTCAGGATATCCATCTCTGCATTTCCCGGCAGGTTTAATATGAGAATGTGGGACACTCTGTTTACTGAGAGTGACAGATTGGGGACAGGCGGTGTTATGCAGCCTCCAACCTGCAGCCTGGCTATTATTTACTGTGTCATAAGAAACCTATTAGCAGATAAATGAAGGGACAACTCTACCAAGAAATCAAGATTCATCACATGTGACAAGGGCCTTTGATTGGAAACCATCGCAAAGGTGAGAGCGAGCAGCTGCAGCTACTGAGTGATGTGCAATGGGACCCGGCCTGATAAGAAGTGATGAGAAAGGAGAAAATAGAGAGTAGGACGGGAGATGCAGGTAACTGAGAGCTCGTCATGGAAGCTAAGAAAGAGCACAGTCTTAAGAAGGAGAACAGAAAGATAACAGCACCACTGTGGAGGTCTGTGCTTTCCACCATTGGTTTATTTCTACAGGCAAATACAAGACGTATATTATAGTTTTCAGGAGTTCATTAAAGAGAGAAAAAAAATAAAATAAAATAATAGAACAAAAATCTTTAAGCTTAAGTAGTATGTAATTTTTACTTTCTAATGTAACCTAAATCTCTAAAATTTCCAAAAACGAATTAAGCAAAATAATTTATACCAAATATGGACAAATTCCAATATATTAGTAAATCAGAACTTATATGTGCTAATTCTCCCTTGAAGAGATATTGGGATTTTTTTGGCGAAGTCACCAAATGTGACCATAATAATTGTAGTCACTCATAAATTAGCTTCTCAGCAACTGATGGAAAGATCGACATTAAGTCATTGACTGAACTTACTGAAAAAAAGTTTGTTGTCATTTTCTGAAAAGATGATTTCAAAAAGATGACCGACATGAATGAACTTTTGACTCTTTTTCAAACATTTCTGATTAATGGCCTCTATTATTCTTTGGGTGAAAAACTTGGAAACAATGACAATTGGCCAGTACTGGGGGTCAAGCTACTGAAATTGTATGGTGCAACGTACCAAAATATTAGGCCAAATATTCATTCATTTGGATTGTAGTGGTTTCCCTACCACAATTTTACCTTTCCATTTTCCCTATTAGTACTTAGGACCCCTCTCATTTGAGAGCCATAGCTGTAGGTGCTATCGAGCAGCAGCTGTCACTCGGGCAGCCTCCGGCCATCCAGGTTTCCTATGGTTGTCCGTTCAATTTAAAGGGATGTTCTTGTATTCTTAAATGTGTAAAATTGCAAAGTACATGTGTAGGTACGTGCGCCGACTGGGGGGTGGTCCCTTTTGCGCCTCAAACAGACTGGAGACAGAAATCAATATACGTTCAACAGGTCTTCTTTATTGGTCATCCACCCGATGACCACAGCAACACGACAGCCTCCGTACACACAGGCCCGGGTACCTTTCACCTTCCTTTTTTCCTTTGTAGTGACGTCCCTCACAGTTCTATCGCTGTGGCTGCCCTAGGCCTACCAACACAGCACTTCACCCGTCCAAGTCCGTCTGTCTGGTACCTCCCAGCCTCCTTTTTCCTGCGGCTGTCCTGTTAGGGCCACCCCCTGAATGTCTTCTCCAATGGCTGTTCTGTCAGGGCCACCCCCCTGGCCGTCTCTCCTTCCAGTCCCCTCTGGAGCTCTTCCTCTTCCCGTCTTTCCTCCTTCAGTCTCTTCCTCTGCCTCTTCCTCTGCTCAGCAACTCCCCCTGGACTGGCCACCCTCTGGAACTCTCTCTGCCTATCTATTCCCCTCCCTGGGAACTCCCCTCTAGAGCTCCCGCAACTCTGCCCACCATGACCACATCTTAGTACTGCACCGTCTCCTCTTCCCGTCGCTCTTTTTCTCCCCCCAGTGGCCAAAGCCCAGCACCCCACCATCTCCCAGTCTCTCTAGCTGTCTCCCCTCATGTATACACCAGCTCACAACAAGTATATCTACGACACATCTCGCATCAACCCTCCTACTTCAGACAGGTCCACAGGTCAGTTCACTTCCCCACACATGTAAGAACAAGCAACTTTGCAAAATAACTCTTATTAAAAATTCACTCCATTCCCCAAGAATGGAGGGATTACATTATAATGTTTACTGCTTGTTGCCTAGGTTAATGACCACCTTTGCAGTCAGAGATGGCTACTCCCCTATGCAAGGAGTGCAGTACTTACAAGCTCTTTGTTATGGAGCTTGCAAGTGCTGCTCTGAAGCTGTCTGGACCACTGGTTCCAACCCACTTCAGTGTCCTTACGCTCCTCCGATGTGGCAGAGACAAAGCTGCCTCTGCTTGCACCATGTGAGAGCATTGAGTTTGGGATATCGAAGTGACTATGATGCTAATGTGGACTGTCGATCATCGGGAGCGTGCCACCCCCTGGCAAGGAGGAAGCGGAAGATAAAAAAATCGGACAACCCATTTAGTAGCTTATGTGTAATACTACATTTCCTTTACAGTGAACATGAGCAACTAACCACATTTCCCTCTGGCAAAAACAGAAGTTTGCAGAGGTTCTTAGGGGCTGAAGACTGTGATTATAATGTAGCAAAAAAGTTTTCTTTCTAAATAAAATATACCATGTTCACAGGATAGTTGATAAATGTATGATTGATAGAGATCCCACTGCTAGGTCTCTCACTCTAAGAAGGCCCCTGTGTGAATGGAGCAGTAGAGCACGTGTGACCATCACTCACTCCACTTCTATTGGGCAGACTGAGATAGACATTTCTTCCACCCCATGCATGTGAGCGGAGCTTTTATGGAGCTTTATTATATAGTGTAAAAGTACCATATTGTGCAATTTTAAAAACAAGTACAAAGTTGTAAAAAAAAAGTTCATCTTTCACAACTAAAAGGTTATGCGCCTATGGTCCCTACCAATGTATATCTTGCCCCCAAATAAATATATATACTGGAAAAATGGCATAGATATCGGCAACCTGTAGCAAAAATGCACCTCAATGTCCTATAACTGATCAACGTATTATTCCACCAAAAAGTAGAAATCTCGGGTGCAACACCACAATGGAATCAATCCAAAAATGTGCAAAAAAGAAAGGTGGCACTCACCATCCCTTGAACAGTCCTTTATTCAGCAAAAACTCTAACATGGATGCAGGAGAGTTATAAACACGTAACGGACGATGGCCGGGTCCTAGAACCTAGGACCCGTTGAAGCACAGGAAGATGAGAAATGGCCGCCATCCACTATGTGTTTATAAATCAAGGATCTTTCAAGGGACGGTGAGTGCCACCTTTCTTTTTTACACATGTATATGTATACAGTATAACAGTATATATATATATATATATATATATAAATCCAACAATGTAGACCAGCTCACTCCTGTGAACCACCTGGAACCTCAGCTGACCTGGTTAACTCCGTTGTGCCCGGATCTGGATGTAGGCGTCCATCCATACAGATGTGAACAACGACAAAGCAAAGTCCAGCAATAACGTGAGCAATCCAGGATGCTGTTAAAAAATGTTTTCTTTTTATTCATAAATCCATTAAAATGCAATGGTCCAAGTAGTTCAAAACAGCAATAACGCAGGAAAGTCGTGCAGATAGGACTACGCGTTTCAGCGGTAGAACCCGCCTTCTTCACGGTCCAGAATCTAATCTGCTTTCCAAACATGGAACCTTATATACATCCCACTCCCATCAGGGTAATTATAAACATATGTGAGAGACTTAAAAACATGTGCTATAAAAGCAGATCAAACATATAAACTATCCACATATTGATCAGTATACAACATGCATAAAGATTATAAGGAAAGAATTCAACATATTAGAGAAAAGTACATTAGGAATGTCCAATAACCTGACCATAAGATTTAAGGCCCTGTGCACACAGTGCAGACTCTGTGCAGTTCCGCAGCAGATTTGGCCCTGCAGAACCGCAGCAGAAAAGCAACAGAACAGCACGTGATGCACAGTACCATTTAAGGCTATGTAAAAAAAAAAGGCTGTGCACATGCTGCAGATTTTTCTGCGCAGATCTGGTGCAGAATAAAAGAAGCAGCATATCGCTTCTCCTGTGCGGCTCTGCTGCAGCTCTCCACCTGCTCCATTATAGAAATCTGCAGGCGGAAACTGCAGGGGAAATCTGCACAAAAACTGCACCAAATCTGCGACAAATCTGCAGGCAAAACGCAGATCATCTCACCTAAAGATTTAGCAAAATCTACGCGGAAAACTCCACAGCAGAATCGGCACCGTGTGCACATAGCCCCAGTGGTACAAAAACATAGAACAATAATATTAACCAGCATTATATAATACAAATATATCAATAGTGCATAATGATATCCAGGCGGTTATTAAAGCCCTGTGGCATGCGAGTCCCCAACTCAAATATCCACCTACTTTCTCTTGCAAGCACTTTTTTATGAAAATCTCCCCCTCTCAATGGTTTTTTTACATGCTCTATGCCCATAAAGGAGAAACCGCATAAATCCCCATTATGTTTTTTTGAAAAATGTCGGGATACTACTGATGCACCAACCATAGGTAAATTACTAGCGTCTGATAGGTGTTTGCGGATTCTAGTTTTAAGGGGGTTCACCGTGCAACCTACATATTGCATACGGCATATATTGCAATTAATTAGATACACTACATTCTCCGTATTACAGTTTATAAAAGAACAAACATTAAACTGTTTTTTATTGGAGATAGATGTAAATGTTTTAGATTTATTAGCAAAACCGCAGCACTTACAGATACTGGCACCGCATTTAAAAAATCCTGTTGTTTTTAGCCAATTGCTAGGGGAAATTTTATCCGGATCTTTGAACATGCTGGGTGATAATAATGTAGCTAAAGTCGGGGCTCTTCTTGCCACAAAGGCAATATCATTATTTTCCACAATATTTTTCAAAATATCATTCTGAGATAACAAGGGGAGATATTTTTTGATGATTTTAACAATAGAATTAAACTGAGGACTATAGTTGGTACTGAAAACCACCCTAGATTTTTTAAAGTCAAACTGTCTTTTTTTCTCAGTAGATTCCAGCAGCTTAACCCTATCCATGCCTGCTACCATTTTCCTGGCTCTGTCCAAGGACCAATTACGATACCCCCTTTTTTTTAAATTATTACAGGTCATTTCAATTCCTTCCTCCAATTTGTCACTAGATGTAGTATTCCTTTTTAGTCTAATAAGCTCCCCCACAGGAATATTCTGAATGACATGTTTGGGGTGATTAGAGGAAGCCATTAAAATACTATTGCATGCAATGGATTTTTTATAGGGAGATATCAGAACCCCATCATTGTCCAGATCTGCGGTCAGTTTCAAATCCAAGAAGTTAATTGATACCTCATGACCACTACTAGTAAATTTTAGATTGAAATCATTCAAATCCAAATAAGAAAAGAAACTTTTTGCAGACGAGAGACTACCCCTCCAGACAAATATCAGATCATCAATAAATCTCCCCAGCCAAACAATATTATCCTTGTATGGGTTATCAATATTAAAGATATAATTTTCTTCCCACACAGACATAACCAGGTTAGCTAGGGAAGGTGAAAACATGGCGCCCATGCTCACACCCTGTGTCTGGAGGAAATATCTCTCATCAAACACAAAATAGTTGTGGCTTAAAAGAAATTGAATTGAGGAGACAATAAACCTCTGAATGGAATCCTCATAATTACTGTATCTGGACAAATAATATGTGATGCATCGTAACGCGACGTGATGGGGATAGAAGGATATAACCAATTATTATAATTATTTATGATCTGATATTTGTCTGGAGGGGTAGTCTCTCGTCTGCAAAAAGTTTCTTTTCTTATTTGGATTTGAATGATTTCAATCTAAAATTTACTAGTAGTGGTCATGAGGTATCAATTAACTTCTTGGATTTGAAACTGACCGCAGATCTGGACAATGATGGGGTTCTGATATCTCCCTATAAAAAATCCATTGCATGCAATAGTATTTTAATGGCTTCCTCTAATCACCCCAAACATGTCATTCAGAGTATTCCTGTGGGGGAGCTTATTAGACTAAAAAGGAATACCACATCTAGTGACAAATTGGAGGAAGGAATTGAAATGACCTGTAATAATTTAAAAAAAAGGGGGTATCCTAATTGGTCCTTGGACAGAGCCAGGAAAATGGTAGCAGGCATGGATAGGGTTAAGCTGCTGGAATCTACTGAGAAAAAAAGACAGTTTGACTCTAAAAAATCTAGGGTGGTTTTCAGTACCAATTATAGTCCTCAGTTTAATTCTATTGTTAAAATCATCAAAAAATATCTTCCCTTGTTATCTCAGAATGATATTTTGAAAAATATTGTGGAAAATAATGATATTGCCTTTGTGGCAAGAAGAGCCCCGACTTTAGCTACACTATTATCACCCAGCATGTTCAAAGATCCGGATAAAATTTCCCCTAGCAATTGGCTAAAAACAACAGGATTTTTTAAATGCGGTGCCAATATCTGTAAGTGCTGCGGTTTTGCTAATAAATCTAAAACATTTACATCTATCTCCAATAAAAAACAGTTTAATGTTTGTTCTTTTATAAACTGTAATACGGAGAATGTAGTGTATCTAATTAATTGCAATATATGCCGTATGCAATATGTAGGTTGCACGGTGAACCCCCTTAAAACTAGAATCCGCAAACACCTGTCAGACGCGAGTAATTTGCCTATGGTTGGTGCATCAGTAGTATCCCGACATTTTTCAAAAAAACATAATGGGGATTTATACGGTTTCTCCTTTATGGGCATAGAGCATGTAAAAAAACCATTGAGGGGGGAAGATTTTCATAAAAAAGTGCTTGCAAGAGAAAGTAGGTGGATATTTGAGTTGGGGACTCGCATGCCACAGGGCTTTAATAACCGCCTGGATATCATTATGCACTATTGATATATTTGTATTATATAATGCTGGTTAATATTATTGTTCTATGTTTTTGTACCACTGGGGCTATGTGCACACGGTGCTGATTCTGCAGTGGAGTTTTCCGCGTAGATTTTGCTAAATCTTTAGGTAAGATGATCTGCGTTTTGCCTGCAGATTTGTCGCAGATTTGGTGCAGTTTTTGTGCAGATTTCCCCTGCAGTTTCCGCCTGCAGATTTCTATAATGGAGCAGGTGGAGAGCTGCAGCAGAGCCGCACAGGAGAAGCGATATGCTGCTTCTTTTACTCTGCAGCATGTGCACAGCCTTTTTTGTTTTACATAGCCTTAAATGGTACTGTGCATCACGTGCTGTTCTGTTGCTTTTCTGCTGCGGTTCTGCAGGGCCAAATCTGCTGCGGAACTGCACGGAGTCTGCACTGTGTGCACAGGGCCTTAAATCTTATGGTCAGGTTATTGGACATTCCTAATGTACTTTTCTCCAATATGTTGAATTCTTTCCTTATAATCTTTATGCATGTTGTATACTGATCAATATGTGGATAGTTTATATGTTTGATCTGCTTTTATAGCACATGTTTTTAAGTCTCTCACATATGTTTATAATTACCCTGATGGGAGTGGGATGTATATAAGGTTCCATGTTTGGAAAGCAGATTAGATTTTGGACCGTGAAGAAGGCGGGTTCTACCGCTGAAACGCGTAGTCCTATCTGCACTACTTTCCTGCGTTATTGCTGTTTTGAACTGCTTGGACCATTGCATTTTAATGGATTTATGAATAAAAAGAAAAATTTTTTTAACAGCATCCTGGATTGCTCACGTTATTGCTGGACTTTGCTTTGTCGTTGTTTATATATATATATATATATATATATATATCCATCCCTAACACACATTGATACACTCTCTCAATGCAGCCCAGCCATTTGTTACTAAGTTCTGCTGAAATAGAGGCACTTATTGGGAAGGCAGTGAGTTCACATAGCTATTGATTCCTCCAACAGAATGGATGACCCCATACGTGTTATGTTGACAGATGCACTTTAAAAATGTTGAGCATTGCTGTACTTAGAATTAATACTTAACTATAAGCCTGAACTCTTCTGACACATGATGTCCCTGGTGGCTATGTCTTACCTCTGCCGGTGCTGTAATGCTGTAGTTTATCACTGTACACCGCCTCTTTGCTGTACGTTCTCTTCCTGAAATACAAAAATACACTAGACTTGAAAAATATTAATGCAAATGGCTGTAATGGACTCAGCGGGATGATCAGGCCGATCATATAGCGCATTTCATGGGAAACAGGTATATACAGCCAAGGTCAAAAGTTTGGACACACCTGTTCATGCAATGTATTTTCTTGTTCTTATTGAAATGTGCATATTGTAAATTCAAAAGGAAGGCTGCAAAACCATGAATGAACAAACCAGAATATATTTGTTAAAGAAGACTTGTCGCAAGATCAAAATTGATCATTTTTTGCTCTTACTTTATTCCTACAGCTCCTCTAAGTAAGTATTTTTTTGTTTTTTTAATACACCATACAGTTTTAGAGATATAGGCCTTTTTATTTTGTGCTATTTTTTATGGTTTTTACCAAAAAGGCAGTGCTCACAAATTATCACTAAATAAAAAAAATCCATATCAATGAAACTGTATGGAAATTAAAAATAAAACAGAATACTCAGGGGAGTAGCTTGGCCCAAACAATGTTCTCCTTGTCTGTGGTCCTCAGTAGTGGCTTCTTTACAGCAACTTGATAATAAAAGCCTGTTTCTTGCAGCTTCCTATGAAGAGTTGATTTTAAAATGTGCGTCATTTAAGAGGGCTGCTATCTGAGATGCTGTCAATTTGTGGTTTCTGAGGATGGAAACTCTTCTGAACTTATCCTCTGCAGCAAAGATAATTATTGGTATTCTTTTACTGGATCGGTCCTCATGCAAGCCAGTTTAATCATAGCATTGATGACTTTCATGACTTAACTTGGTGGAACAGTTAGAAAAGAATTTTCCCAAAATATACTGGTGGCCATAGATATAAAGATGGGGCTACTTAGTGATTTTGGCTGCAGCACAGGGCACGCACCAAAGATTAATCTATGTTGCTACATCACAGCGCGATGCAGCTGAAATGAAGTAGTATTGCAACCTGCAAAATACCTCAACTGTGACAAGAATGACACAAAAAGACAGAAGTATTTGTTTTTTATTCATCATGCTTGTCGCAGTTGAGATGCCCTTTTACTGTTGTTGTATTTTTTATATTCTTATAAACTAATTCTGTTTGGTGCCTCCAGTTATTTTTTTATTATCCTCTTCTAGTTCCTGATATGCCTTGCCTTTAGGCTTTTCTTCATGCTTGGGAATATGAAGAAGTCCCAGGGGGCTAGTTCGGGCGAGTAAGAGGGATGACCCTTATTTTATGTCAAAAGTCACCACGAGAAGAATTGTGGTGTTACGTCTATGATCCTGAAACAAAACAGCAGTCCAGTCAGTGGAAGACAGATTCATTGCCCAGACCAAAAAAAACACGGCAAGTGAAATCAAACTTGTATCCATGATGATTGCTTTTTTTGACAACAAAGGAGTCGTTCATTTTGAATTTATTCCTCAGGCCACAACAGTGAACCAACATTACTATCTGCAAGTGCTGAGGCGATTGTTTGAACCAGTGAGGAAAAAAACGCTGCTGCTTCATCATGACAACATGCCTGTACTCACAGCATGGAAAAATCAACAATACAAAGGTGACATCAACCCCACCAACTATGACGCCACTTGCCACCGCTACAGGACAAGTGGGAAGAGTGAGGCTAAGTGCCAGATTTGGCGCATCTTAGAGATGTGCCTTTTCTGGGACGGCTGAGAGCTGATGTTTTTAGCCTGGGGGGCAGTATCTATGGCCCCTTCCTTGGCTATTAATATCAGCACGCAGCTGTCTGCATAGTTTTTGCTGGTTATTAATTATAGGGGGACCCCACATCTTTTTTGAGGGGATCACCCATTTTAATAGCCAGTAAAGGCTATTAATACAGTTGTGAGCTGATATTAATAGCCTGAGAAGCTCCATGGATATTACCCAATTTTCTGGCTATCAACATCGGCCCCCAGCCATCGGTTTTCCCTCTGCTGGTTACAAAAATTGCGTGGGAGCCCATGACATTTTTTTCCCAAAAAATAGGGATTTTTGTGTACGCACCGTAAAATCCTTTTCTCCGAGCCATTCATTGGGGGACACAGAGACAGTGGGTGTTATGCTGCTTGCACTAGGAGGACACTAAGTAAACCAGAAAAAACTCCTCCCCTGCAGTATACACCCTCTCGCTGGATGATTTCTCCAGTTCGGTGAAAAAAGCAGTAGGAACTTAAACATTCAACAATAACCATAACTATGTCAAAACCTAAGAATGCTACAATGAGCCAGTAGGCTAAAGTAGGATAAACAGGGTGGGTGCTGTGTCCCCCAATGACTGGCTCGGAGAAAAGGATTTTACGGTGAGTTGTAGTACACAAAAAACCCTATTTCTCCTATGCCTCATTGGGGGGACACAGAGACAGTGGGACGTCCTAAAGCAGTCCCTGGGTGGGGAGTATACATCTGCTAATACCCCATGTACCACTGAGTCAACACTGAGGTACTGCCGATTGCACCACCTGGCTAGCATTGCCTTTGAAGCGGCTAGACCCTTCCTATGCTCCTCTGGAAGTATGAACAGGGCATCTGACTTGCGGAAGGGAGCACTCCGTGAGATATACCGTCTCAGCACCCTTACCACATCCAGGGTGTGGAGGGCCTTCTCAACGCGATGGACTGGCGCCAGACAAAAGGAAGGCAAAACAATTTCCTCATTGAGATGGAAAAAGGAGATGACCTTGGGCAGGAAGGACGGGGATGTCCTGAGAACTACCTTGTCCTGATGAAAATTCAGGAACGGAGAACGGCTGGACAGGGCTGCCAATTCCGAAACTCATCTGACTGACGTAATTGCCACTAGAAAGACCACTTTCCAAGAGAGGACAGTCAGTGACACGTCCTGCAGCGGTTCGAAAGGAGCCTCCTGTAAGGCCCCGAGAACCAGATTAAGGTCCCATGATTCCAATGGCCTTCTATAAGGAGGCGCCACATGGGAAACTCCCTGAATAAACGTCTTGACCTGAAGTTTGGTGGCAATTCTGCGTTGGAAAAGCACTGACAAGGCCGAAATTTGGCCCTTGAGCGAGCTAAGCGCGAGGCCTGATTTTAATCCGGATTGAAGAAATTCCAATATGTCCGGAATGGAAAACACTAGAGGTGATCGACCATGATCCTTGCACTACGAAAAGACGGCTTTCCAGGTGCGGTGATAAATGCGCCTGGACACAGGATTCCTAGCACTAATCTTGAGGGAACCCAGCCTGTGCTAAAATCCAGGATTCAATGGCCACACTGTCAAAGACAGGGCCCCGGAGTTCTGGTGGTAAATCGGGCCCTGTGAGAGCAGATCTATGCGATCTGGAAGTCGCCAGGGGACGTCGGCGACTTGTTGTATTAGTTCTGCATACCGTGCTCGGCGTGGCCAATCTGGCGCGACTAGGATCACTGGTACTCCCTCCGCTCTGATCTTCTTGATGACTCTCGGAAGCAAGGGAAGAGGGGGAAAGATGTATGGGAGCCGGAACCAGTGCCATGGCAGAAATAGGGCGTCCGCTCCGATCGGGCAATGGACTGAGACACCTTGTTGTTTAGCCTTGAGGCCATGAGATCCACATCTGGAGTCCACAACGATGACAAATCTGCTGAAAGACTTCCGGATGAAGAGGCCACTCTCCTGAGGCAATGCCTTGGTGACTGAGAAAATCTACCGCCCAATTTTCTACGCCCGGGATATGGATTGCTGAGATTGGCGAATGGTTGGTCTCTGCCCAATGGAGGATGTGACTCACTTCGTGCATGGCCATCCTGCTCCGGGTATCTCCCTGGCGGTTGATATACGCTACAACCGTGGCGTCATCGGATTGGATCCTGATGGGGTGACCTGCGAGGAGATGGTGGAAACTCCGTAGAGCTAATCTGATCGCTCATATCTCCAAAATGTTGATGGGGAGACGTGATTCTCGGGTCGACCAACGACCCTGTGCCGTATGGTGACGAAAGACCGCACCCCAGCCGAGAAGACTTGCATCGGTGGTTACTGCCATCCATCTTACTGGGAGAAAAGACCTCCCTTGATTCAGGGAGGACCTCAGTGTCCACCACCTGAGGGCTTGCCTGACCCACAGGGACAGAAGAATCCGACGGTCCAGGGAGAACGGGTTCTTGTCCCAAGCTAAGAGCAACGCATGTTGTAAGGGACGGAGATGGAACTGTGCAAATGGAACTGCTTCCATTGCAGCCATCATCTTTCCGAGAACTCTCATGCTGAAATGAATGGAGTGAAACGCTGGTGGGGAAAGAGTCCGCGCTGCCTGTTGTAAGGCTTGGGTCTTTTCTAGAGGGAGAATGACCAACCCGCGGGAAGTGTCCAAGATCATTCCTAAAAAGGAAATCTACTGAGCCGGTTTCGGGAAAGACTTTTCAAAGTTTATCTTCCACCCCTGGCGCGAAAGTGTAGTTACTGTTATATCCACGGATTCCTCGCAGGCTGGAAGGGACGGACCCTTGATGAGCAGGTCGTCCAGATACGGTAACACCACTACTCCCCGAGAGTGGAGAATGGCCATGACAGCCACCATGACCTTGGTAAAGACCCTGGGGGCGGTGGCGAGTCCGAAGGGCAAGGCAACAAACTGGAAGTGTTCCTCGTGAATTGCAAAACGCAGGAACTGCTGGTGGGATGGGCAGATCGGAATGTGAAGGTAAGCGTCCTTGATGTCGATGGATGCTAGGAACTCTCCTTTTTCCATGGAAGCGACAACTGATCAGAGAGATTCCATTCGGAATCACTGTACCCTGACAAACTGATATAACAGTTTGAGATCCAGAATGGGTCGCATCATCCCGTCCTTCTTTGGAACCACAAAAAGGTTTGAATAAAATCCTCTGAACCTTTCGTGATGAGGGAACGGAATGATGACCCTATCCCTTAGCAGAGCCTGAACAGCCCGAAGGAAGGGTCTTGTCTCTTTCTTGGGGAGAGAAGGGAAAAACCGAGTTGGAGGGAGAGAAGAAAATTCTATCTTGTATCCAGAGGACACCAGCTCCCTGACCCACTAGTTGTGGATGACCGCGAGCCAGGTGTGGCTGAAGGAAAGTAGGCGACCGCCTACTTTGTCGGTGTCCGCCGGATACCGCAACAAGTCATTGGGTAGAGCTATGAGATATGGCTCCCCTAGACCCAGAAACCCTAGGCCTAGTGTGACATCGGCGGTCGTGCCCGCCGATGCCCCTTTAGCGACGGCGCCCGCCGCAGCTTCCTCTCACCTGCGCCCTCCGGTTCGCGCGTTCCTCCGCGCTGCTTGCCGCTCTGCTGCGGGTGACCGCGGCGGCCTTAGGCCGCGCACGCGCGTTCCCCCGGTCTCTTCCGTTGGCAGGGGGCGTCGCTAGGGGAGGGTCTGTAGGGCGCACTTCCGGTCTCCGCATATATCAGGCGTCCGCTCTATTCTGAGGGCGCCTGATGATTGTTTGTGACTCGCAGCACCCATCGGCCCTACCTTCTTCTGTGTACCCTGCCTACCCTTGCTGTTCCTTTGTCTGCCCTGTTCCTGGTCCGTGTCTGTCTGCCTGTCTCCTTCCTGTGGTCCTCGCTGTACCTTTCCTGTGGGCTTCCAGCCTTTTCCTACTGGCCTCCACTTCGCTACTCCTGCTCTGTCTGCCAGTCCTCCGAGTCGTCCCTGCTGGCTCCGGCTGTCGCGGTTCCGCCCCCTGCGGTCTTGCCCCTAATGATCCCTGTATAGGGGTCGGTCTTCACCAGGTGTGCTCGGCCCAGGGGCTCCGGATCCGCGATCCAGAGGGTCCACTCTTGGACGTAATAGCCAGAGGCGTCACAGTATCATCAGGCCATGGATCCCGCCGGTGCCGCAGCCGCCACACAAAAGGAATTGCTGTTCCTTCGTGAAAATCAGAACCGGATAATGTCCTTTATGAAGTCTATGGACACCCGGTTGTCCGCCCTGCAGACCTCTGACCCCGGGCACGCTCCTCTCTTAGTCAGCCTTCAACAGGAGCTCGCGCAGCAGCGCGACGCCCAATCCCACATCTTGGGTTACATGGCATCCGTGGATGACCGATTGCTGGCCCTGCAATCCTCTGCTGCCGCTGCAACTTCCCCCCCGGATGTAGCCCCTACTCCGGCTCCCCGTCTGGGTAAACCCCCCAGGTACGGCGGAGATCCCAAGTTATGCCGGGGTTTTTTAAATCAATGCAGGCTACATTTTGAGCTTGCCCCCCTTCAGTATCCTACTGACCGCGCCAAGGTGGCATTCGTTGTGTCCCATCTTGAGGGTGAGGCCCTGTCCTGGGTGAACCCCTTGTGGGAAAGAGATGACCCCGTAGTGCTAAATTTACAGACCTTCTTAGAAACCTTTCGCAAGGTATTCGATGAACCGGGTCGCTTAGCATCCTCCACTGAGGCCCTTTTTAACCTCCGCCAGGGTTCCCTCACAGTGGGGCAATACGCCATCCGCTTCCGGACCCTCTCTTCTGAGTTAGGGTGGAACAATGAGGCTCTAGTGGGAGCCTTTTGGAGAGGCCTCTCCAGCAAGATCAAGGATGAGCTTGCCGGGCGAGACACCCCCACCACTCTGGAGGACCTTATTTCGCTGGCCACTCGCATAGACCTACGCTTTCAGGAGCGCGCTAGAGAGGCAGTCGGAGAGAGAAGGTCCTTTAGGTTGTATCAGGCTCCTGTCCCCCGTTTCCCTGTATCTCCTGTTAGCGCCGCTCCTGAACCTATGCAGGTTGATCGGGTCAGACTGTCCGAGCAACGCCGCAGGGAGAGGATGACCAAGGGCCTCTGCCTGTACTGTGGAGGGGCCAACCATTTTGTGCGTTCCTGTCCAGAGAAGCCAGAGAGGTCGGGAAATGCCTCCACCTAGGTCAGGTAAGAGAGGACCCCCTAGGTGATCAAAATTCCTCTCTTCCCCTTACTCTTTCAGCTTTGCTAATTACAGGTCGGGGGCGTGGGTCTGTGGAGGTGTATGTGGACTCGGGTGCTGCCGGTAATTTCATCCGCCAGGAGGAGGTTGACAAACTCCAGATTCCGGTGTTGGTATTGAAGAACCCTCGCGCTATTTCCTCCGTTGATGGTAAACCTTTACCCGGACTCATCACCATGATTACCGTCGAAGTAGATCTTCAAATCGGAGCTCTCCACCTCGAAAAGATAGCCTTTTATGTCCTGCCACAATTAGCCCATGCGGTTCTCCTAGGACTGCCCTGGCTCAGACGGCACGAACCTGTGATTGACTGGCGCTCTGGGGAAGTTCTCCGTTGGGGGCACTCCTGCCAGGAGCACTGCCTACGGGCCCTCACGCGTCCTCGTCCATGCTCGAAGCCTGCCGACCTCCCGGGCTTACCCGCACCCTATCACACGTTTGCCGACGTGTTCAGCAAGAAGGAGGCGGATTCCTTACCCCCTCATCGCTCCTATGACTGCCCTATCGACCTAGTTCCTGGTGCCACTCCTCCCAGAGGGAGAACATATCCTTTGTCCCCAGCAGAGACCTCAGCTATGTCGGAATATATACAGGAAAATCTGGCCAAGGGGTTCATCCGAAAGTCCTCGTCCCCTGCGGGCGCAGGTTTCTTCTTCGTCCGGAAGAAAGATGGGTCCCTGCGACCCTGTATTGACTACCGGGGTCTGAACAACATCACGGTCAAAAACCGGTACCCGCTCCCGCTGATTCCTGAACTCTTCGACCGCCTGAGGGGGGCCAGAATCTTCACGAAGTTGGATCTGCGGGGAGCTTACAACTTAATCCGAATCCGAGCGGGGGACGAGTGGAAGACGGCCTTCAATACCCGGGACGGCCATTATGAATACTTGGTCATGCCGTTCGGTCTCTGCAATGCTCCAGCGGTGTTTCAGGAATTCGTAAATGAGGTGTTCCGAGACCTACTCTATTCCTGCGTGGTGGTGTATTTGGACGATATCCTCGTTTTCTCGACCGACCTCTCCTCCCACCGGAGAAGTGTACGCACGGTCCTGCAGCGCCTTCGAGAAAATCGTCTTTACGCCAAGATCGAGAAGTGCCTCTTCGAGCAAACAGCGTTACCCTTCTTGGGGTACATCATCACGGATTCCGGTCTTAAGATGGATCCGGACAAGCTGTCCGCGGTACTCCAGTGGCCTCGTCCGGTTGGCATAAAGGCCATCCAGCGTTTCCTCGGCTTCGCTAATTATTACCGGCAGTTTATACCCCACTTCTCTACAGTCACCAAGCCCATTACGGTCCTGACCCGTAAGGGGACGAAGCCTAACGTCTGGCCCTCTGAAGCCGAGGACGCCTTTCTTGCCCTGAAACGCTCGTTTGCTTCTGCTCCGATTTTACACCGTCCAGTGGCCAGTAGGCCCTTCATTCTGGAGGTTGATGCCTCCTCCACTGGAGCTGGGGCGGTTCTCTCCCAACAGGCTCCATCTGGACGTCTTGTCCCCTGCGGGTTCTTCTCCAAAACCTTTTCTCCGGCGGAGTGCAACTACTCCATTGGGGACCGGGAATTATTGGCCATTAAAATGGCGCTGGAGGAATGGCGATATCTGCTCGAGGGGGCAGTGCACCCCTTTACTATCTTCACGGACCACAAGAACCTGGCCTACCTGCAATCTGCCCAGAGACTCAACTCCAGACAAGCCAGGTGGGCTCTGTACTTTTCCCGTTTTGAGTTCAAGCTCCACTTCCGGCCCGGCAGTAAGAACATCAAAGCCGATGCGCTTTCCAGGTCTTTGCAGCCTCCGGAGAGGGAGGAAGATCCATCATATATCATCGAGCCGGCTAAAGTTATCTCCGTGGCCCCCGTGAGTTTCTCTAACCCTCCGCCTGGCAAGACCTTCGTCCCTCCAAACAAACGCCTGGAAGTACTGCGCTGGGGACATTCTTCCAAGGTTGCTGGGCACGTTGGGATTAAGAAGACTCTTTTGCTTCTTTCCCGGTATTACTGGTGGCCCTCTCTCCACCAGGATGCTAAGGACTTTGTAGCCTCCTGCAGGTCTTGTGCTCAGAACAAGGTTCCAAGGACTCTCCCCTCCGGCCTCCTTCATCCGTTGCCTGTCCCAGAGGCTCCTTGGCAGCAAATCGCCATGGATTTCGTGACTGATCTCCCTCGCTCGGCTGGGTGTACTACCATCTTAGTCGTCGCTGACCGCTTTTCCAAGATGGCCCACTTTATTCCCTTGGTCGGACTGCCATCTGCCCCAAAGTTGGCCGAAATCTTTATCCACCACGTGTTCAGGCTACATGGCCTCCCTCTGCGAATCGTGACCGATCGAGGAGTCCAGTTTACTTCCCGATTCTGGAGGGCCCTCTGCCGGCTCCTGGGCACGTCTCTCGACTTCTCTTCAGCGTATCATCCTCAAACCAACGGCCAAGTGGAACGGATTAACCAAATTCTGACCACCTACCTACGCCACTTTTCTAACGCCCATCAGGATAATTGGGTCTCTCTTCTACCTTGGGCGGAATTCGCTCATAATAATCATTCCAGCGAATCAACGTCCAAGACACCGTTCTTTGTGGTAACTGGGCTAAATCCTGGGGTTCCATTGCCCTTTTCCGCATCGTCTGGAGTTCCTGCAGCAGACACTCTCGCCAAGGAGTTTTCGCAAATTTGGAAGGAGACCAGAGAGGCGCTCGAGCTAGCCAACGTCCGAATTAAGAAACACGCGGACAAAAGACGAAGGGATCTACCCCCGTACCAGCCCGGGGACAAAGTCTGGCTTTCTACCAAACATATCCGCCTGAAAGTCCCTGCTTACAAATTAAGTCCTCGGTACATCGGGCCTTTTGAAGTACTTGGGCGCATTAACAAGGTAGCCTACAAATTGAGGTTGCCGGCGTCACTCCGGGTCCCTAACGCCTTCCATATCTCGCTCCTTAAACCTGTGGTCTTGAATCGGTTCCAACCAACCTCCATGTCCCCTCCCTCGCCAATTTGTTCTGACAATGTCTTTGAAGTAAAGGACATCCTGGCTATGAAAAGGGTCAAAGGTAAGACTCTTTTTCTTATCGACTGGAAGGGTTTTGGCCCAGAGGAGAGGTCCTGGGAGCCCCGAGAGAATGTCGATGCCCCCCTTATCATGAAAAGATTTCTAACCAACCTCAGAAGGAGAGGGCATATGGGAGGGGGTACTGTGACATCGGCGGTCGTGCCCGCCGATGCCCCTTTAGCGACGGCGCCCGCCGCAGCTTCCTCTCACCTGCGCCCTCCGGTTCGCGCGTTCCTCCGCGCTGCTTGCCGCTCTGCTGCGGGTGACCGCGGCGGCCTTAGGCCGCGCACGCACGTTCCCCCGGTCTCTTCCGTTGGCAGGGGGCGTCGCTAGGGGAGGGTCTGTAGGGCGCACTTCCGGTCTCCGCATATATCAGGCGTCCGCTCTATTCTGAGGGCGCCTGATGATTGTTTGTGACTCGCAGCACCCATCGGCCCTACCTTCTTCTGTGTACCCTGCCTACCCTTGCTGTTCCTTTGTCTGCCCTGTTCCTGGTCCGTGTCTGTCTGCCTGTCTCCTTCCTGTGGTCCTCGCTGTACCTTTCCTGTGGGCTTCCAGCCTTTTCCTACTGGCCTCCACTTCGCTACTCCTGCTCTGTCTGCCAGTCCTCCGAGTCGTCCCTGCTGGCTCCGGCTGTCGCGGTTCCGCCCCCTGCGGTCTTGCCCCTAACGATCCCTGTATAGGGGTCGGTCTTCACCAGGTGTGCTCGGCCCAGGGGCTCCGGATCCGCGATCCAGAGGGTCCACTCTTGGACGTAATAGCCAGAGGCGTCACACCTAGGTTTCCAAGAGCGGTTAGGTCTGTATGAGACCTGGGAGCCTCTGTCTCCACGCGGGGACTGACCTGATCCGGAAGAGAAGGTAGAAGGGAACCAACCGGAATTGTTGCGAAAAGATCGAAAACGTGTCGGCTGTTGGTTGCGAAACAGCCGAACAGCCATTTGTTGAGGAAGGAATTTACTTTTTCCCCCCGGTAGCATCAGAAATGAGCTGGTCCAGTTTCTCTTCAAAAAGACGACCCGTTTGAAAGGGGAGAGAAGTCAACGATCTTTTAGATGTGGCATCCGCCCACCAGTCGCTGAGCCATTGGGCTCTTCTAATGGAGATCGCATTAGCGGCAGTTTGAGCAGCGCAATAGGCGGCATCAAAAGAGGCGTCCACTACAAAGTCTGCTGCATGAATTATCTGCCTGGCGACAGTGGTTGCCTCCGGAGGAAAATTGGTGCCCTGGAAGGAAGTAATCAAGACTTCTGCCCAAGCGGCCATTGCCTTAGTGACCCAGATTGCTGCGAAAGATGGAAAAAGCGCTGCTCCTGAAGCTTCAAAAACTGAATGGGCATGGTAGTCAATTTGACGATCGGAGGGGTTTCTGATTGAGAAACCCTCAGAAACGGATAGGAGCATTTTAGAAGCAAGATGCGATACAGGAGGGACCACCAGAGGGGACTGTAACCAATCCTTTATTAGGTCTGGATCAAAAGGGTATTTAGCCTGAGTAGACTTTTGCCCTGTGAACCGCTTATGTGGATGTTCCCTATGTTTCTGGACAATTTCCTTAAAGTCCGGATGGCTGGTAAATAACCTGCGTACATGCTTGGTTTTCTTAAGTGAGATAGGATGTGCTGGAGCGGGAATATTTTCCTCATCCAACTTCAGAATCCTGTTGACTGATTCTATAAGAGAATCAAGTGACTCTTGATCAGTTGGGGGATTCTGAGGGCTGACGTGTCAGATTCGAATTCGCGAGTCGTGCTCGCTGTGAACCTCAGGAGAGGGAGAGCGAGAGACAGGAGTCGCAAATGCTGAGGTGCGACCGTGACTAGGGGACGCGTCATGGGTCCGCTTTCTAGAGACCTGACCATCTCTTGAACGAGTACGGCCCCTGCTGGTGGACTGTTCCCGGCCGACGCCAGAGCCCTCTTCGGGAGGTAAGGACGCTTTCTGACTTAAAGAGTCCTCCCAGAGGGAGAATATAGCCTGGGTCAGAGACTCCACCGACCGTAACAGGGACGCAGCCCACTCAGGGGTACTAAACACAGAAGGCCCGTCAGCAGCGGTGGCAAGGGGCGTTTGAGCGCAGATTGGGGGTGCAGGCCGGATCGCAGTCCGTACATAACGGATTAGTCTGTGCACTGGGTAAGGCAGACTTGCAAGTGGTACACACGGTAAAAAACGCAGTGTGCTTCTTAGCAGCCCGTTTAGCATCCTTAGATTGAGACATAGCGCTCCTGAAAGGGTTAATGGCAGAGTCTGTCTGCAGCTGCAGGGGTTAAGCTTTAATCTGAGGGCAGATGCAGCTTACCCACAGTCCTGTGCTGTGTCCCCCAGGAGGAAAGTGGTGGCCCTGTGGTGTCATCCGGTATCCTGCACGCCTCACAGCTCGTGTCCAGAGCAGGCTGAGGTAAAAGACATGGCCCCCGAGATTAGAATTGCGCGTCTCATAAGTAATGGACTAAATTTTTGGCCTACCTGCGGTAGGCGCCGGGGGAGGGGAGGGGGCAGCGCTAGTGGGCGGCGCCATTCAAATTGCGGCCTAGTAGGCTGGAAATCCAGGGACTACATTTTTGGCCTACCCGAGTGCTGAGAGCAGGGGAGGGGGGCCACGATGGGGCGCCTGTGCATCCCTGCTGACGCTAAGTCATCGTCAGAGGAATCAGCCCCAATCGTCACAGGAAAGTGTACGGGGCTGCAAGTATACTCCACATGCTTGCCTGTTGTTGGTTCGGGGGAGAGCGGGCCATAGAAAGGAACCATCGCCCCCTTCACTCCGTTAATTAAAAAATAAACACTTACAGAAAAATCAAAAATAAATCGGTGGGGTCTGAAACCAGACCTAAGTGCCTCCTATAGACACGAAGCAAGAACTGGAGAAATCTCATCCAGCGAGAGGGTGTATACTGCAGGGGAGGAGTTAACTTTTTTTCTGGTTTACTTAGTATCCTCCTAGTGTCCAGCAGCATAACACCCAGGCGTAGGAGAAATTATCTTTTATTAATTAAATACATGTACAATAAGCTGCACACACTCTGTACTAATTGTATTTATCACTGACATCTATATATCTACCTATTCTATTTGTGTATACTGTATGTAATCCATCTCTTCTATCCTGTCGGCTCCTGCTGTGATTTTACACTACCCGGCTGCTGAATTTCTGGCCTTTATTCTATTTATCTATCTAATATAAATACATATATATGTGCGTGTGTCATTGACATCTATATATCTATGTATTCTATGTGTATATGTCTATTTTATTCTAACCTGTCAGTGTGATTTTACTGTACCCAGCATATGAATTACCAGATTTTCAAATGTGATCGGTGTGTAAAAATTGGACAGCACTCTCATGGTGCGAGTGCTGTGGGATTTTTTTTTCGCACCCATTGACTTCTATTGCGGGATGCGATCTGATTTCCGATTACAATCGTAGCATGATGCAACATTTTTCCAATCTAATCGTGATCCGATCCGAGCTGGAAAAAAAAACGCAGATAAACACATACAGAATAACATTGGTCCGAATTCAATCCGTTTTTTTATCGGATTGCATTAGTCCAATTTCATCGCAAGTGGGAATGAGCCCTAAGGCCAGAGTCACACTAAACGTATGGAAAATCGGTCCGAGCCTCCCTGTCGAGAGTCGTACAAGTGTTCTCTGTGTGTAATGTATTTGCAATGCGATGATGCGATTTTCTCACACCTATGTATCCGTATGACATCCGTATGACATGAGTATGGCTTTACATTTGTCACTGATTTTACCCATTGAATTAAATGGCTCAATGGTCTGAAATGAGGAAAATGTGTGCGTATTTGTCGCAAGCTACACGGATGGTCCGTGTGGTGTCCGAGGTTTTCTCGCACCCATAGGCTTGCACTGGCGAGTTTCGGACGATATACGCGTACAATTGCAGCATGTTCTGATTTTACACGCACATCAAGTACGCCTGAGAAAAAAATACGGTGATGTGAGCTGCCCCATAGATTACGGTAATACTGGTCCGAGTGCTATGCAATGTTTTCTCACCTAGCACTCGCCCGTATTCTACAGCATTTGTTCAGAAGAATATAAAAATGTTTTGAACAGTGGAAAAAACGTTTGGACAAGTGTATATCACCTAATGCACGGTATTTTGAAGGGGATTCTTTTTTTTTTTAAGACGTTATCTTTAATAAAAAAAAATGTAAGTAATTTTCATTTTTTTGGGGTACCTCCTCGTATACATAAGATTCAGATCACATGATGTGGATATAGTCTAAAATAGTTATCCCCAATCTCTATTCCTTCACCTTAAAGGGATTGTAAAGAATTTGAGGGAGCCCGGCTTTGTATGCGGGGGTCCACTGACTGGCCAGCCGTGGTTTAGTAGGAGTAAGTTGCCTTCTCTTTCTTTCCTGGAGGCGCAGGGAAAGGGTTAATGGATTAGTACCTTGCCTGAACGGATCTGTGCTCATTGGCTGAAGCAGGGTTCTTCCGGTGGTGGTTCCGCCCTCTTCAGAGGGTATAAAGTGAGGAGCTCGGGGTCGTTCAGCCTCTTTGACCCTGGTGGATCGAGAGCAGCCTTCCCTCCCTTCTGGCTGTTTTTATTGGTATATGGTTTGGTGGTGTTGTCTCAATGTGATGAAAGTCGCAGCAGTGGCGGAAAAGGAAGAATGGGTAACATGTGCCGGGAGTCCGGTGACATATCCCACAATTTTCCGAGGGTTAATTTGAAGTGCTGCGACCTTACCCCTCCACCAATGGGTGTTAAAAGAAGAGAGTATTGTGACTGGTTAGGCTACTTTCACACATCCGTTTTTGCTATTCCTGCGGCGTGCGGTGAAAAGTCGGAGTGCCGGAAGCGGCCCAGAATGGATGCATCGGAGAGATGCGTCTGAAGTTCCGGCGCTCTGTTATGGGCATGATGAGTTGCACTGAGGATGAAACGAAGTCGCGCAGTGCTGAACGGGGTAAGAAGAGAGAGAGAGATCCGGGCATGTGCAGAGGGAAAATGCCGGAAAGCGGTGGCCGGATCAGATGAAAGACTGATCCGCCGGCCGGAAGTCCTCATTCGCTTTCATTGTGACACAGTGCCGGGAGCGCCGCATCCACGCTTGTCCGACTTTTTACGCCGGACAAAAAAACGTTATCTGGCGGTAAAAAAAACCCGGATCCGTTGTAACACACACATGCCGGATCTCGCCTGACGGCAAAAACCGCCGGATGTGTGAAAGAGGCCTTACTCTCCAATAAAATTTTGCTCCGTTAAAGAGAGTGTGTTGGTGTCTTTCTTTGCGCCGGGAAAGAGGGAGAGAGGTGTGTTTAGAAGGTATGGACAGTCATTGCAGCTCAACACTATTCACTGAAATGGAGCTGAGCAGCAATACCAAACACATCCTGTAGATAGGTATGGTGTTGTTTTAGAAAGAAAGCAGCCATATTATCCTAAACCCCTTGGAGACCTTTTTCAGCCTTATCATGGTTATTATAAAAAGACCAACATCTCAACAAGTCATTATAAGGATATTCATCACTTCCCAATTGAAAACAGTGATTTGGTCATTTCTGTGATTATCTGTAATAATTGCTCACATCGTAATAAAATATCAGAGTACGGAAACTGTTCCACATGGCTGTAATGTGCCACATGTCACTTCGGACACACATACAAACGGAATAAGTGATCTGTTGCATCAGTGAAGCAGAGAGGACCCATTAAATGTTAGGGGTGCTTCTGGGCCCAATGTTTAAGAACGGATGAAAAAATATCTGCATGTAGCAGTTTTTTTGCTCTAAAAAACAGACACCAAACAGACCCCATAATAATCATTGGGAACCATTGATAATGGATGGGACCCCTCTGTTTTTGTTTACAGAGCTGATGGAACAAATCACATATTCCACTAGCCGGCTCCTAATGATGCCCGAATGGACATGTGAACAGAGGCCTACACACATATTTATTGCAAGTGCACATCCATTTATCAAGCAGTGTAATTCTCAAAAACAGACAGGAAAGAGGTTATTGTAGCGCTCTTCACTTTTACCGTGATACAAGCTTACAATGAAATCTCTGCTATAACCCCATCAAGTGACATAAAAAGAGCGGAGCAAACTCACCTGCTGCAAACAATGGAGATGGCCACCAGAGACACTATGAAGACGACGCCTGCAGCAGCCGAGCCGGCAATCAGGGGAAGCTGCTCTCTGAGCTCCGATTTGTAATCCTCTAAAAAACGGAATATGAAAAATTACACAGGGCGCTGCCAGGCCGCCCTACAACAATCAGCCTTTTGTAAATGTAACCTATCATTTGAGACAGATAGAGCGTGCAAGCGAACCTACAAAACTAGATCTCGCGTCGGGTCTTTATTATATGTATGTTCCTTTCAGGATTCATGTTGAACCACAGAAAATGTCAAGTCTCCATTATGAGCTTCCACTCTTTTCCCCCAGCAAAGGTCAGAAAATCTGTCAGAAACCTATCATCAGTAATTTCTTGTGTACGAACAAATATGCAGTATTCATGTGATTCGCATGGTAAGACGTCCATACCCAGCTTTCTTTATGTCATTTATCATGAGAGGACATTGCTTATCTCTAAGTATTAAAGAGCAAAGAACTCATGAATGGTGCTCTCGATGGAGCCCTAAGGGAGGTGTTATGGAATCCACATTTTGGAGGATGATGACTAACATCTGGATGTATGGTTGGGTGTGGACATCAAAGATGTAGCTATGAGAGTGTAAAGGTTGCATCTGCCAACAGGTGATCTGAGGCATAAAGTAGTCCAAAACGCCCCCCACTGTGGCCAAAAATGTCCCCGTACTCGAAATATAAAATCGATAATATTGAAAATGAATAGATAAAATATACAATGATAAAAAAAGGCAGCGGACCAAAAAAGGGGGGGGGTTTAGATATAAAGGTTTATATACACACGTGGTCAAAATTGTTGGTACCCCTCGTTTACTGACAGAAAAACCCACAATGGTCACAGAAATAACTTGAATCTGACAAAAGTAATAATGAATCAAAAATCTATGAAAATTGAACAAATGCAAGTCAGACATTGCTTTTCAACCATGCTTCCAAAAAATTAAAAAAAATAAAACTGTAGGGTCCTGGGATCAAATCCCAACAAAGACAACATCTAAAAGGCGTCTCTATGTTCTCCCTGTCAAAGACATACTGATAGGGAATTTAGATTGTGAGCCTCAATGGGGACAGTGATGAAAATATCTATAGAGTGCGATGGAACTAATTAAGTGTGGAAGTAAATAAGCGAATAAAATAAAAGGTGCCCAGGTGTAAAGTAACAGAGCATATACAGTATATACATTGATGTCAAACTGAACCATTTCTCCAGTTAGTAGAAAATGTAGCTGTAGCTCCATATTAATGTGGAGTCCACTGCTACTGTCTTTTGCTTGATATGTTCCTGGAAGTTTTGAGAATAGGAGTCATGGAGTGAAGTAGTGGCCACAATAGCTACTTACATAGAACAAAAGATCATATTCATTAAAATGACTGATTTGTTTGACATTTGACATTTTTTCTCATTAATGTACACTCTGCACCCCATCTTGACTGAAAAAAAAAGAAATGTAGAAATTTTTGCAATTGTATTGAAAAAGCAAATCTGAAATATTACATGGTCATAAGAATTCAGACCCTTTGCTCAGTATTGAGTAGAAGCAGCCTTTTGAGCTAATACAGCTATAAGCCTTCTTGGGAATAATGCAACAAGTTTTTCACACCTGGATTTGGGGATCCTCTACCATTCTTCCTTGCAGATCCTCTCCAGTTCTGTCAGGTTGGATGGTGAACGTTGGTGGACAGCCATTTTCATGTCTCTCCAGAGATGCTCAATCGGGTTTAGGTCAGGGCTCTGGCAGGGCCAGTCAAGAATGGTCACAGAGTTCTTCTGAAGCCACTTCTTTGTTATTTTAGCTGTATGCTTAGGGTCATTGTCTTGTTGGAAGGTGAACCATCGGCCAAGTCTGAGGTCCAAAGCACACTGGAAGAGATTTTCATCCAGGATATCTCTGTACTTGGCTGCATTCATGTTTCCTTCAATTGCCCCCAGCCGTCCTGTCCCTGCAGCTGAAAAACACCCCCATAGCATGATGCTGCCACCACCATGTTTCACTGTTGGGATTGTATTGGGCAGGTGATGAGCAGTGCCTGGTTTTCTCCACACATTCCGCTTAGAATTATCACCAAAAAGTTCTATCTTCGTCTCATCAGACCAGAGAATCTTATTTCTCATAGTCTGGGAGTCCTTCATGTGTTTTTAGCAAACTCTATGCGGGCTTTCATATGTTTGGCACTGAGGAGAGGCTCCATTGGGCCACTCTGCCATAAAGGCCCAACTGGTGGAGGGCTGCAGTGATAGTTGACTTTGTGGAACTTTCTCCCATCTCACTACTGCATCTGTGGAGCTCAGCCACAGTGATCTTGGGGTTCCTCTTTACCTCTCTCATCAAGGCTCGTCTCCCATGATTGCTCAGTTTGGCTGGACGGCCAGTCAAGGAAGACTTCTGGTGGTCCCAAACTTCTTCCACTTAAGGATTATGGAGGCCACTGTGCTCTATGGAACATTGAGTACTGCAGAAATTCTTTTGCAACCTTGGCCAGATCTGTGCCTTGCCACAACTCATTTGGTCTGACATGCACCGTGAGGTCTTATATACACAGGTGTGCGCCTTTACAAATCAAGTCCTATCAGTTTAATTAAACACAGCTGGACTACAATGAAGGAGTAGAACCATCTCAAGGAGGATCACAAGGAAATGGACAGCAGGTGACTTAAATATGAGTGTCTGAGCAAAGGATCTGAATACTTATGACCATGTGATATTTCAGTTTTTCTTCTGAATACGTTCTGTACCGACTATATATATATATATATATATATATATACACATATATATACACTCACTGGCCACTTTATTAGGTACACCATGCTAGTAAGGGGTTGGACCCCCTTTTGCCTTCAGAACTGCCTCAATTCTTTGTGGCAGAGATTCAACAAGGTGCTGGAAGCATTCCTCAGAGATTTTGGACCATATTGACATGATGGCATCACACAGTTGGCGCAGATTTGTCGGCTGCACATCCCTGATGCGAATCTCCCGTTCCACCACATCCCAAAGATGCTCTATTGGATTGAGATCTGGTGACTGAGGAGGCCATTTGAGTACAGTAAACTCATTGTCATGTTCAAGAAACCAATCTGAGATGATTCGAGCTTTATGACATGGCGCATTATCCTGCTGAAAGTAGCCATCAGATGTTGGGTACATTGTGGTCATAAAGGGATGGACATGGTCAGCAACAATACTCAGGTAGGCTGTGGCGTTGCAACGATGCTCAATTGGTACCAAGGGGCCCAAAGAGTGCCCAGAAAAAATTCCCCACACCATGACACCACCACCACCAGCCTGAACCGTTGATACAAGGCAGGATGGATCCATGCTTTCATGTTGTTTACGCCAAATTCTGACCCTACCATCCGAATGTCGCAGCAGAAATCGAGACTCATCAGACCAGGCAACGTTTTTCCAATCTTCTACTGTCCAATTTCGATGAGCTTGTGCAAATTGTAGCCTCAGTTTCCTGTTCTTAGCTGAGAGGAGTGGTACCCAGTGTGGTCTTCTGCTGCTGTAGCCCATCTGCCTCAAAGTTCGACGCACTGTGCGTTCAGAGATGCTCTTCTGCCTACCTTGGTTGTAACGGGTGGCAATTTGAGTCACTGTTGCCTTTCTATCAGCTCGAACCAGTCTGCCCATTCTCCTCTGACCTCTGGCATCAACATGGCATTTCCGGCCACAGAACTGCCGCTCACTGGTTTTTTTTTCTTTTTCGGACCATTCTCTGTAAACCCTAGAGATGGTTGTGCGTGAAAATCCCAGTAGATCAGCAGTTTCTGAAATTCTCAGACCAGCCCTTCTGGCACCAACAATCATGCCACGTTCAAAGGCACTCAAATCACCTTTCTTCCCCATACTGATGCTCGGTTTGAACTGCAGGAGATTGTCTTGACCATGTCTACATGCCTAAATGCACTGAGTTGCCGCCATGTGATTGGCTGATTAGAAATTAAGTCTTAACACACAGTTGGACAGGTGTACCTAATAAAGTGGCCAGTGAGTGTATATATATATATATATATATATATATATATATATATATATATACGTATACACACGGACTTGCCCTTTAAAAGCTAGCCTAGGAGTGAAGGACTAAAAATTTTTTAAGCACACTTCGTTGGTTCTGAATTCATTTTTATCCACACAAGATTGTTTTATTTTTTTCTATTTTATTTATTTTCTTTTTGAAGCGTTTATAGGAGAAAAAAAATAATCAACTTGCAAGCAGCGGCTCAAGGACAAAGAATGAAAGCTGTACATATAACCATGGAGCAAGAAGGGAAGAACTGCGAAGGTTGGATTGACTTAAAGCCTAATTACACAGAGTAATTATCATTGAGATCAAAACTAGTGGTTATCAATAATGTCCTGTATAAAAATGGAAATCAATTCCATGTAAAATATAGGCATTAACTCTTCAGGGACCTTTTTGACAATATCTTTCCATGGAGTAGCTTCTCTGATGACTGACTGAATACAAGGCAGTTTATTGGAAAAGTGAAGAATGAAAAGCCACCTGCTCAAATCCGTGCACACCTATACAATGTGCAGACACTAGAAGTACACATTAAATTATTGCTTTCCTGGTCCAAAGATTTCAGAGGGAGCGGTGCACTATTTAGTGTATATAGGGCTGACTAGAGATAAACTGGCACAGAAGGTGTCTGGCATAAGCCTAATCCCTCCTCACCATTCAGAAAAATGCAAACTAGGCTATTCCAACATGTATCAGAAAGTCAGTAGCCATAGCTGTTGGCCAAACAAGCGCATGGGCACCTAATTTAAATAAAGATTGGCATCGAATCTACAAGCCATAGTAAAGTAGCTGAATGGATGGGTGAGAATTTTCATTTAGGCCAATTAGGATCCCATTATATAACACATAACATTTTCCAATAATTCCAGTTGGCTTGTGGAAATGAATTCACCCAGCTTTGGTCCAACATTAATAATACCCGGTTCTGTATTAATTAAACTTCCACCTAAGTTTTCTGTTATCATCAATTTAACCCAAGATGAGTAGAACTAGGAATAGTTATTATACACGCTTCCCATTGTTCACTTCTGCATATTATTACACGATAGGCAGTGACATGTTTGACATCCCTTGGACACCTCATTGACCGGTTATGTCTCCCTCCCTTGTAGTCTTCCTGTACATACTGTATCTTATCTTCCTGTCCTCGTTCTCCTCCTTATATTTCCTCCTGTTTAACTTTCCACGGCCTATGATGCCTGACCTTTGGGTTTAATACTTCCCAAATGATTGTCCAACCCATACGACTTGTGACATTAAAGAACATTCTACCAGGAAAAGGTGGTTGTGTTTTTGATGACCATATTTCCGTGTTGATAACTCAGATATTTCATTAAGGCTTGGCGATCAGTAATGGACTTTCAGGAATTAACGATGAAGGGCAGATGGTATCGGAAATGAATGACAGGACAGGGTGGGAGATTTATCTCTTATCTGTTCTTTTGCTTTCTCTCATTCCATATATAATCCATTGTTTACTCTTAGCTTTGTAAAAACATTAGGAAAAAAATCCCCTTTGGCCAATATCCACCTAAACTTTCTAGGGCACACGTTGCATAGAGGATTGGCAGGGAAGGCGTTAAGCTCTTTGGAACAATACATATGCACAGCAACTCTTGGCAAAGCTACCTCTCTTCCTAATGCCCAGACTCGGTAAGGAGTGAAGCCCAGCAGTGTTACGCATGCAATAGCCTGGCGCAGTGCCCCATGCCAGCGTGGGTGAAATGTTTCCGTTCGTGGAGGAGAACGCTTGTGTCTATCAAGCAGGGACACACGTGTTGAAATTTGATTGCTTAGCAATCGAGGGAAAATGAGAATTTAACTACAAAACATTGACGGAGCTGAGAAGAATTCTACGCAGGATGGACCAAGAATGAGATATCCTGGACCTTTTCTCTAGAGAGAAGTTCCTAAATGTAAATACGCGGAGTGTATGTGGCATGAAATGTGTATGAAACACTTAGATTCAATGAGGCATATGTAGTTTGAAATCTAATATATGTTCCATTTTACACTTCATTGCCAACATCAGAATACGTTAACATGCCAATCAATTCTTCATATAGAATTTGATGGTGGTAACCAACCAAATGACCCATACAGATATCTCATTTCCCTACATGCAGATAGTTATAAAAGAAGACATAATATATATTGTATACATCATTGGATTTTGTCATTGAAATGTTATATACTATCTTCGCCTCTGTACAAATAGCTCTTATCATTTGATTTCCATATTTATGTCTGGTAAGAACTGGTTTCGGCTTTTCAGCACCCAAATTCATTGGAGATTTATGGCCAAAAGAAATGTTCTTAAAAATGCAGTTAATGCAAGTAATAGAGTGAATGGAGAGCCGGGATGCCATGCGTGTACAATAATTTAAGTTGCTAGTATCGTTAAAGGTGTTGGCCACTTTCTGATGAAAACTCAGATAAAGCTTCAACTGATGTATACTGGCAAAACAGACCCTAACCCATTATTTCTTAGCCATGCTTCAGATTTTGTCTTATAAACTGGTGTCTACTGGTATTGCAGACTCCCTCACAATTTAGCTTGTTAGTATCCTTATAGTACAGGTCGGAACAAGCCGCCCCCACCCCTCCGTGGCGTAGGCAAAGGCCGGCATGACAGGGAGTTGGAGGGAGATGGGGATAGTTGGAGTAGGTGGGGGTATGCAAAAAGGGGGTTTTATAGAGTGGGGTATGAGAGGGATCTTGCCAGTTCCAGCTCCGGATGCATCTGTGATGAGTCCCCCAGCACCCCGCGCCTACCATCATGGGATCCGTTGTGTGGTTGCTGGACAGGCTGTAGGGGGCTGCGAAGCTTCATCCGCCTTGTTGGCTGGAAGCCCAGGTGTCAGGAATCATTGGAGAAGGTAGCGGAGAGGCGAAAGTGGATTCTTTAAGGGCGCTGCGTTCCCAGCGTGTGTGGCCTCCAGAGTGCCTGTCCCCAGATGCACCTCCTCGGTCCCAGCGCCGGCAAAGGAGCCCCTCCAGGGACCCTCCAGGTCGGATTCCTGTCTGCAAGCGTCCAAACAGGCCCTAGTCTGGGAGGAATCTGTCGGCTGAGCAGGGGCCTGCAGCGTTGAGTAGGCCTTCTCCCCCCATCGCTGCAGGGAACAGAGCTTATGGGCACCGGGACCTCTGCTATTTCCAGAGATATCACAGTGGGTCGCCGTAGTGATGACCCGGCCAGGCAGCCCGCCTTTGCTGTTACACCGAGACATCGGGTGAGATACCTGGATGCAGCGACAGACAGTGCCCCAGGGGATGCGGGGCAGCTGGACCTGTCGGGTGGCCTGGGATCACCGGTATTGTTCTCCAGCGGGGCTGGAGATGATTTGCAGCAAGGAGGACTTGGGAGCAGAGCAGGCTGTGCTTGCTGGCTCAAGGGGTGCTCGCAGTGTGGTCACATCAAGGGTTGAGAGACCCCGTGGGGAAACGGCATCAGGATCCTCATTTAGAAGTATTCTGATGACTCTGCAATAGTAGGCCTCATCACTGGAGGTGATGAAAGAGAGTACAGAGACACTAACCAAGCTTTTGTGGAGTGGTGTCAGAGGAACCACCTTAGGATTAATTCCGGGAAGACCAAGGAATTGGTGGCGGACTTTCGCAAGGGCAAAAATCCACCAGTAGTGGTGAACATTCAGGGAAATGACACCTATAAGTACCTTGGTGTGATCCTCAATAATAAGCTTGACTGGGCCCATCACTTGGATGCAGTGTACAGGAAGAGCCAAAGCAGGCTTTATCTGCTCAGAAGGCTGAGAGCCTTCGGAGTTAGAGGGGCACTCCTTGCATCCTTCTTCAACTCTGTTGTGGCATCAGTCATCTTCTTTGGTGTGGCGTGCTGGGGTAGTGGCATATCAACCAGGGATAGGAATAGGCTGGACAAACTGATTAGAAGGGCCAGCTCTGTCCTGGGATGCCCCCTTGATCCAGTTCAGGAAGTAGGCGACAGGAGGATACTGGCCAAGGTGAGCTACATGGTGCAGAATGATTCCCATCCCATGCATGAGACCGTGACAAAGATGTGCAGTACTGTCAGTGACCGGCTACTTCATCCTAAATGTGAGAGGGAGCGCTATCAAAAGTCCTTTCTTCGTGCTGCAGTTAGGCTGTATAACCAGCACTGTCCAAAACGGAGAACGACCCAAACAGTGAACTGATAGATCCAAAGTTGTGACAGTCCGGTTACATTTTTTTTTTTTTTCCCCCGTATATGTACCTACCTACTGTCAATGTAATGCCTTTATGCATCTGTATCTGTACTTGTTCCTGCCTTGCTACTGTAATGCTCTGAATTTCCCCATGGTGGGACGATTAAAGGATTATCTTGTCTTGTCTTGTCAAATTCGGGCCTCAGGGCCCTGAGGGTCCAGAGTGCGGATCAGGGATGACGGACGGCTGGATGAACGCAAGGTCTGTGGCTGGAGAGATCACAGCTCCCCCGCAGCCCGCTGAGTATGAGTCTATGTCTTGTCTTTTGCCGTCGGGGAGGGTAAGTCAGGCAGTGAGGCCTGTGGTTCCGGGCCAGGGTATGGGGGCTCAGACTGATGTCATGGGCGATAAGGTTAGAGAGATATTGCGCAATGTGCGGGAGTTGCTTGCACGACTGGAGGGGGATAGGTCAACGCCGACGCATTTGGCCACTTGGGTGGGTTTACAAGGGGTAGGCCAGGGTTTAACGGGCAGGGGTTTAGTTGCGCCCATTAGAATTTCTCATCCGGTGTCGGTGTCTGTTCAGACAGAAAAAGAGAAGGAAGGTGGGATTCATTTAGATAACAGGGCACATGGTGAAGTTTATGTTTGTTTTGAGGGGCCACTGGGGGCTCATTTGAGGAAAGAGGTGCTTGAGAAGATTTGAAAAGATGAATATGTCGAGATCTTTTCACTTTTTTAGTTGGAAAAGTTTAATTTGGACAAAGGTAAAAAAAGATGAGAGTAAGAAGGTGGAGGAGGAAAAACGGAGGTGGCGCTTGATTCCTCAGACATTTGTTAATTGGTTGCAGGCGTTTGCGATTTTGTCAAGTGTAATTGGTGAGAAGGCTCCGAAGAGTTGCTCTGGTCTGTTTTGCTATATGGACTCCATAGGGGGGCAACATAGGGTTTAGGGGGGAGGCTAGGCTTGGCTATGGTATGATGAGCAATTCAGGCAGAGGAAGGCAATTCATCCGGAGATTTGGTGGGATCAAAAGGACATTGGCTTGTGGCTGTGTGTTATGGCTCCATTGACATTTGGTCTTTCCTTTCATGGTGGGGCTGTGGTTGCCGGCCAGTCCGCTTCCCAAGTAGTAATCAGGGGTGCCGGGGACCAGTCAGGTTAGTCCGGAGGTCAAAAACACGGATTATGCTGGCAGTTTAACGAAAGCCAGGGTAAGTTTGGGACCACTTGCAAGTTCAAGCACATATCCACGCACTGCAGTGGCTCTTCACATGGCACCACCAGATGTTTCAAAAAGAATAAGGCAAAGCCAGAGAAGCTGGACGCAATGGTTCCTTATGTAAGTAGGTTTCTGGATAGGGACAAGGCGGAACTGTTATTGTTGGGTTTTAGGGATGGTTTTCGAATCCCTTCTCCTCCTTTTGAAATACCTTGGGTTCTTAAGAATCTTAGGTCGGCGGAGCAATATGCTGAGGTTGTCACTGAGAAGTTATGTAAGGAGGTTGCATTGGGTAGGATGTCTGGTGGTTTCACCTCTGGGTGTGGTTACGAAGAAGGAACCTGAATAAGTTGAGGCCTATTCATCATTTGTCGTACCCTCGGGGGAGGTCGGTGAATGATGGGATAGACCCGGAGCTTTGCTCAGTCGTGTATACGTCCTTCGATAAAGCGGCGTACTGGGTGTGCAGTTGTGGCAGGGGTGCATTGTTGGCTAAAACCGATATCGAATCTGTTTTTCGTTTGCAACCGGTTCATCCGGAAAGTGTGAGTTTATGGGTTGTTATTGGGAAGGGGAGTTTTTTGCAGACAGATGTTTGCCGATGGGTTGCTTGCTGTCTTGCGCGTTTTTTTACGCGTTTAGTTCTTTCATTGAATGGGTTGTTCGGGATGTGTCAGGTTTTGATTCCTTGATACATTACTTGGATGATTTTGTGGCTATCGGGCCTGGTCAGTCCAGGTGCTGTGAAGTGATTTTGAGGATAGTTTTTTGGGTGGTGGAATGTTTCGGTGTGTCGTTGGCCCCGAGGAAAACAGTAGGGCCTTGCACAAGCATTTCCTTCCTGGGCATAGTGATTGACTCGGTCAGTTGGGAGTTTAGGTTGCATGATGAGAAGGTGGTGACCCTGCGTGAAGAGGTGGCGCAGGCGAGGTGTTTGAAAAAGCTGTCGCTACGTTAAGTTCAATCACTACTCAGGAAATTTAATTTTACTTGTCGCATTATCCCGATGGGGAGAGTGTTCTGGCATATGTTGGCCAGCTCCATGGCGGGTGTTAAGGCTCCGCATCATTTCATTCATCTGTCTAGTGAACATAAAGCTGACCTGGAAGTTTGGGACAGTTTTTAGCGCATTATAACGGCCGTTCTTTGCTCATGGAGGAAGTGGTGGGCAACGTTGAGTTGGACTTGTTTACAGATGCTTCTGGTGGTGTTGGGTTCGGGGCCTACTTTAGAAGTCAGTGGTGTGCTACTAGGTGGCCCGAGGAATGGTTTGCATTGGGTTTGGTTAAGAATGTAATGTTACTGGAGATTTTTCCCATTTTGGTGGCTGTGCACCTGTGGAAGGCTGTTTTTCGGAACAGGAGAGTTCGGTTCCATTGTGATAACATGGGTGTGGTGTGTGCGATCAATAGTTTGACGGCATCTTCACCCCCAGTTATACGGGTTCTTCAGTAGTTGGTGTTGTCTTGTTTGTCCATAAACTCGTATGTTACTGCTTCACATGTACCAGGTGTAAAAATTCCATCGCTGATTCCTTGTCTCATTTGCAGTGGGATCGTTTCTGGTGGCTGGCTCCTCATGTGGAAGAACAGGGTTTGTAATGCCCGACAGAGCTTTGGAATATGGTATCGGGGCTGCAGAACCTTTCAATCGGGCGTCGTTGGCTCCCAGCACATGGGCCGTGGTGCTCATGGGAGGCTTGGTTGGTGGCTGAGTCCCGTGGCCAAAGAAGGTTGGTCAGCGGCAAAGGTTGGGCGAATTAGTGCAACCTTAGCTTTTGGTTTTAAGCTGCATGGTCAGAAAGATTTGACAAAAGAGTTTTTGGTGAAGCAAGCGCTTATGGGGTTTAGAAGGGAGTGTGGGCGGGGTGATAGTAGGCACCCGGTCTCTTTTAGCGTGCTGGAACGGTTAGGTGCGTGTTTGGAAGAGCTTTGTGGCTCTTACTTCGAGGCTGCTCTTTTCTGGCTGGCTTTCTCTCTGGTCTTTTTTGGTGCCTTACAGGTTGGGGAAATTGTGTCTCCTAGTAAGAGTAGGCAGGGAGGCTTGTTGGCTAAGGATGTGGTGATTGCCGGCGGTTGTTTAGAATTTTGCATCAGTCAAAAACGGATCAGGAGGAAAGGGTAAGCGGCTAGTGTTGGGTGTACTGCCGGGTTCTTTGATGTGCGATACATTGTTTACAGGTTTTTAATAGTTTTCAGCCTGTAAAGAAGGGGCCGATATTGTGTCATGAGGATGGTTCTTTTCTTTGGAAATTTCAGTTTATTGCTGTTTTCAAGAAAGCTTTGGTTTTGTTGGGTTTGGATGTTTCTAGGTTTGTATCTTATTCTTTTCGGATTGGATCTGCAATGGAAGCAGCCATTGGGGGTCTAGCCCCGATGTAGTGAAGATGATCGGGAGATTGGATTCCAGGCGTTACAAGAGTTACATTAGGCCTCAAGAGATGGGGGTGTTTCCATGAGGGGGGGGTTGGCGGTGGCTTTGTTTATTTAGTGTTGGTGGTAAGCTGTTTATGTTTTGTTTTAGGTTCCAATCCTCTGTTGGTCTGGATCTTGGGCCATTCCTACTTCCATTGGGGTGCAAGGCTTGAGGTCATGCGACGCAAGGGAAGGCAACCTGGATTTCCAGGAATGTGGCTGTCATCAGGTGGTTGGGTTTCAGAGGCATGGCTTGGAACAGGGTCATTCAGGAGGTTCATAGTAGTGTCAGGTTGGATAGGTCACCTGACATTTTGGTGCTACACATTGGGGGGAATGACCTGGGGTTTGCTCGTTCCGTGAATTAGTAAGAGACAATAAACACGATTTACTGAGGCTATGGGTGTCTTTTCGTGGTCTGACTTTGGTGTAGTCAGATATTGTTCCACCGAATTGCTGGCGGCATGCTAGATCAGTTGAGAGGATCAATAAGGTGAGAATTAAGGTGAATCGGGCAATGTCCAGTTTTGTAAGCAGAAATGGTGGTGTGGTGGTGCGTCATTTTGAATTAGAGGAGGGGGAGGGAGAACTTCTGTTGGGAGATGGGATACATTTAAATAACGCTCTGCAAACTCGGTTTGCACAGCGTTATTGAGATGGCCTTAGCTATTCGGTGTAGGGGGGTCTCAGGGCACTTGAGGTGGTCAAATACCCTCATTGTGGTGGTTGGGGGGGTCCTTGAAGTTGGTGCTAAATTTGTCTGGGGAATTTGTGGGTATATGGTTTCCTCAGTTGGTGTTATATTACGGGGTTTTTCAGGTCTGGTGATTTTGGGGGGATTTTGGCAACGTTGGGCCGGATCCCGGGGTTAAGTGGACAATGGAACCCTTCGGGGTATATTGTGCTCCAAAGCCAGTGGGGTATTGGCTGGGAGTAATTTATGGTCTGTTATATGTTCACTTTTCATTATGGTTAATCACCAGATTTTGAGCTTCAAGGACCCTCCCCGTGTTATTTATTTGCTGTTAAATATTTGTATGTTTATAATAAAGGCTGCTGTGGCCAATTATTATCCAAAATTGTAGTTTGTGTGTTTATTAGTGAGAGGGGGATCTGCTTTTGGGAAAAATTATGGGTTATTTGGGGATATAGCAGAAGTAGTAGCCCCACCGAGAACATCGACAATACCAATGTCAAGGAGATGGCCACTTTTTGACAAAAAACTTAGAACTCTATTGCTAATTTTGCTGTATAAACAGTGGTCTACTAGAACGTCAGATCACCTCATTTCTTAACCCATCATTTCTTCCTAGCCCCCACTTCCCAAGATGTTATTATAAAAGCCCCTTTCTGACCATGGTGTTGGTGTACAGTGTAGATCACCACATCCATGGCTCCCAAGGTGGGACTGATCTCTGGACCGCTTTCCCAGCTGCATCCTCTTCTGTGCCAGTTAAATCTTTTACCATATGCGCAGATATACGAAATTAGCCACCAATACCATGGTCTAGGAGACCTTGCTATCAGTCAAAACATAGACCAAAGGTAATGAGCAGCTAACCTTATTTTTCTCTACAAAAATTAGTTACTTGCAGAAAGTCTCCAATCTCCGACTAATGACTTATCAGTGGGAGAATTACAGGACAACCTGCAGAACAGTTGCAGCCTAAGCTCCAATCTGGCCTCTTGATATAATTTTTTTGCTCCAGTTATATGTCCGCTATTAGGCTATGTGCACACACTGCAGATTCACCTGCGGGTTTTTTCCCACGGAACCGCAGGTAAAACCGCAGGTAAAGTGACCTGCGGTTTTGCTGCGGTTTGGCCTGCGGTTTTGCCCTGCGGTTTCACACCTCTACTATGTTAAAGGTGTGAAACCGCAGCAGAATCCGCAGAAACAATTGACATGCTGCGGAAAAAAAAACGCAGCTTTTCCGCAGGTAAAAAACCGCAGCGTGAGCACTGCGGTTTTGAAAACCCATAGGCTAACATGGTAAAGTACCATGTCTGCGGAACTGCTGCAGTTATGCAGGGCCAAAACAGCAGCAGAACCGCAGCAAAAACCGCAGCGTGTGCACATGGCCTTATAATATCATGTCCCCAGTTACATAAGCTCATGCGTCTCCTGCCACCATGAACATCCGGATGGCGTTAGTACAAATGTGTTGTTTAGGTTCTGCCTACTTCACGACTGAGCTCTGATGTTTGCACTTACCATCAGTCAGGGTTTGGAAGCACATTTTTCCACTGTATTTCCCATAGCCTGCCACAGTTCGTGCTCGGACCTGCACCACATAGACAATTCCTGGCTTTAGTCCTTCTATACTTGCTGTGTTTGTCTGGCTCTTGGATATAGAAGAATTAAATTCATTGTGATCCTAAAGAGAACAAAAAATATAGATTGAGAAAAATAAATAGTGATGACAAGTTACTTTCTTGGCAATGTCACATCCTATTAGTACTGAAACTTGTAATCTGTATGTCTCATCAAAAGTCAGCTCTGCTCCGTCACATTTGTGTACATAGGGAAATAACCATTAGGCAAGACACAAATGTGTGTCACACAGGGAATACCAGGACATCTAGAGTACCTAGCTTACTTTATAAATCTTCTCAATCACCTATTTTTTTCCCTACATGGTCACTGTCATTTTAACTAATATTACATAAATCAATAGTACTGATGAATATTTAAATAAAAACTTTGTAGTATATCCTATCAGATACATGGGGTTTTTTCTCCTCTTATGCGCCACCTCTCCCCCTGCCTTCTGAGCTCATCATTCAATCTGAAAATTATCTGAAGGCATCTTGACCAAGACAATAGGGGTACAAGATTACAGAGTAGCAGAGCAAAAAGTGACAGACACACATACAACAACAGTGCTGCTGCTTACTAAGTGTTGGATTCACAACTACAATGCTCAGTACTACTGTAAAATAACCTCCATGCTGCCGCTGGTTCTAATCATGTGTACACAGAGACAGGAGAGCAGTAATCCTTCATGTTTGTGTTGTATAGAGGAGCCATCATCATAGGTGAAAAGTGACAGGCACAGAAGTACACCAACAGTGCTTCTGCTTGGTAGTACGTGTTGGATTCACAACTACAATGCTCAGTACTACTGTAAAATAGCCTCCATGCTGCTGCTGCTTCCGATCATGTGCTGCACAGAGACAGGAGAGCAGCAATCCTTCATGCTTGTGCTGTATAGCGAAACAATAATAGCAATTAGACTGTGGACTCCTCCCACTAGCTCAATGAGAATTATAGATAGAGTCTGTGGAGGGAAAACATCTAAAATATGAAGGACACAAGTTATATAATAAAAGTTAAGATAAAAACAAAATGAGCAAATACCCTGTAGTAAGTAAATAAATGGTAAAAGTACAGTTAGGTCCATATATATATGGACAGAGATAACATTTTTCTAATTTTGGTTCTAGACATTGCCACAATGAATTTTAAACAAAACAATTCAGATGCAGTTGAAGTTCAGACTTTCAGCTTTCATTTGAGGGTATCCACGTTAAAATTGGATGAAGGGTTTAGGAGTTTCAGCTCCTTAACATGTGCCACCCTGTTTTTAAAGGGACCAAAAGTAATTGGACAGATTAAATAATTGTAAATAAAATGTTCATTTCTAGTACTTGGTTGAAAGCCCTTTGTTGGCAATGACTGCCTGAAGTCTTGAACTCATGGACATCACCAGACGCTGTGTTTCCTCCTATGTAAATACCATAGCGTACTTGGTTAGCATTATTTTGATAAAGAAAAACATAAAATTCACCATCTTAGGTTCTGTTTGTTAATTTGCCACAGTGTGAGCGCACACCTATGCGGCGTTGTACTTATACCAACATATGTACTGGTTCAATTTTTGCGTTTTAGACAAGTTATATAATGGCCAGAAATGGTGCTATACCTCATTCTCACAAACACAACTTATTCTGAAAAGTCACCTAAAATGACAAGTACTCTTTAAAAGACAGAGCACAACATGTCCAACTTAGGGCCCCGTCACAGAGTCACAAGTTTTATCGTTGTCGGGATCGCTGGTGAGTCGCTATGTGTGACTCCAGCTTTACTCTTCAGCATTTGACATTTGCTCAGTGGTTTTCTTGAGAGCAGTGTTTATTTACCCATGGAATGAAAATAGCATAGAATATAGCGCCACTATAGTCCAGTGGTCATATTTCGAATTGCAGTTTAGATTTATTTAGGCAAATAGAGCTGAGCTGTCAGCAGTATCAGTGTTAATATTTAAAAAAAAAAAACATCACTTTTCCTAGTTCAATTAAAATTTACTGTGGATTCCTAACAAAACACATTTCTTAATGCAGAGAAATTTCTACAAGAAGCTTAGTTTCAGCATTGGAGCAGCATAATCGCCTCATTTTCCAGCTTCTGAAATCCGTCTGCCTCCCCCTGGCTCTACACTTATCTGTTTCTCACAATATGGCTGCCAGAACGGTGCGCCGCAGAGAAAACCAGCAAATAATAATCTGAAAAAAATGCAAAATGTGGTTCTACTTGGAACAGGTGATTCATGCATTAATTGGGAATTCTTCACTTGCAGAGCAGAGACAATAAATCTAATCACTGGTATTGTAATTTCAGCCAAACAGGGAGGAATCTACATATTGTCTGAAAGGCTGATAACTGCAGATCAATGGACGGTGTCCAGACCACCCTGAATGGCTACTCATGAGAGCAAATTCACAGCAATGAAAAAAAACTTGCCATAGAAGGTCATAAAGGACCCCGGAGACCCCAATTAGTACATCCTATAGTTCCCATAGTTTAACTAGGATGGACATAGCAACCGAAAACATAGAAAATTCTAGTGACCTCTAAGCAGGTACGACCACAGTATCCGGCATGGCAGCCAAGAAGAACATTACTGAATTAGTAAACATTGCGTTCTTTATGGATCATTACGACTTCCATAATCATCAAAGCTGGAAAGACGGCATTAATAACGTACTTCTGCCATCAACTCTAAATCAGCGGTAAGCTATTCAGTGCTGGAAACGACTGGACGATTCTAATAAATGAGCAAATCTGCTCGAAAATATCCGATAAGTGCCTCACCTTCTCATAATACCGGATCTCATAATCCAGGATGATGCCATTGGGTTGCTCTGGCTGCGGCCAAGAGAGGGTGATGCTCTTCATGGTTGCTCGGACTTGGTGCATGATGGGTACAGTGGAGGGAGCTGTGGAAATAAAAATGATAAGACTTGACTTTGGTTACACTCCTGGTGGCATGCTATTATAGGGGCTTTGGCAATGCAGTTCTTAGCATAGTTCACCAATAAAATGTGAAATCTGGGATATATCACTCAGTGTCAGACTGAAGAACATTGGGCCCACTTGAGGATGATTCTGAGGGCTCACCTTTCTTCTCCACTGAAGAGCCCCATAGCAACTGCAAGGTTTGCACTATGAACTCTTCTGAAGGAGAACCCAGGGCTCACCGGAGGATTCTCTGGTTTTCTGGTGGGCCAGTCCAACCCTGATATTACTTCTCATGATGAAATCACCACCAGACTTAACCCTGGCTGCCAAGTTCTACATACAAGATGCCAATAATTGATTCTCATATGGCAGGAAATTTGCTGGTTGGTTGCACAAAGTAAGGGCTTCGTGCAGACAGCCGAATATGGAAATGACACTCTGATCAGACTCTGGTCAGAGATTGATCAAAGTGTCCATGTAGTGTGAACCGATTCTCTTGGATGAGGAGAAGATGGAGAACTAAATTTCTCCATCTTCTCCATTGTGTCAGTGAGCGGAAATCGGACTCTACTTATATGTTATGAGTGCAGTCATCTTTTCCACTCATTGCTGATCTGTGAGAAAGCTTTAATCTCTCTTAGAAATCACATACGCGTCTGACCTTATTTTACACCAACAGCCCATGCTAAGTTACTGATAATTAGTCTATTCTGAAAGTATTTCCCAGTACATGATGGATACGGCACCAAGTATGCTGTTGTTATAAACTCGCTGTCAGGGTTTGGCAGAAACTATCACTTGTCTGGGACACAATCCAGTAGTTGATAGAAAATCTTCACTCAATGATATGAGCGGTAAAAGGAATGTGTAAATGATGATGACTATTCCCCAATGCTTCTATCACTAACGGTGGTCTTTATTTAATATAGACATGAAATGTACATTCCCGCCTACTGAGGCAGTATACATACAAGGCAATGACAAATGATGGACAACACATTTTCTGAATGATGAATGACATAGCAATGGCGCTTAGTGCACATGTAATGGAGTTCACCCTCTTGCACAATTTCCATCACAATTAAGATACAGTATATGGAGTAAAGTATTGAGACACCTCACCATTTCACCTACAGGAGCTGTTATTACATCCTACATCCATAGGCAATAATATGGAGTTGGCCCCTTTGCAGCTATAACAACATCTACTCTTCTGAGAAGGCTTTCTTCAAGATTTTGGAGATGTCTGTAGGAATTTTTACCCCTTCACCCTGAAGAGCATTTGTGAATCCACACACGTAGGTTGGAGGACAGGGTCTGGTTCGTAATTTCCGTTCTAGCTGATCCCAGAGGAGTTGGATGAGGTTGAGGTCAGGACTCTGGGTGGACAGTCAAACCAAACTTGCCCAACAATGTATTTATGGACCTTGCTTTGTGCACTGAGCACAGTCATGGGGAACAGAAAAGAGTCTTCCCCAAATTGTTCCCACAAAGTTGAAAACACCAATTGTCCCAATTGCCTTGGTATTCTGAAATATTAATATTTCTCTTCACTGGAAATAAGTTGTCTTAGGCTGACCCCTAAAAAACAACCCAATAGCAGTAAACCTCCTCTACCAAACATTACAAATAGCACAGTGCAGTCACTAAGGAAGCCTTCTTCTCCCGACATTCGCCAAACACACACTCCTCAGCTGCTTGGCCATGGAAATCCATGCCATGCCAGTTTTTGTACTGATGTTAAGACCAAAGGACATTGGGTCTCGGAAGTTATGGAGTTAGCAGAGTGTTGGATACTTTTATTCACATTGCTCCTCAGCACTGGGGGACCCCGCTCTGTAATTCTACCTGGCTTCTACTTCATGGATGAGTTGCTGTTGTTCCTAAATGCTTCTACTTTTAAATTTTAACACTTATAGATGATAGTGCAATTTTTAGGAGGGAAGGAATTTAATGAACTGACTTGTCGCAACAGTGATGACCTATGGTCTTGTATTACAGGACCGAACTGGTACCAGGGGACTCTGTAGAAGGAGCCAATCTTTCACAAATATTAGCAAAAGCATATGGCATGGTGAGGGGTGGATTTTATACATCTGTGGCAATTTTACTTACTAAAAAAACAAATTCAATGATAAATATGGTATGTGTGTATCACTACTTTTGTTGATATTCTGTGCTGTTTTTGGGCACAGACTCACACAGGTTTGGACTGTGGCTCATTTTCAGGCACTTTAATTTGTAGTGGACATTTCTGTATCTCCAGACGTCTGTAGAAGCACCATTGGCGTGTTTGAGACTCAGAAGCTAGCATTTTGAAGGATATCAAGGTTAGTATTTGACATCATGACAGGAACAGAGATAGACAGAAGAAGGCCACTGTGCAATCACTGTACTTGGGACCTTTGCAGTCCAATTCCTCTTTATAACGCACAGTGGACGACTTTACTCATTGAGCGTCTATGCTGCACCCGTGCAATTTCACCCCTGCATGTTGCAGATTATTATTTATTATTAATATACAGTTTTACAGCGTCATATATTCCATGGCGCTTTACATGTGAACTGGACAAATATAGACAAGTACAATAAACGTGAGCAAAACAAGTATAGAACGAGAGAGAACCCTGCCTGCGAGGGCTCACAGTCTACAGGGGATGGGTGAGGATACAGTAGGAGAGGGTAGACAGAATCACTGATTGGGTGGATCAGGGAAATGCTGTAGATATAGTATATCTTGACTTCAGCAAAGCATTTGACAAAGTGTCTCACACCATCCTTATTGAAAAAATGGCTAAGTATGGAATGGATAAGGCAACTGTTAGGTGGATTTATAACTGGCTTAGAGTGGTCGTAAATGGCTGCACATCCAGTTGGAAGAATGTCTCAAGTGGGGTACCACAGGGCTCTGTCCTGGGCCCTGTATTGTTCAACATCTTTATCAATGATTTAGATGAAGGAATTGAGGGTAAACTGATTAAATTTTCTGATAACACAAAGCTAGGAGGGATAGCTAATACTAGAGAAGAGAGAGAGAGGATTCAAAAAGATATAAATAAACTGGAGCAGTGGGCAGCAACTAACAGAATGGTATTTAACAGGGAAAAATGCAAAGTACTAAATCTGGGCAATAAAAATAAAAAAAGCATATACAGAAAGGGAGGAATAGGGCTAAGCAACATCACATGTGAAAAAGACTTGGGTATACTAATAGATCACAGACTGAATATGAGTCAACAATGTGATGCAGCAGCAAAAAAGGCAAATGCAATTCTAGGATGTATTAACAGAAGCATACAGTCTAGATCACGTGAAGTCATTATTGCCCTCTACTCCTCTTTGGTCAGACCTCATCTGGAATACTGTGCCCAGTTTTGGGCGCCACATTTTAAAAAAGACATCAACAAACTGGAGCAAGTTCAGAAAAGAGCGACCAGAATGGTGACCGGTCTGCAAACCCTGTCTTATGAGGAAAGGTTGCAGGATTTGGGAATGTTTCGCTTGCAAAAGAGAAGACTTAATATCTGTCTACAAATATCTCAAGGGCTGTCACATTGTAGAAGGATCATCTTTATTCTCATTTGCACAAGGAAAGACTAGAAGCAATGGGATGAAACTGAATGGGAGGAGACACAGATTAGATATTAGAAAAAACTTTTTGACAGTTAGAGTGATCAATGAGTGGAACAGGCTGCCACGAGAGGTGGCGAGTTCTCCTTCAATAGAAGTCTTCAAACAGAGGCTGGACAGACATCTGTCTGGGATGATTTAGCGAATCCTGCTTTGAGCAGGGGGTTGGACCAGATAGCCCAGGAGGTCCCTTCCAACACTATGATTCTATGTTTCTACGAGTTGGTTGTGCGGCGGTTCAGCAGATTGAGGATCACTGCAGGTTGTAGGCTTGTCAAAAGAGTAGGGTTTTCAGGTTACTTTTGAAGTTCCTTTTGAAGATCACAGAATGCTCTTCAGGGGGAGGCACCAAGAGTCACCTGCAATCTCTGGGAAACTTATTAGCAAGTTCTTGATTTCCCTACAGCACCTCCGCAGGGGAAGTGAAACATTACACAGGTTCCATTGAAATCTATGGGCCGTTCATGTACTGCTCAGACATGCTCCATCCTTAGGACAGAGAGAAGTGAGACATTTTATGCTTCGCTGATAGGTAAAGGTTTGGAGTGAGAAGCCTTCACTTTCATTCATTAACTCTAGATTCCCATAATACAGTATTTAAAGTAGCAGGTTTACTAAACCAGACATCACCTTTAAGACTTCTTTTTTGTAACATATAGTCAGGTTTGTTTCCATCATTTTCAGATGACTCAGGCTATAGAAAACAGTAGGTGCCGATCATGTGCAGCGTGCAATGGAAACATAAGTGTGAATTATACAAAAAGATGACAGCCGTAATGCCAATTTGTATTATGCAGTAAAGTTCATCTTGTAATTGCTTCTGTAATTAATCCACGTTAAGCTTTGCGCTAAGACAATGAGATGTGATCCTTCTAGATAAACCTATTATTCCAGAAGCCCGGCCTTCAGTATAACACTGCATCTTATGAAGGCCTCGTATAATTCCTAATTTTGCAATCAGAGGCGCTCGGGTCTCCCCCCATTCCTCACTGCTTTGCATAATGCTTCATTTCTGAGGTCAGCTCTGTTTACTTCTCAGATACAAGGTCTCTCTTTCGAGTGCACACAGGAGGCAGAAAGCCGGCGCTTCTTCTGTTTACCCAGATCTCCTCTAAGCCGCCTTTTTTGTTTTCTATTCCTATCCTTTTGGAGAAGGATGTTAATTTCCTGAAATTAAGCACTTAACTTGATTGCTGTTTTGTTAATTGCAGGCTTCATAGCTATGGCACTGTTGCGTGGTTAGCATGGGTAATGCAGAAAGAATCTAGAAAGCTACAGCAACAAAATCACCATTGAGTATTCCTCTCAAAATTACATTGCTTCGCATAATTCTTCATGTACGCGGCACAGCCTTTAGATTAGTGAACGTTCAACTACCAGTCCCTGCATGTCACGACAATGGATGGGGCTACAGATTGCTTTTGCATACCCTCATCAGCAAGCTACGCTTAGTTTTATAGAACATTTTTATCTTTTATGGCCCTTTTTTAGTATTACCACTTTATAGGACGATTATTGTGCCTTCCGTTACTGATTACTTAAATTTGCAGCCATAATAGAGCTTCCATAGTGGTACATGATCCCTCTGATGCACCTTCTTATGCCTCTGATTTCTTACAGAGGAATTGTGATGTGACGGAGGGAGAAGTTTTGAGAGTTTCGATCAAATTATTTACAAAACATTCTGAAAAAATTATCTTATTCTGTATCGGAATAATCAGTACTAAAGAAAAATACATGAATGCCCTAAGATAGATTTTTGCTGAATCATAAGGCAGGTATATGACGTGATGTTTTTTTAAGAGCTCAGGAAGATACAACTCAATTTACGACATCACCACCCACAATCGAGTGCCCTGCAGTCTTCTAGTGTACATCTTCTAGGCAATGGTCAAATCCTCAACTTAAAGGGAATCTGTCACCTCATTTTTGCCCTATGAGATGCGGCCACTGCCATCAGGGGCTTATCTACAGCATTCTGTAATGCTGTAGATAAGCCCCCCGATGTAACCTGAAAGATAAAAAAAAAAAGAGTTAAATTATACTCACCTGGGGGTCCGGTCCGGTCCAATGGGTGTTGCGGTCCGGTCTGGAGCCTCCCATCTTCTAACGATGAAGTCTTCCTCCTTACTTCTGCCGTGGCTAATGCGCATTTGAACTTTATCTGCCCTATTGAGGGCAGAGCAGAGTACTGCAGTGCGCAGGTGCCGGGAAAGGTCAGAGAGGTCCGGCGCCTGCGCACTGCAGTACTTTACTCTGCCCTCAATAGGGCAGAGTAAGTACGCCTGCGCAGGAGCCGCGGCAGAAGTAAGGAGGAGGACGTCATCACTAGAAGATGGGAGGCACCGGACCGAACAACAACACCCATCGGACCGGACCCCCGGGTGAGTATAATCTAACTCGTTTTTCTTATCTTTCAGTTACATCGGAGGCTTATCTACAGAATTGCAGAATGCTGTAGATAAGCCCCTGATGGCGGTGGCTGCATCTCATAGGGCAAAAATGAGGTGACAGATTCCCTTTTAACATGCAAAGCTGAGCATATAAAAAGGGTCTTTGAAAGTCAACAGTCCCTTTAAATCGATTCCTTCTTTGCTCTAGTATCCACAATACACTTGAGACAACCCCTACATGTGTAACAAAATATTCTGCATACATTTCAACTACACTGTTGAATTATATAGGGAAAATTAGGCGCTCGATGCATGCATACCCATTTATATTTGCTTGTAATGAAAAAAAGATGATCAAAGTATTAAAAACAAAAAATTAGAAATTCCTATGCAGCCTAGATAACTGTTGGGCCAACAGCTCTGTTAAACATCTGTACTGGGCCTGGAATCTGCTCCCTTCACCCTTGTCCACTGAACTGTGTTGTGCTCCACATCGGGCTTTGCAGGTTGCCTTCATGTGCCCCTTGTTTAGCCATCTTTGCATTCTCCCATTATTATTGCACTGCACCTGTACTTCTCGTCCTGAGTCTCCTGCGTGTGACGAGTCCTTGTAAACTGTGTGTCTTTTTTACTTGTTGTACCAATGCCCAGGGCCCATGTGTCTCCCCTGCCTTGGGATGGAGGATCCATCTCACCAGGTGAGCTGAATCAAGAGCTCCCTCTTGACTCTCCCATACACATGGATGATTGGCTCTAACATGGCTTCTCTATGGGAAGAACAACATTTGCATCCTCTGATAGTAATGACAAGAGTTGGGTTCTCCTCATAAACATTAGATAGCCACCTGTTCTCACCAAAATCAGTTGGTTTGACCAACTATAATTTAAAGTGTGATTCCTAGGATTAGTGATTCTCTTGTTGCCTTCAGATGTAAAACGATTTAAAAAACCAAAGGGTTTTAAGAGTCTTAGTGTACTTTGAATATATATCTGAGACATAATGGTAAGTGAAAAAATGGAAATAAATCTACGGTAATTACTATCCACTCTGCTCTCCAAATCACATCTCACCACCTGTGCACTTGACCCAACGCCATCCCACCTCATCCCAAACCTCAACACAGTCTTCATCTGAACCCCAACCCATATTTTCAACCTATCACTAACAACTGGCATATTCCCTTTAAACATGTCTAAATCACACCCATCTTAAAAACCCTTCCGTGACCAATCTTCTGTGTCTAGCTACTGTATCGCCTCATATCACTTCTCCCTGTGCCTTAAAACTATGGGAACAGCATGTCCATCTTGAAATATCTTTCTACCTCTTCTCCAGCTCTGTCTTTGACAGATTACAGTCTGGCTTCTAACTGCATCATTCAACTGAAACTGCCCTAACTAAAGTCACTAATGACCTACAAACTACCAATGCCAAATGACACTACATTGTCCTCCTCCTGAACCTGTCCTATGCCTTCAAGACAGTGGACCATTCCCTCCTACTACAGATTGCCTCATCTCTTGGCATCACAGACCTGGCCCTATCTTGGATCTCTTCATACCTATTGGACCAGACTTTCAGCATCTCCCACTCATACACTACATCCTCACCTCGCCCTCAAGGCTCAGTTCTAGGACCCCTGCTCCTCTCCATCTACACTTTTAGCCTGGGACAGCTAATAGGTCCCATGACTTTTAGTATCATCTCCATGCTGATTACACACAATTCTACCTCTCTGGACCCGATATCTCCACCTTATTAAACACATATCCAAGCCATTTCCACCTCCTGCCGACTCTAACTCAAAAATATTTCCCGTATCCATACATTCCTTAACCAAGATTCTGCAAAAACACAAGTGTATGCGCTCATTATCTCCCACCTCTAATACTGCAACGTTCTGCTCTGTGGCCTCACTTTTAACACTCTTACACACCTCCAATCTATAATTAACTCTGCTGCCTGAGTAATCAACCTGTCCCCTGGCTCTTACCCGACCTCTCATCTCTACCAATACCTTCATTGGCTCCCCATTGCCCAAAGGCTCCAGTTCAAAACCCTATCCATGACATAAAAAGCCATCTGCAACCTGTCTCTTGCATACATCTTGCATACATCTGTGACATAGTCTCCTGGTACTTAACTGCACGCAACCTCCTATACTCACGCAACCTCCTTGTCTACTCCCCTCTGATCTACCCTTGCACAATTGCACACAAGATTTCTTCAGTGCATCTCCCATACTGTAAAACTCTGTACCCCAACATATCAGACTCTCGCCTACCATGGAAACCTTCTAAAAGAACATGAAGATCTACCTCTTCCGACAAGTCTACAACCTGCAGTAATCCTTGATCCACAATACAGCTGCATAACCAGCTCTACTCTCACCATCCCTTGTAGACTAAGCCGTGCAGGCAGGGTCCTCTCTCCTCCGGTACCAGTCGGTAGCTTGTATTGTTTAAGATTATTATACCGTACTTGTTTTTAATATGTATACCTCTATTCACGTGTAAAGTGCCATGGAATAAATGGCGTTATAATAATAAAAAATAATAATTACGAGAAAATTAAGGATTACTTATACAGCAAACACTATCAATAAGTGAAGCAATATCTTAATAAGCATGCAGTAGTCTCAAGATTTAGTTGCTGACATAAGCCACAGTTCAATAAGACAGAGGACCATCATTTCAAAGTTGTGTTCCTTAGAAATCCACTGAGGCATATGATGTCTGTGGCTCCATATAATCATGATGGGGTAATGCAGGAGACAAACCCAAACACCATAAAGGTCAATGTAAATTATTCATGACAACAACAGTCTCAGGAAAATCACATGGCATTTTATTTTACTTCCTTTGGGAAAAAAGTCCACCTACTTGGATTACAAGATCGTTCCACCATGACACAATAGTCATGTTAAATACGCCGGCTCTGTAAAGGGAAAATGATTTGCAGCAGTTTGTATCAAAGATACCTGACGTGTATGTGAATGAACAGTCTGAGGACATTCATGGGGTTAATTAAGAAGAGCGCTTCTTGTAAGAAGCTTGGACCATGTGTGAATGTTCAGCAGCTGCCCGGTACATAAAAGATAAATGGCTACGCTGAGATCCTCTCAACGGATTTGATAGATGTGTTTGCATTAATGGATATTGAAACTTGTTATGTATGTGACACAAATAAAAATATGAAGAGACGACAAAGTCCTAGATAATATGGATGGATGCGAGATTGAAGAATATGACTTGGGAGATAAGAAATAGATAGGCCGGAGGTGAAGGAGAATGGTGGGGATGTCTGCTACGGTACTTAAAGCGTCTACTGTATCTCAATCCGTCTGCTGCTATTTCTGGCAAATATCCAGGAACAAGTCACATATTCACAACATATGATATCAAATTGTCAATTATTGTCTTACCTGATGGCGTTTTAATGCAGTTAAACCATTACAGATTATAGACGATATAGCGTTAAACCACTGCGCTGTACTCTATCCTATGGGACTGCGCTATGTGACAGCACTGCCAATGAGATGGTGTAGCTCATAGTAGTATGGTGGGGATTTGTTCTCCTAGATTTTACAGACACTTATATTTTTCTACACATAATACATAATGTTAAAAAAGTTGTCCAGAACTTTGATATTGCTGGCCTATAATTAAGGTAGGTCATCAATTCCAGATTCGTTGGGGTACAACATCCGACTTCAGTGGGAGCAGAGCTGCATTACCTAACAATGGCCATGCCAATGGCATGAAGCTGTGCTTCTGGTCTCAACAAACCCTGCAGCTTCAGGTTTTGGAAGAAGAATGAGAAACAGATGGATGATCAGTTTATAGATGGTGGTGTCATTGAAAAATATATACCAGAGCTGGTATTTCACTCTCCAAAAGGAGAAACCTTACCCATTAGACATCAGTCCAGTGCCTCTCACCTAGCCAAATCAGTTCTCATTCTTTGCACTGACAAGGGCCAATAGCCCGAAACACCTTGTCTGCAAATTGAGATTCTGATTTGGCTTTTATCCCAAGTCATATTACAAGACACGTTAAATGGTTGATTGTGACTTGTAGGATAACTACTACCAACAGGTGGCGCTATAGAGTTCAAGTCCTCTTCCTCTCTGAAGACGCAATTTGCATATTATTTTCCCAGAGGAGCATTGCACAGCGAATAAGCCTCCTTACCTTGACAAGCCAGAGCTGGTATCTCACTCTCCACAAGGAGAAACCTTACCCTTTAGACCTCAGTCCAGAGCCTCTCACCTAGCCAAATCAGTTCTCATACTTTGCACGGACGAGGGCCAATAGCTCAAAACACCTTGTCTGCAAATTGAGATTCTGATTTGGCTTTTATCCTAAGACATATTACAAGACTCGTTAAAGGGAATCTGTAACGCTTTTTTTTTCCCCTATTAGCTGCCGGCATAGACATCGGGGGCTTATCTACAGCATTCTGTAATGTTGTAGATAAGCCTCCGATGTAACCTGCGCCGGAGCCATTACAGGACGGGAGAAGAGGACGACATCGCATGAAGAATGGAGGTGCCGGACGGGACGGCGACACCCATCGGACCGGACCACCCACCTCCGTGAGTATAATATAACGTGTTTTTCTTCACTTTCAGGTTACATCGGAGGCTTATCTACAGCATTACAGAATGCTGTAGATAAGCCCCCGATGTCTATGCCGGCAGCTAATAGGGGAAAAAAAGCGTGACAGATTCCCTTTAAAGGGTTGATTGTGACTTGCAGGATCGCTACTACCAACAGGTGGCACTATAGAGTTCAAGTCCTCTTCTTCTCTGAAGAGGATTAGCATATATACTATTTTGATATTCTTGTATATTTCTCCTGTGCACTTAGATATCTGCACTTTAAGAAGCTGTATCAGAGACACTGATGACCTAGTCTTAAGATATGTCATCAATATCCGAAGTACTGTCCAATTCCTTTAACACCGAAACACAAACTTTTAACTATTTAATTCAAGGAGGTTTTCTTGCTCCTCTAGAAACCTAGGATTTCCATACAACTCTAAATTTAAAAATGTATTATTTAATACAGCATATTCCAGTATGATATAAGCAGATGGAAAACCTCGGCATGCTGAATTCAATAGGCTATTCTAGGGTTGTATGTAATTATGTAGGAATGGTGATAAAGCTCTAGTTGTAATATGACTGAATTGCAAGAACTGTTGCAATTGATGCTGAGAATATACCAAAACTTAGGCCTTATTCTGAATTTTTCAATTGATATTTTATTTGTAATTTTCCTAACACTGAAAACAATACTTTATATCTAGTGTTTAATTGGCTTTAAATGGGTTGTCCATGCAGAGGTGTTTGATTGCATGTCTACAGGATAGGTCATCCATAGCAGATTGGTGAGGGACTGACATCCGGGACTCCCAACGATCAGCTGATTTTTGCTCCAGTGATCCTGGATGTAAACGTTTTGCACAAATCTGCTGAGCGCAGCTCCATTCAAAAGAGTAGCGGCCGGTGCCGACAACTGCCGCACAGGTCTTATACAAAAGACTAGAAGCTGGCCTGAGGATTCGGCAGAGGCGGACATACTCTCATACTCTCAACGCAACTGCGTTTAGCAGCTCCGTCCAAAGTGTTTATATCAGACTGAGCAAAATACAGCCGATCGATCAGTGAGGGCGCCGGGTGTCCGACCATCACTAACCTGCTATTGATGACCTTTCCTGTAGATAGGTCAACAAATGCTTATGCCGAACAATCCCTTTAAAGGTAAGGTTTAGTTAAAAAACGTTTAGATGTGTTACTAAACTAATTCTACAGGACTAATACTGTATATTTTTATATTCAAAGGTGTCCCAATGTTCAGCTATTAACCTAAGGTCCCAGCAGCAGCATTTCGGGTTAATGCTCAACACAGGAGAAAGTATCCTGTGTCAAATTGTCAAAAGTTGTGAGTGTGAAGGGGGCTGGAAGATTTGCTAATTTTAATAGCTCAGCCATCCCCCTTCTCTAAGTAGACAACTGGCTTGACATAAAAAGGAGCTGATCAGCCAGTCCCTATACACAGCGCTAGCTACATTTAATATTTAATTTAATATTAAACATGGATTTATGTAAGATGGAGACTTGGGATGAGAAAAGGAAATTGAAGCTTAATGTAGATAAATGTAAGGTTACACACTTGAGCAGAGGAAATGAAATGTATAATTATGTACTAAATGGTAAAGCACTGGGTAAAACTGTCGCTGAAGACTTGGGCATATGGATGGTCAGGAAATTAAACTTTAGTGACCAGTGCCAGGCAACTGCTGCCAAGGGATATAAAATAATGGGAGGCATTAAAAGAGGCATAGATGCTCATAACAAGACCAAAGTTTTGCCTCTATATATGTCACGAATGTGGCCACACTTAGAATACTGGGTACAATTTTGATGAAGGACATAGCTGAACTAGAGCAGGTGCGGAGAAGAACGACCAAGGTTATTAAGGGAATGAGTGGTCTGCAATATCAAGACAACTTATGAATTAGGGTTATAGTCTGATTTCCGTACGGGGCAATTAGCATCTGCCTCATAGGGTTTTTGCCTTCCCATGCATCATCAGGTTAGGTCATAGGTTGATCTAAATGAACTAAACTATTAAACTATGAAACATGCAAACAACGGAAGCTGTGTCCAACCCAAAATGAAGCTGCAGGAGCCTAGGACTGGATCAAGTCCAGTAGTCGACATCATCTCTGAGCTTCACAGTTTCTTTATGGCTGATGTTCAACATGTGGACATATCAGTTTTATTACCTCATCAATACAATATGGGCACTGACTCTTTCACATCAGAGTTTGATCATCAATCAAGGCTCGGCCTTGAACGCTGCTCAAATTCCAATTAAAGTTAACTTGATGCTTTCTGACTACTTTTCATGAAATACCTGTATCAATATGTCATTAATTACACTAACATTAACTTACCAGCCTGGTTAGTGGTGATATTGACGGAGACATGCTGGGGAGGAAATGGACTTTTATTGGTGACTCCATTCACAGACTGGATCTCGAAGGTGTAAGGCGTATGCGCCCATAAATTACTAATGAAGACACGAGTGTCCGTCAACCCCATCTGCCGTGGAACAAAATCGACGTTGTCATCACATCTTGAGCAGCTCCGCCGGTCAGACCGACACTTCTTGCAGATGATATTGTAAGTGACATCATCCCTGCCACCAGTTTCACGTGGCGGATGCCATTCCAAGGTGATGGATGTCTCATTGACTATCGATATGACATTACGGGGTCCAGAAGGAACACCTGAGGACAGAACCACAAGTTAGATGGTCAGAAGGAACATATTTATACAGTTTGATGAATGGAAAGTAAAATATTATAATAATCTGAAACAGGAAAAAGCATCTATGGCTGTAGTAGTAGAGAGTTTACAACAAGCCTGCCCCCACCCCAACAAAAAAAATCAGTGTTTTTACCCTCAACATAATGAATAATGAATACATGGATGGATAGACAATGGATATAGAATTTCCAATTTCCCACCCCAAACCAGTGTTTTTACTGTTGACAGATGCATTTGCGCCTGTCTGGTTTGTAACTGAATTTTTTGGAGGATTTTTTTCCTCTTTCTGTGGTTCTCATGTTAGAGTAGGGACTGACAAGTGTAAGGAACTTTGACGCAGTTTGCCGGCTTCCGTATTAAGGCCTTAATATCAACCAATACCTTACATATATTGATAAGTTTGTTGTGCACTTTTTATATTTTTTCCAGGGTGCAGTTGGGCCCAAATGGTTCTGCAAACTTGTGGCCTCTGTTCACACGGGATGCATTCTAGTTGGCACTTGGCAGCCCCCCTATATGGTGTTACTAAGAGGTTGTTAGCCAGAAGCCCTGCACTCCCTGTGTGAACACTGCCACATGCAGATTATTTTTTCTGCACTGGTGTATCACACGGCCAATCCCTGATTGTAGGCTGGCTGTTTCATTTGGTATTTATGCACCTGTGCAGCTGCCATTTTACTTGGGTCCGCTGCACCCTGGATTAGTGCAGATGCATTTGGGCCTGACTGGTTTGTAACTGAATTTTTTGGATGATTTTTTTCCTCTTTCTGTGGTTATAATGAATAATGGGTTTAACCAAACTCAAAATGGCCTCATAGATTCTCTGTAATATGTTTTCCTATTCACACATAACAAAGAAGTAAAAAAGTAAAAATAAATTATGTAAAAAAGAACAATAAGAAAAATTCTTCTCATTCCTCTGAGGGCATACAATGGTTGTTTTTTAAGCAACTTTTATTGAACTTTTTTGTCTCCCATAGGAAACATTAACCTTCCATAGGATCCTATTATTGCTTTTATATTGTAGTACATTGCGATACAATATTTAATTGCTGTTTGTTAGATGCAGAAGGGATGCTAAAGGGTTAAGATTAAAGTTATTTGTAAGTTTCTAGAAACTATATGAAAGTCATGTCTGCTAGATAGAGTTCAGGATCAGATAGTGACATCACAGCTGTTGGGTGACCCAGGAACAAGGGCTCCTTCTATGTCCCTAACACTAGGGGGCGCCCTAGCTCGCCCTGCTCCCCGGGATACTTCAGAAGGCGAAGATGCCGAGGCCTCCGCCCTTGTCTTATCTCTTGAGTTAGCGCTCTGTCTGTTCGCTTCCCCCACCCAAGGAAGAAGGGCGCTACTGTGCACTCTAGTACACCAACCCGACTAACAAGGTAACACAAGCAAGGGCTAACAGAAAACTCCATGCATGCAAAATACTCAATCACATATAACAGAGGAATGCACCAAGGCGTGGAGGAAGGGGAATAAACCAAAATAAAGAAGGATAGGGAATTATCACACATACAAACCAAGCAACAGTCACTAATAACTACTTCAAGTCTCCTCATGTGAACTCCTCTCCCACCGTTGGCCATGCAGCAATAAAGCTCTGACGAGGAATAGTAACAGAGCCCGGATTATAAAGGGGAAGGGAGTGGCTAACCGAGCTCAGCTTTGAGCACAGGGATTTCCAACATGGCCGATTAACCCTTGTTCTGCCAGAAGAAAGAAACCCATTTAAAATGAAGGAGAAGTGCTTCTTCTCAGCGCCGGAGTAGGAGCAATCAGACGCTGCGGTCTTCTGGCTCTACACTGTTGCGGTAACTATGTGACACACATACGCCTGATCTGTTTTTTTTTTTTACCTTTTCCAAGAAGAGAATGTACTTTGTATCTAAAGAGAACTCTGCAAGGAAGATGACCCGATTGGGAAAATATGATTTACAGTTAGTAAGACTGTGTGTCTGAGTGATCATATGATTGATATTACAGACAATGAAGAATAAGATGGCGACTAGTTGTATTTTAGTCCCTAACAGCACAGACACGGTTCACAGTTCCTTATTATTTTATGTTTCTTTTATTAGATGCTTCCTCTGGGATTCTATTTAAGACATTTACTACGCACTCAATAAAGTAAGACTTTCTGACTTTGTGAACTCTTGCTATGTCTACACTTAAGTGCCACAGTGTGATTCCCCCTCCTCTCTTTTTAAGAAGCGCTGTTCTTATGAACTTTGTAAAGGGCAGTTAATGTAGAATGGTTAATACTGGCATCCCTGGGGTCCATAACGTTATATGTGGAAATGTGCCCGCCACAAAGGAAGATTGTCTATGTCATGCTGCTAACATTTCAAATGTTGAAAAGGTTAAAAAGTTGAAAAGGGTGATGGAAGTAGTGGCCCTTGTTTTTCGTAAATTTGGGGCACAGTACCGTATGATTGGGTGGATCAAGGAAATGCTGTAGATATAGTATATCTTGACTTCAGCAAAGCATTTGACAAAGTCTCTCATACAATCCTTATTGAAAAAATGACTAAGTATGGAATGGACAAGGCAACTGTTAGGTGGATTCATAACTGGCTTAGTGATCGGACCCAAAGAGTGGTCGTAAATGGCTGCACATCCAGTTGGAAGAATGTCTCAAGTGGGGTACCACAGGGCTCTGTCCTGGGCCCTGTATTGTTCAACATCTTTATCAATGATTTAGATGAAGGAATTGAGGGTAAACTGATTAAATTTGCTGATGACACAAAGCTAGGAGGGATAGCTAATACTATAGAAGAGAGAGAAAGGATTCAAAAAGATTTAAATAAACTGGAGAAGTGGGCAGCAACTAACAGAATGGTTTTTAACAGGGAGAAATGCAAAGTACTACATCTGGGCAATAAAAATGAAAAAAGCATATATAGAATGGGAGGAATAGGGCTAAGTGACAGCACATGTGAAAAAGACTTGGGTATACTAATAGATCACAGACTGAATATGAGTCAACAGTGTGATGCAGCAGCAAAAAAGGCAAATGCAATTCTAGGATGTATTAACAGAAGCATACAGTCTAGATCACGTGAAGTCATTATTGCCCTCTACTCCTCTTTGGTCAGAGCTCATCTGGAATATTGTGTCCAGTTTTGGGCACCACATTTTAAAAAAGACATCAACAAACTGGAGCAAGTTCAGAAGAGAGCGACCAGAATGGTGACCGGTCTGCAAACCCTGTCTTATGAGGAAAGGTTACAGGATTTGGGAATGTTTAGTTTGCAAAAGAGAAGACTGAGAGGAGACTTAATAGCTGTCTACAAATATCTAAAGGGCTGTCACATTGTAGAAGGATCAACTTTATTCTCATTTACACAAGGAAAGACTAGAAGCAATGGGATGAAACTGAATGGGAGGAGACACAGATTAGATATTAGAAAAAACTTTTTGACAGTTAGTGATCAATGAGTGGAACAGGCTGCCACGAGAAGTGGTGAGTTCTCCTTCAATGGAAGTCTTCAAAGAGAGGCTGGACAGACATCTGACTGGGATGATTTAGCGAATCCTGCTTTGAGCAGGGGGTTGGACCAGATGGCCCAGGAGGTCCCTTCCAACTCTACGATTCTATGATTCTATGAGTCACTCAATAAATAACGCATTGGTAAGACACATATGGATTTGTATGGTAGATGGAAATTAATACTGGCTGCAGATATCAAGGTATCTATTCAGATTCCTATGACCTACATGTCCATATACACCCTACTGACAGGTTCTCATTCAACTGTTCATACACTTTAGATATTATTCATCTGACAGCTATCTATCACACACAGGAATGCTTGGCTTGGTTGAATGCTCCTGTGTGTTTTATGATAGTGTCACTGTGGACTTTTCTAGAAGTGGCTTATCTCTGCGCGAGACAAAAGGGACAGCTGTTGAAATTCACCACCACCACCAACCCCTCACATCATCTCTCGAGAGGCACCTTACAAATCAGATGGTCGGCCAACTTTTATCTAATATGTATGATCAGTAGTGATGAGTGAACATGCTAGGATAACATGTTATCCGAGCACGCTCGGGTGTTGTCCCAGCATCTGGGCGTGCTCGTATATTATGTTCGAGTCCCTGCGGTTGCATGGCTTGTGGCTGTTAGACAGCATTTGGGGATTGTGTAATAATCAGGCCATCCCCACATGTGTTCAGGCTATCCCAGCATGTTCGCTCCCCACTAATGTTCAGTTTTAGAATCTGCTAACATTAACATCATGATTTTTATTTTTAATGGCGCCATAATGGATATGACTGCCCTATTATACATTCAATCCTAACAGATCTTGAAGGATCTCATTGACATTTTACAGGACCATCAGATTTCCAGCCTCCTTCTTTTGTTCATTTTTTGTCACTGATCGAGAGAACGTGACAAAAATTATTTTTTCAGTGCTGATTTCGACAATTTTTTTTCCACATACGCCTTGTTCACTGTGTTGCTTGGCGTACCTGAACCAGCAGCGCTATAGATAATATGTGAGGAGCGTGAGCAATAGATGGGTTCTTTTATTTTAATTTTATTGATAAAAAACCTTTTTAAGGTCAAGGTTCTTACTTTATCTGAAAATCTAACAATTATTAAGTATAATGATCTTGCAAGGAAGTGCACAGCCATCGGCATTGGTAGAAAGCATTCAGGCCGGGAGCTTGTGAATATGGCAATTACCGTTGTCCTTTCTGTCGTGACTTGGGCAATTATAGAGCTTGTGTCACGTGAGATGTACACAAAGCTGGATACAGTACACACTATGGAAACAAGGCAAGACAGAGAGGGGTTAATAGTCGCAGCCATGCCATTCGGGCACCATGTCACTTAATCACGTTATGACAAGCACTTTGTAAGCCACTCAAGAATCCGTTTCCACAGTTACCAGGTACTAGAAAGTCGCTTTCCCACCGTTTGAGAGGCCGGGCACGTTAACATTTCATATCTTGTTTTCCTCTTGAGTCAGGCGGATATCCAGGTCTATTACAGAAAGCCATTCTAGGACCAGGACTGTGATGGACCTCCCCACCATAAGTTATAGGTTAAAGTGGATTTCAGACCATGATTGACTTTGGAAACGATAAGGTCAGCCTGACCTACCTTGAGCCTTGATGATCCTGATTTCTAATAAAAAAAAGCTTTTGGTGAAATCCCCTTAATCATTAAGTTCAATGTTTTCCATTAAAGTGAAAACCTGCGGCTATCTATAGAGATGACATGGGTCTCGGTGCTTCTCGAAGTCTCTCATACGTCATATATGTATATGTTTTACGGTTTGACCATAAATTGTAATATTAAAGATTTTTACTGAATTGCGGCTGTATTGATCGGTTTAAATACCACTCATCACTACAGGAGCAGAATTACCATGGAGCTAAGGATCCTGGCAAGTCATGCAGAGAACTTGATATTTCCAAGAGTGCATATTTGATTAGGTATTGTATATGACACTATTAATAACTGCGGCTACCAATAAGGAGCCATTCAGTACTTTTCACGACTTCTAGGAATAACTCCATTTAACCACTTAACTCCATTACATTTTTAATTGCGTTATTCAGAAGATATCCATGTACATGTAAGGGAAGGGTATACACTAGTGTAGCCATATTGTTGGCATTTATAGCTTTTCTTGGTTCAATATGGAGGCATTTCATATCTTATTCTTTATCCCTTCACCCCCCCGTTTTCCATTTTAGTCCGTTTTGGTTTTCTTCTCCCTTTCTTCCAAGAGCCATCACTTTTTTACATTTCCATCAATATAGCTGAATGGAGGGCTTATTTTTGGCAGGACAAGTTGTACTTTTGAATGACACCATTGTTTTTTTCCTTATAGTGTACTGGAAAACAGGGAAAAAAAAAGTTCAAGTGCGGTGAAGTTGCAAAAAACCCTACAAGTCCACAATTTTTGGGGTTTTTTTTTTATTTACCATGTTCACTATATTGCATAACTGATCTGGCAATATGATTCCCTAAGTCAGTGGGAGTATGCAGATACCAAACATGTGTAGTTTATTTTTTTTAAATAAGTAGTGAAAAAAATTGTGAAATAATTTTGTATGAAAAAAATGTTTTTGCGTTTGACACCATTTTCTGAGAACCGTAGCACATCCATTTTTGGGATCTGTCTGGGGCTGAGTTACGGCTTATTTTTATTGATACAATTTTGGGGTAGATATGATTTTTAGATCATATCTTATTTCATTTAATTGAGATGTTGCAAAGGTAAAAAAAAACCCCACAATTCTAGTATTTCAATTTTTTTTCTTGTTACACTGTATACCGATCGCATTAATTTATTTTAAATTTTGACACATCGGACATTTCTGAACCTAGCGATACCAAACGTGTATTTTTTGATTGTCTTATTTTCAATGGGTCAAAAGGGGGGTGATTTGAACTTTTGTGTTTTTTAATTTTTTTCATACTTTTAAAATTTTTTTTTCACTTTTCACTTTATTTAATAGTCCCCTTTATTAGATTTGAAGCTGCGATTGTCCAATTGCTGTGCTGCATATAGCAGTGCTTCAGCACTGCCATATAAAGCAAAAATAACAAACTCCTATGGATGCCGTCATTAACAGAAGTATCTTAATGAAAGGCACAGGGATCTTTTGCAGACCTCCAACTGTCATGACAACCCATGGGTGCCCCGTAACAGGGGCGCCGATGGATGTCCTAAAAAATGCGCTTCCGTCCAGCAAGTGTTAAATCCCACTGTTAGAGATTGACAACGGGATTTAACTGGTTAACGGCCTCGGCTGGAGCACTGATCCAGCTGTGGCTGTTAAAGGCATATTAAATCAGCCACTACATGCAAGGAAAGATGTGTTGAAGTCCGCATCAAAGTCAGGGACACAACATATGATGTAAATATACCCCATATGTCGTGAAGTGGTTAAAAGAACCTGTTACGCCTCCTAAACTATATGCTATATTCACCTGTCCCGGTTCCACTGCTGCTCGCCGCTGTCTGCCCGCCAGGATCGGTGGAGATCTGCCACCTGAGAATGAGGATTGACAGAGACTTGAGTATCTGTCCATACAACCTTTATGGAAGTGTGGGCAGAAAAAAGCATTTACTTACACATAAAAATTGTAGGGTTCATTTTGAGTTTGCCAAAGACATGTGGGAGATTTGTCAAGTGTGTGGAGGAAGGTGCTGTGGTCAGATAAGACAAAAATTGAACTTTATGGCCACCAAAGTAAGTGATAGGTTTGTCACCAAACCAACACAGCTCATCACCCCAAGAACACCATCCCCACAGTTAGACATGGTGGTGACAGAATCATGCTGTGGGGATATTTTTCGGCAACAGGGACAGGGAAAATGGTTCGAATCGAGGGAGAGATGGATGGGATGGAAAAGATATTCTTACGCAAAACCTTTTTTAGTCTGTCAATGATTTAAGACTGGGAGGGAGGTTCACCTTCCAACAAGACAATGACCCAAAGAATACTGCTAAAGCAACACTCAAGTGGTTTAAAGGGAAATGTGTAAATGTTTTGGAGTGGCCTAGTCAAAGCCCAGACCTTAATCCAAATGAGAATCTGTGGTCAGACTTGAAGATTGCTGTTAACCAGAAGAATTCATCTAACTTGAAGGAGCTGGAGCAGTTTTGCGTTGAGAAATGGGCAAAAATCCGAGTATCAAGATGTGGAAAGCTCATAGACCCTTATTCAAAAGCGCCTTGCAGCTGTAAATGCTGCAAAAGGAGGATCTACAAAGTACAGACTTTATCGGGTGAATAGTTATACACACTGAAGTGAAATTCAAGGTTGTGAAGTAGCAAAATCCAAAAAATGCCAAGGGGGGGAATACTTTTGCAAGCCACTGTAAGACTATCATGACTCAGTGGCCACAGTAAAAACTGTAATTTCGGGGTCTTATTTTTATATACCAAATATCATAAAATAAACGGTACTTAAAAACATGCTTCATGTAACACCCTGAGTTAAACATTTGAGTATTTTTAACTATTTTACTAGGACCAAATCAGGATCAAGGTAGAAGGCTAGTGCTCTTTTTACTACATGTACGGTACTTTTACACTTTAAGGAATGTTTGATACATCAGTAAGAACTGCAGCCCACTTATACAGTAGGTGCTGGTGCAGTATTACAGTAAGGTCGCAGAACTGTATTGATCAAATCTAAACGTATAGACAGCAATGAAACAAGTCGCTCTTATCTCCATTATCACACATCCATCAACATCTTGCAGGAATTGTTATCATGCAGAACAGGCAGCCTGAAGGCCAATACAATTATTTCTGTAGTCTTGTGATGTTAACCCCTATACTGCCTAAATACCGATGATGGCTTGCTCAGCTGACAACTATCTCTCCTGATTTGCTGATGTTTTCATTGGCGACAGAGGAGTGCGCTACTTCCAAACTCCTCTGGCTGTGGCTATTCTCAAAGGTGAGAAAACGTATTGAATGTTTGAAAGAAAACTTTTGGGAGGATCCAAAAGTAACAGGTCAACCGACCCTATCAAAAACAATGGGTTCTGCCAGCGTAAAGGGGTTGACTAGCAGTAACATATTACTGACCAATTGTAAGACAGGTCATCGATATCAGATTGTTGGGGGTTCAACAATCGGCATCTCCAGTGATCAGCACTTTTCTTCTCCGTTACAGCTCAGATGAAAACAATGTACAGAGTCAAAACAACGAGGCTCTGCATTATCTAGTGGCTGCAGTCATTTGATTTTCAAATGAAATTAACTCTTCAAGTGAATGGGCCATTGTCAAAGATCACAACCTGGGATGATGCGCAGATCCACCCGTTGTTATGTTTGGAGTAAAAAGCTCTCTGCTGCTTCCAAACATCCAAACAATTATGCGATTGACCGACAATTACCGAAGGCAACTGCGCGCTGTTTCCACTAAGAGGCCAGTTATCAGGAAACTAATAGTGATCGTATGGTTTACGCCTCCAATTCCAATGCATGGAAAATGTGTATTTACCCCCGGTATGATCACTGCCAGCTCCACGACAACCCAAGACTATTCACTCCAACAACCAGTAAATTTTTTATACAGGATGAAGGGAAGCCTGATTCTGGTAGCGTATGATTTTGGGGTGTGGGTTACAGAACAAAAGGAACAGAACTATTAAACTTTATATTTAATCCAAAACGATTTGCAGTGTTTATGAAAAATATACAAAAGATTTTACAAAGGGGACAAACAATATAGCATATACAGTAATACAAAATAAAATGGATAAAACAAAAGAAACTTACTACGCTGATCACAGATATGATTTGGCCGAGCGAAGGGAAGCGATTCGATTGAAAAATGTCCAGCGAACAGTGACATGCCTTCACTGATACAGTAAGTATCTCGCTACATAAACCCAAATAATAATTTGTCTTGATATTTTATCAGCACCTGAGTAATGACCTCATGTGGGCCGGGTTGTGGGATGTCCTCTGTGCTTCAGGATTTTTTTAAATTCCCCTTATGCGATAACTTCACTCCTGATGATCGCAGAAGTTCGAGATCACCACCATATTTTTTATAGGGATTTTACCGTTACCCAAAGACAAAACATGACATGGCTCTCAGTTATCTGTCCACTATTGATTTTTGGCCTATAGTCAGGGGTTACATTTATGAAAAAACAAGCATATTCTTCCCTGATTTGTCCTGAAGCTGAAAATGTATGTCCCATCACTATCGGATCTATACAAACCCCAATATTCATAATTTTTTTTCAGAGACATAAGTCTGGGGTAAATATATAACATTTCCCCTGGAGGGGACAAAGTATTTCCTGGGGACAAAAGAAGCTCTTTCACCTCTCTACCTACCTGTAAACACATGTACCTTTGTCATCCAGCCCTCTGAAAAGACCTTTTTGTCTGGAACACCGCACTGCACTTGCTCACTGAGCCAGTGCACGTGTCCTGAGTAACGCGAAATGTGCTCAAAGATACCTGTGGAGTGGGCAGCAGCCAAGTAGGTGCGTACTTCAGAACAGCAGGACCTAAAGCACGTGACTGCTAGGGGCGTGGCCTAAGCTCCAGAGAGCTAGGAGCTGCAAGAGAATTCCTAGCAGGGTAACTGCGAGACAAAGTTACCAAGGGGCATAGACAGGGAGGATAGTCAGGACGTAGCCAATGAGTAATACACAGAGATAGCTGCAAGGTACAAGAGGGGCGAGCAGAGAGTAGTCAGATCACAGGCAATGAGTCATACACAGGGAGGGTAGCGAAGTACAGAATCAACAGGCAAACTCACAATGGGGAACAGAACTGGTTCAGAACCATATAAACAAGCTATAACAACGAACAGGCACACAGAGGTCACCACATTCGGCCAAAGGCAAAAGTATGACAGGGATTGGAGCTTCCCAGGGGTTTAAGAAGCTCTCCCAGAACCATAGAGAGGCCACAATCATTAACATCAGGTGTGCAGGTCAAAACCTGCACTGAGCTCCAGACATTAACCCCTGATGTGCAGCTCAAAAACCTGCACTGGGATCATGACACTTTTTCTGTCCAATTACCTGTCCATTCTATAAATTTCAGTCTTTCACAAAATACATCCTTGTTGGTACTGACAGGATCTGTTTTGGTTCAAAGAAAGCTGCCTGCATTTTAATTAGGATTGCCACTTCTCTTCCTCTCCAATCTATAAATATCAGTCTTGCTCATTTCCCATATGTTAAACTGTGTAATTCAACTACTAAAAAAGATTTGTAGATATAGGCCCTTTTTCCTTGTGCAATTCCGTGTGAGATAGGAGGAGGCAGGGGGGTGAATGCCCCCCTCTCCAGGGGTTTCAGAGATTTTAAATTTTTCCATGACGGCCATAAAAAAAAATGATAGCACTTGGATATTATTGGAGGGCTGTCCATTTTTTCTTTACTGTTTTATGGGTATTAAAATTTTGTCTTTTTCTTTTTGCATACGAAGAAAACAGATAACTCATTAGTGGCAAAAATGGTCGCAGGAACCAAAAAAGGATGAAAATTGGATACAGCACAGTCACAAAGAACAGTCCTTTTTTCTCGTATGCATAAAAAAAATCAAGTCTGATTGAATCATTAATTCTTTACATGTGATCTAATCTATTGTACTAGGTTATTACCCGCCATGATAGCTCAGTGGGGTAATATTTTTATTTTCTTTATATGTGTTACCTCTGAATATTCCTGTTTCCCCACTGCAGTGGAAGTGGATTATCTTTGGCTGATTGTACCATGTGGATGACACAGGACTGGGTCCTTACACAGCTGATCTCTATCAGAATCCACAGGGGGTACAACAGGTATTTAATATCCCTTCTATAGTGACTTACTGTAGCTGTACCAGTCTGTTGAATGCTAGGTCGACCACTGGGATGCTGGTATCACGGCCCTTAATTAGTAAAATACATGCATTGTGGCCACTGACGACGCTGAACGGAATAAACGAGGTGCGAGTCACGCAGGTCGATTGTAGGGTATTGCATATAGAAAAAAAACCCACAGCAGACAGCACTTCAGTATACAGATACACGTTCCAACGCCAATGAACCTCATTGGAGATACAACAATCAAAAGTCGAAGAGGAGCTGCATCCAGTCCAGGTGAAAAAGAGAAAAAAATCTTTATTCCGCCATGATACGTTTCGACCAATGTTGGTCTTTATCAAGTATACACATGTATACCAATCACCAACAAGGTACTGCCCACTTACATTTTACACAAAACCCAAATACAAAATCTCAAATAATACATAAAAACAGTACATATTATCATGAATTTCCCATGTGGTAGTCATAAAATAGAAAATATCAATAATTAACAAATAATATAGCAAATAATATACAGTTGTGGCCAAAAGTATTGACACCCCTGCAATTCTGTCAGATAATACTCAGTTTCTTCCTGAAAATGATTGCAAACACAAATTCTTTGGTATTATTATCTTCATTTCATTTGTCTTAAATGAAAAAACACAAAAAAAATTGTCCTAAAGCCAAATTGGATATAATTCCACACCAAACATAAAAAAGAGGGTGGACAAAAGTATTGGCACTGTACGAAAAATCATGTGATGCTTCTCTAATTTGTGTAATTATCAGCACCTGTAACTTACCTGTGGCACCTAACAGGTGTTGGCAATAACTAAATCACACTTGCAGCCACTTGACATGGATTAAAGTTGACTCAACCTCTGTCCTGTGTCCTTGTGTGTACCACATTGAGCATGGAGAAAAGAAAGAAGACCAAAGAACTGTCTGAGGACTTGAGAAACCAAATTGTGAGGAAGCATGAGCAATCTCAAGGCTACAAGTCCATCTCCAAAGACCTGAATGTTCCTGTGTCTACCGTGTGCAGTGTCATCAAGAAGTTTAAAGCCCATGGCACTGTGGCTAACCTCCATAGATGTGGACGGAAAAGAAAAATTGACAAGAGATTTCAAAGCAAGATTGTGCGGATGTTGGATAAAGAACCTCGACTAACATCCAAACAAGTTCAAGCTGTCCTGCAGTCCGAGGGTACAACAGTGTCAACCTGTACTATCCGTCGGCGTCTGAAGGAAAAGGGTCTGTATGGTAGGAGACCAAGGAATATCCCACTTCTTACTCCGAGACATAAAAAAGCCAGGCTGGAGTTTGCCAAAACTTACCTGAAAAAGCCTAAAATGTTTTGGAAGAATGTTCTCTGGTCAGATGAGACAAAAGTAGAGTTGTGCAAAGGCATCAACATAGAGTTTACAGGAGAAAAAAAGAGGCATTCAAAGAAAAGAACACGGTCCCTACAGTCAAGCATGGCGGAGGTTCCCTGATGTTTTGGGGTTGCTTTACTGCCTCTGGCACTGGACTGCTTGACCGTGTGCATGGCATTATGAAGTCTGAAGACTACCAACACATTTTGCAGCATAATGTAGGGCCCAGTGTGAGAAAGCTGGGTCTCCCTCAGAGGTCATGGGTCTTCCAGCAGGACAATGACCCAAAACACACTTCAAAAAGCACTAGAAAATGGTTTGAGAGAAAGCACTGGAGACTTCTAAGGTGGCCAGCAATGAGTCCAGACCTGAATCCCATAGAACACCTGTGGAGAGATCTAAAAATGGCAGTTTGGAGAAGGCACCCTTCAAATATCAGGGACCTGGAGCAGTTTGCCAAAGAAGAATGGTCTAAAATTCCAGCAGAGCATTGTAAGAAACTCATTGATGGTTACCGGAAGCGGTTGGTCGCAGTTATTTTGGCTAAAGGTTGTGCAACCAAGTATTAGGCTGAGGGTGCCAATACTTTTGTCTGGCCCATTTTTGGAGTTTTGTGTGAAATGATCAATATTTTGCTTTTTGCTTCATTCTCTTTTGTGTTTTTTCATTTAAGACAAATTAAATGAAGATAATAATACCAAAGAATTTGTGTTTGCAATCATTTTCAGGAAGAAACTGAGTATTATCTGACAGAATTGCAGGGGTCTCAATACTTTTGGCCACAAAAGTAACAACTGTAACACCATATCCACCTCCTGTGTTATCAGACCAATCACCATTAAGCATCCTGGTGGTAAAGGAGACCACGCACCAATTAAATGTATAACTATGATATATAAGTCTATATTTAGATGTCAGCCTCCTGTGCTATTAATGTTCATTGTAAGAAAACAGGACACAGCCTAATAAGTGACATATCATTGAAATCTACGTTTCAGCCCCTACCTCATGCTGTCTTCAGATTAAACAACAAAAACCTACTAACAAATTCCCATTAATTCTGGTTAACACTGATTTATATATTTACATGCAAAAGCAGAGTAACACACTGAACCCTAAGGGTATGTGCACACGCTGCGGATTCCGCTGCGTGTCCGCAGCGTTTTTGGCCGCTGCGGACCCGCAGCAGTTTTAGCTGCGGTGTACAGTACCATTCAAATGAATGGTAAAAAAAAACGCTGTGTAGACGTTGCGGAAAAATCTGCGCGGATTTGCTGCGGTTTTGAAACCGCAGAAAGAAGTGACATGTCAATTCTTTCTGCGGAATCCGCAGCGGGTTCCTATCTCCACCATTGTGGAGATGGTGAAACCGCAGGACCAAACCGCAGGCAAAACCGCAGATAATCCGCAGGTCTTTTGACCTGCGGTTTATCTGCAGTTTTTGCAAAATCCGTGCGGATTAATCCGCAGCGGATTCCTCAGCGTCTGCACACACCCTAACAATTTCTTACACTGAATACATCTTTTAGATCCTTTGTAATGGTAGTGGGTGTGCACCCACTGTGCCACGAGCTCGGTTCAGTCTAGAGGGGTGTGACTAAGCAACCACTTGGTTTTCACTGGAGCCTTAGGTGGTGAGGATAGGCTTGACTGCAGATTGTCACCTGGTACCTCTCCAGGTCAGTCCCCGGAACTGCAGCAGCTGACCGGAGGGTCAGAGGCACGGGTATGCGGTACAGGAGGGCAAAGACAAAGAGGGCAAAGACAAAAAGGTGGAGAGATGGTCCAAGGTTGAGGCAGGAAGCACAGGTTCAGTATACGTATCAATGGTCAGGAGTGGAGAGGCGAGACAGGATGAGCAGGCAAGCTGAGTCAGTAATGGAGGACACAGAAACACAAAAGCACAAACAGATCACTAGCAGGACAAACAGACTAGGAACCAATGTTCGGGCAAAGATTGGAGGGAGAAGCTGCTGAATATAGAGTCTGCTAAGACAGGATTGGTGAGTGAACCTAATCTCTGCAGGACATAGCAGGGTTATAGTCCTTCATAGATCAGGCACAATGGAAACCACCCTAAAATGCATCAGTGCTGCAAGAGGCAAAACTCAGCGAGCCACTTGATTACAACGGTGAGTAAAGAGGAACTGAGGAGGAATACAGGTTACCGCCATGACAGCACCTCCCCTTACACCCCTCCCTTTTTAGGCAGTTGTGGCAGGCTTGCTCCTTGACTGGATTCTCCTTCAAGTTGAAGCCACAGTCTTAAGAGATGTCTCTTACAGGAGACAATTCAACAACCTTAGCCGGGTTAAAGATGTGCAGTGATTCCTCCTCAAAATCAGACGCGTCAAAAGTCTCAAGTAGGGTGTACAGGTCTGAAGGTATGGGAGGCGGGGACTTGAGCGAGACCTTGGCAGGTAGTTGGTAGCACATGACGATCCCCATTGAAGCACCTGACTAGTGGACCAGTCAACAACTGAAGCATATACCCGGATCCGAGGAAGACCTAGAAGAACAGAATCTACACAGCTAGGAAGCACATAAAAAGAGATTCTTTCAGAGTGCCAATGGATTGCCCTCCCAGGGCTATGTGGTACTCAGTACCGGGCCCGATGAGCTTCACTGGAGGATGTCACGGCAGCTGGGACCTGGCCCGTGGCCCTAGGCGCCCATTGTAAAAGGGGATGTTGCAGTGTGCTTATGGTGATGAAAGTTTATAAGTGATTCGTGATGCCACCTGTGTTGTTCGCCAATGGAGATGTAAGCCGACGCTGCAGACAGATCCTCTGGGACAGATGGTGTGGTGCAGCAATGCCTCCACAGGCAGGGCTGTAGTCCCAGGGCAGAGTAGGTGAAGTGACACGTAGATGGTATAGTGTCTGGCGCAAGGGATGTAGCAGTGCTGGGCGGGATGGCGCAAGAATGAGTGGAGGACACCAGGGCATGTAGTTCCAAAGCTTTACTCACAGTATGTTGTACAAACAGGTGCCTGTCTCTGTGCCGTGTCCTCCGGGTCAGGGACTCAGTCAACCTCCTGGTAAGATGGAATACTCCTTTCCAACACTCCGCCAACATGTGCCTTTCTGAACGTCTCCTCTTATAGCGCCTTTAAATGAAGTACTCCTAGTACTGAGTTACACTGGAGTTCCTCCTGTTCGATGTTCTTATGAACTCTACTTGTACGGCAGACAGCTGTAGCCTCCTTCGGGGACTCCTTGCTACTAAGTCCCGGCTCACTATCCAGTTGCTGTTGTGCCCCCAAGTCTTGTGTGGGAATAAAGCGGTCACTACTTCTATTTCTCTGGTGTCTGCTGCAGGACCATTAGTATCCATACAACCTCGGGGACCGGGCCCCGGCCTTGCGCTTAGAACTTCTAGGAAGGGTTCTCTTCTAACCCACGTCCTCTGTTCTCTTTTACTCCTCACGTTCCGTACTAATCTTTATTTCTATGGAGAATCAGGCTTTCAGTCTAAGTTGCTCTCTCTCTCTCTCTTCCCTTCCTGTGCCAGCAGACCCAGGTCACTGGGATCTGCTGCAGCACTTCCATCCATCTATCCCGCTCTCTGGGGATCTCCTTCTATCTCCCAACTCACTAACCAACTGACTCTAAAATCCCAAACTCTTCCCGCTCTTTGTAATGTAAACTAACTCCACCCACCTCCCAGCACGTTGGGTGCTTTGCTATACTCCAAGCAGGGAGCCACCGAAGGTGCTTTGCTACACTACTTTTTAGTGTGGGGTGCAGGTGTTGGAGTGTGGTCAGGGGTCTCCACCTTACCTGGATGGTGGGGTACCACACCTCAGGAGGAGGTGCAGTACCTCTGTGGCGACTGAGCCTCAGGGGCGCCACATAAGGTTCCAATTTGCAGTGTGACAGCCAGTGTGACAGGAAGAATGGGCTCCGTCAGCAGTTGCCCAGAAAGGGAGGCAACAACCAGGGGCGAACAACCTGTTGATTAGGAAGCTGAAGCTGACAAACTAAGTTGGAATGGATGAGGTTGGCAATGGATCTAAATGGGCACCACGGAAAGAGACTTCTTTCCCGAAACCAAGGTGATTTGGATCAACAGTTTTGGAGAGTTAACTCCCATCCAGGGTTATCTCTTCAACTGCTGCAAGATGCTGGAGGCCTCAATTGACACAGACAAATATAATGTCCCTCACCTCCACATTACTTGCACATGATGTCTCAATACCTTCGCTATCACTCTTGTACAGAGAGTATGGCTCACCCTACTTGCATAAGCTCTCCAGAAGGAGGTAAAGCTTGTGGCAGCATAAATACTGAATGGTTGGAACCAACCTAGGAAGTTTCCCAAAAAAGCAGACACTTGAGTCTGTTCTTGAGCTTGCACATGGAAATGGAGATCAATTCTAGAACTGAGGTGTATAAGGGCATCTAAAGAGGATGGTAGATCTCTGCATGCCAACTCATCCTTGATGCGACCAGGCTCGCCTTGCCAGAAGATTGCCACCAGGGCTTCTTCAAAACCTGAATAGCTTTGTTACCAAGGTGCAGAAGCCTAAGGCATTGAGCCACGGTATCTGTATCATGTCTTAGAGTCTGCAGGGAAGAAGCAGTAGACAAGTTGCGGCCATGTTCCTCGATTACTGACTTGGACATCTCCAAGAATCTCCCAACATCGCGTGTCTTGGGACCTCAATGCTCACAAATAGGGTTTGCCCAAACCAGAGCTTGTCCAGACAGCACAGAGACCATGAAGGCAAGGAAAAGATGAGCGTGGAGATTGAAGTGGATCTGGAGCTGGTTAATGACGCTGCAGAGTCTTTTTCATTGCGGGACGGAAGTAGAAGCTGGAGCTTAGCTGCTCCACCAGACACTGAAACTCCAGGCAGGTGTCCTGGAGACGATGTTGATGCTGAGGAAGACAGAGCAGGATAGGGTGGACACAGAAGCAGACATATACTGCAGCTAAGATGCCATCACATTAATGCATAAGCTGGTCTTGATGCTCACATTGAGAATAGACCTCCTTGTACAACACTTGTACTGACATCTTGGGATCCCTTGGTCTTGAGTTGTCAGTGGGGTCCATGGCCGAATGCACTGCAATGGTGGTGGGTGTGGACCCACTGCGCCACAAGCCAGGCTTATCCAGAAGGGGTGTGACAAAGCCACTACTTGGTTTTCACTAGAGCCTCTGGTGGTGAGAACAGGCTTGCCCGCTGGTAGTCGCCACGTATAACTCCAGGGCATTCCCCAGGACTGCAGCAGCTGGCCGGAGGGTCAGAGGCATGGGTACGTGACCAACGTGATGACCACAGTGCATATGGTGGCACTGAGGAAGCATACAGGTTACTGCCGTGACGTCCCCTCAATGGGTTGAGGGGACGAGGGAAGTAAGCTTCTGCTGGCAGCTAATCTACCTTCGGAACATAGTATAGGGCACTTTGAAATACAACAAGTCCATTTTTTTCCTCTGACATCGGTTGAACGTATGTCAGACGAGAATCAAATACACATTTGATGGTCAGCTAGTGAATCATGAACTTATTTGCAAATGTCAAAACCCAACTTGCTCGTTTTTACTTATTTATAAGCCTTCTTGGGGAAATTGTTTCTGCCTTACGTCCGAACAGGCGCGGACTGACCCATAGGGGAACAGGGGAATCCCCCTATGGGCCCATGTGCAGATCTGGGTCCCCAACCCCACTGTAAGGGAAGTACTTGGCATAATTCACTTGATTTACTCTGTACAGAGCATATCATCACTCATTAACCAAACTAGCCAAGTTTATTATTATATAAAAGCATAAGTACATTTGTGAACGACGGAAGTGTAATATTTGTATGCAGGTGAAAAGTTGGCCCCCCCATAGTCAATGTTACTGGTGGGCCCTGGGCACCCAGTCCGACACTGCGTCCGAATGGTGCAGCTGCTGCTGCTGCTTTTGCTTCTGCAGCTATTTGATCGTGTTCTTAATTGCTCACTGCATATAAGGATGTAACATTCGACTTCTGTATAGTTTAGTTATGACTTGTGCCGTATGCTGGTAGCGGGGTAGTATAATATAGTATACGAGGTCTGCGCTTTGTGCATTTTTCTCCAATAGTTTATATCAGCCCCACAGGCCGATTTCAGCTTTGCTACAAATTTTATTTCTGACAATTTGGGAAAAAAGAAAAGCTTGTGACGCTGCAAATCTGGGGAGTATGGCTCCTGTTCTCACAATGAAACACATTTATTATCTGTCTGAAAGCCCCCTCTGACCTTGTTTCACAGCTTTGTACGATTAGCAGGGAAATGAATTTACAAATTTGCCATCGTACATAACACCAGAGCCATCTTTTCTTCTTCTGTCCCAAAAGGTTATACCACAGCTTTCATGTAATATTAATGGCATTATTATTACTTTGGGAGTTGAGTGAGCTCATTGCAGGTTAACTCTAAAGATGCTAACACCACTGCAAAATATGTAGCTGTACAGAAGCTGAGGTTTGTAATTGCGCAGCCATTTCTAGCCCTCTATAGAGCGTTCTAGTCAATATTCACAAAGTAATCTGCTGACCAATACAGCATTAAGCACTGACTAAATCCTTCCTGGCCAGGAGGCATCATCTCATTCTAGATATTGCAAGCTCATAAAGGAATCAGTATCACCATCTCAGGCCAGACAATATATTCTGTGTCAGTCCATTGCTTTCACATTGAATGCAGGAATGGTATAATTGAAGAATAAAGAAAGATAAAGCATCCTTGAGGTGTAAGATCATATTGTGAGGAACTACACAAATAATAGATCAGGGTGATAGATAAAATGATTGTCTCTAAGCTCTCTATAGGTGGCCATACAAACTAAGCTAAGGTTAGTTGAACCTGGTAATTGCGAATTTGAAATATTCAGCATCCCTAATTTAGGAATTAAAGTATATGTCCATCATCTTCGACACCATTTTTTTTCCATCTAAAAAGGTTTAAAATAGCAAAAAACACTGGCCGTAAAAACAGCCCAGTGAGTAGATTTACTAATGTGTCAGCACATTTTGGCAAATAATGCTGCATCAAGCTTTACACCTATTTATAATATTTTCAGACAGTTGTTGCGCCTCATTTGATATAGGTGTGTAGCGGAAAAGAATTATGTGTTAGAGGAAAAAGTTCAGAGCTCAAAATGGATCAAAATGCGCCAACTTGCAGCAATGCAATCCAACCAAAACGTGGTGCAAAGATACACAAAAGTGTCTAAAGATGCACCAAACTGATCACCTGCCATGACACATTTTTATACAATTTACTCTAAGTTTACACTAACTACATAGTAGACAAGATTAGTAAATGTGTCCCAGTGACATTGAATATAAAAGAATATTAGAGTCACAAAGGGAATAGTGATGAGTAGAGTTGAGCGACTTTTGGTTTTTTAGGGTCGAGTTTCGTTTTGTGAAACCCGACTTTTCCAAAAGTCGGGTCGAGCAAGATCGGCCTATTATAGGGAAAAGTCGGGGTCGTCCCGAAACACGAAACCCAATGTAAGTCAATGGGGAATAAAAGTCGGCAGTGAGAGGAGGACAGGAAACACACCTACAGTGCCCATTTGAATGCCAAAAGCATCAATTCTTCTTACTTAAGCTTGTCAACCTTAATTAACTTCATAATACAAGTTACGCACTGAAAAATGGGGGTTATTTGGCTAAAGTTGTGGGGGGGTAGGGCTGGCTCCAGGTTTTCATGTGCCCTGGGCGAAAGAGCGCCCCTTTAACACATACCACAACTCATCATGCTCCGATACGGCAGAGAAATAGCGGTATAGTACAATGAAAAATACTTCACTTTTTACATCTCATGACGAGGCCCATCTATTTCTCCATACAGAATCATTGGTCCCATATAATGTTTGAAACAGTATATGATGAGCTCCACATAATGCTACAGTATATGTTGGTCCCCATGCATGAAGCTCCACTGTCTTATGGGCCCAAATAATGCTCCAAACATAATGGGCCACATTTCTAATGCTCTAGTGTATAATGGGCCCTGTAAATGCTGCTCCAGTGTCTGATGTCCACCTTTGGAATGTTCCAGTGTATGGTGGGCCCCATCTATCATTCTCCAGAGTATAGTGCTCCCCAAAAATTGCTGTCCCAACATTGAAAACAATCAAATAAGTCTCCTCGCTAGGGAATCCCTGTACTAGTCTGGACTCCTCGTCGTCCCCATCTTCCATCTCACTGCATAGTATTTCAACCTTGCAAGTGCTGTGATCCTGAGCAAGCAGGGGGGGCCCACTCGTTGGCGACGGCACTGGCACAGGGCCCCTGATAGTACGGTGGTGTGTCTGATGGCGGGTGGGCCGAACCTGCACTTTCATCTGCAGCTTCCTCTTTGTCACCGTGTAAGATGAAACTGTATATGGGAAGGGTAACCTGAGTTTCATCAGGGTCAGATTCAGGCCGTGTAGCGTGCGAGGGGAATGTAGTGGCCTGGGTCAATGTACCAGCAGATTCATCGAGCAGTGGCTGGGCATCAGTGCACTTGTGTCGCCCCCAGGAGTACGGTCGCCACAGTGGCATTACCTTCCTCCTAGGGAGTGTGATGTCATGCTTGGGAGCAACGAAGGATCTCTCTAGCAGGTTAACTGATTGGGCGGCGTTATTCCCACGAGTCATGACCCTCCAAGCAGCGTTCATGAAGGCAAAGTGTTTGTGTTACGTGGGCAGTATGGTTGCAAAGCTGAACCTTAAAGGAATGTCCAGAAGGGCACCACCAGGAGTGGAGCCTACGGTTAAATTTGACTCCACCTGGGAAACCTCAACCATGCCAGCTACAGAAAAGATGCACACATTGCAAGCTTAATTCCGTTAACGAACGAGACTCCGTCATGCCCCGCGGTCCGAGTCCGGCTTACTAGAGGGACACGTGAGGCTCTGGCACATGAGATTGGCCAATAACTGATGTGTCATGCCCTTACATGTCCGTGGCTGCATGTGCGCTACACTGAAAAGGCCAGCGTTTGTCGCTTACAGGTGCAGATAACCCGCTGAACAACGTTAGTGATGGGGATCACTGATTACAATTATTACCCGCGAACGATGATTTCCCAGTAAGTGCAGGTCAACCGCAGTTCCGGAATTAGGCCTAACCGTCATTCCTGAAAAAATGAAAAACTTACGTGTGCAAACCACAGGTGCTGTAGCTTGCTTAACAGCTCGCCAGCCGTTCTCACGCCCAGTATGGATTAAACGTGATTGCACAAAGGTGAGAAAGGGTACCGTATCCCCAGATAACATGTATGGATAGCATAGTGTACACATTCAAAATATATGTCTTTACATCAGGAGGCAGGCTCAGACGGTGTTAGGCCCAGTATGGCTTGCACGTGATTGCACAAAGGTGACAAAGGGTACCGTATCCCCGGATAACATGTATGGATAGCGTACACATTCAAAATATATGTCTATACATCAGGAGGCAGGCTCAGACGGTGTTAGGCCCAGTATGGATTGCACGTGATTGCACAAAGGTGAGAAAGGGTACCGTATCCCCGGATAACATGTATGGATAGCGTACACATTCAAAATATATGTCTATACATCAGGAGGCAGGCTCAGACGGTGTTAGGCCCAGTATGGATTGCACGTGTTTGCACAAAGGTGAGAAAGGGTACCGTATCCCCGGATAACATGTATGGATAGCGTACACATTCAAAATATATGTCTATACATCAGGAGGCAGGCTCAGACGGTGTCAGGCACAGTATGGATTTGACGGCCCAGACTACACAGCGGAGGAGCCTGGAGAGGTAAAGATTGCAAATGCTGGGGCCCTGCCCAAGCAAGGGGGGCCCACTCGTGGGCGTCGGTACTGGCACTGGGCCCCTCATAGTACGGCGGTGTGTCTGACGGCGGGTGTGCACCACCACCGTCAGAGACACTTGATTGCACTATGAGGGACCCTGTGCCAGTCCCGCGCCCAAGAGTCGGCCTACCCACCTGTCCAGGGCAACGGCACTCACACGGTGTCGTGCGCTAGGTGGTGACCCCGGCCATGGGGGGGGAGGCAGCACAGTTAGGGAGTTTTAGAAAGTGGCATATGTTGATGTTGGACATTCAGCTGATGCAAAAGGCGATATAGGTGAAGTCCCAGGAAGAGGTGGACCAAAGCAAGCCATTTTTCTGTCACCCTATGTGTCATCAGGGGAAGGTGGGACAAAATCCTTGGAAACCCATGCATGGTTCATTTTAATGAAGGTTAGATCATCCATATTTTGGGTTGACAGACGGGGTTTTTTTTCTGTCAGGATTGATCCAGCTGCACTGAAGACTCTTTCCGATAGCACACTTGCAGCTGGGCAAGCGAGCTCCTGTAAGGCATATTGGGCCAATTCAGGCCAGGTGTCCAGTTTAGCAGCCCAATAGTCAAAGGGGAATGACCTGTGTGGGAGAACATCGATATGGGAGGAAAAGTAGTTTGTAACCATAGTTGACAACTGCTGTCTCCTGTCACTTTCCATCGATGCAGTATTACCAGTTGTGTGAGCGGTACTTGAAAAATCAGTCCACAACATTGTCATGAAACCCCTGTCTCCAACGCCACTTCTGCTGTGTGCACCATGAACACCTCTGCCAAGCTGCCCCTGGCCCGTACGGCTCGTGTGAGAACCATCACCGCTGCTGTGTGCTGGGAATGCCTCAAGCAACCAATTTACCAGAGTTGCTTGTTTATTAGCCAATATTAGGTCAAGGTTCTCCTGTGGCATGATGTTTTGTAATTTGCCTTTATAGCGGGGATCCAGGATGCTGGCCAACCAGTAGTCGTCATCGTTCATCATTTTGGCAATGCGGGGGTCCCTTTTTAGGATCTGCAAGGCATAATCTGACATGTGGGCCAATGTTCCCGGTGTCAATGATGCACTGCGAGTGCTGGTTGGAGGAGCACTTTCTGGCAAATCCACATCCCTCCAGTCACGCACAAACCCTGTACCAGACCTTGCCACGCCAACATTTTCACTTGCCCCACGAGATGCATCCTCCTCCCCTAAGTAATCATCCCCATCATCATCATCCTCCTTCTCCTCTTCTTCCTCCACCTCGTCCAGGAGAGGTCCCTGAGCAGACAATGGCTGAATGTCATCAAGGATTCCCTCCTCGACAACATTGGCTGCAGACGCCTGCTCCTTAAGGTGCGTCAAAGTTTGCATGAGCAGACGCATAAGTGGGATGCTCATGCTTAGGATGGCGTCGTCTGCGCTTACCAGCCGTGTGCATTCCTCAAAACACTGAAGGACTTTACAGAGGTCTTTCAGCTTCGACCACTGCACACCTGTCAACTCCATGTCTGCTCTCAAAGTGCCTGGCCGTGTATCCTCCCACAAATGCATTATGGCCTGCCTCTGCTCGCACAGCCGCTCCACCATGTGTAGGGTGGAGTTCCACCTTGTTGCAATGTCGATAATGAGGCGGTGGTTGGGAAGGTGGAGCAATCGCTGCAGGTTCTGCATACGAACGGAGTGTACAGGCGACCGGCGGATGTGCGCGCACAGTCTTCGCACCTTCTGGAGCAGGGCTGTTAACTCCGGATAATTTTTGAGGAAGCACTGCACCACCAGGTTCAAGGTGTGAGCCAATCAAGGTATGTGGCTGAGTTTTGAAAGGGCTATGGCTGCCACAAAATTACGGCCGTTATCACTAACTACCTTGCCTGCCTCAAGATGTACACTGCTCAGCCATGACTCAGTTTGTCGCTTCAAGTACTCGGCCAGCACCTCGGCGGTGTGTCTGTCGCCCAAACACATCATCTGCAACACAGCCTGCTGACGCTTTCCACTAGCTGCTCAATAGGGGGACACCTCGTGTGCAACAGTGGCAGCTGCAGATGGAGTGCTCGTACGACTGCGCTCTGTGGACGAGCTTTCGCTTCTGGAGGAGGAGGAGGAGGGTCGAATGCCTACAGCCAACTGTTTCCTATACCGTGGGCTAGGCAGCACTGTCCCACCACCGCTGTCCCCTGTGGACCCTGCATCCACCACATTAACCCAGTGCGCAGTGATGGACACGTAACGGCCCTGGCCATGCCGACTGGACCATGCATCAATTGTGAGGTGCACCTTTCCACTCACTGACTGCTTGAGTGCATGGACAATGCGGTCTTTTACATGATGGTGGAGGGCTGGGATGGCTTTGCGAGAGAAGAAGTGGCGACTGGGTAGGTCATAGCGTGGTACTGCATAGGCCATGAGTTCGCGGAAAGCTGCGCTTTCCACCAACCGATAGGGCATCATCTCAAACGAGATTAGTTTGGCAATGTGGGCGTTCAAACCCAGTGTATGCGGATGAGAGACTGAGTACTTTCTTGACCTACTCATAGTGTCTGGGAGGGTGAGCTGGACTTGAGAGCTGCATATGGTGGAAGTAGCGGTGGACAGGGCGGACTGAGAGAGGGTTGATGATGGTGATGGAGTTGGTGTTCTTTCTGATGGCCTAGATTCAGTATTTCGTTGATATAACAGTGGGATTCCCTGACTGCTGTGGCCTTGCAACGACACCTCAACATTTGCTGCTGTGCTAACCGGTGGGCTTACAGTGGGGGAAACAATGTAGCGTTGCTGACTACCTTCTTTGTGATCAGTTGCACATGTGGCACTTGAGGTTTGGTGTTGTGTCCACGCTTGCAAGTGCATGGTGGTTAAATGTCTAAGCATGCAACTGGTATTCAAATTTTTCAGATTTTTCCCTCGGCTAAAGGTCTTTGCGCACTTCTTACAGATAACCTTGGCCTGATCATGAGGATTTTGTTCAAAAAAGTGCCACACTGCACTCTTCCTACTTTGGCAGACATTTTGCGGCCTAGCACGCTGTGATCTTTTGACCCTCTGGACAAGCTGTCCAGCAACTCTTTTGATTTTTGGAACCTGTCTTTGGAGTGCTCCGGGCCTGCCAGATAACAGCTGTTGCGATGTCGATGTCTGCTGTGGATGCTCCTCATCTGAGCTATTGGAAGCAGCACCCTCTTCCCCCAATGGATGCCAATCTGGGTCAACAACTGGGTCATCCATCACCTCCTCTTCAATGTCATGTGCACCTTCCTCTGTGTCACCGTGTATGGTGGTATAGTGTGCGGGAAGGGGCACCTGAGTCTCATCAGGGTCAGAATCTGGCTCTGTACACTGCGAGGACAATGTAGTGCTCTGAGTGAATGTCCCAGCAGAATCATCTATCAGCGGCTGTGCATCAGTGCACTCCATGTCAGATTCATCTTGGCCTGGGTAATTCACCATTTCACTTGATAATCCAGGCATGGAATGTGAAAACAGCTCCATGGAGTAATCAGTAGTATGGCCTGCGTCATCCTTCAATCTTGGTTGGGGTGAAGGACACAAGGAAAGGTGTGGTTCATGAACATGAGCCTCCAATGACGACTCAGTGCTTTTACTTTTTACAACTGAAGAAGAGGAGGCGATAGAGCTGGAGGCTGAGTCAGCAATGTAAGACAAAACTTTTTCCTGATGCTCTGGCTTTAAAAGCGGTTTGCCAACTCCTAGAAAACTAAGCCTTCGAAGCCTTATGGAGCCAGACGATGACGCAGGCTCAACACCTCCTGCATTCGGTCCTATTTTGCTCTTGCCACTACCATCAGATCCAACACCATCATTACCAGCTGCCAACCCCCGCCCAATTCCACGGCCTCTTCCACCAGCCTTCCTCATTTTTTGTAGAAATGTAGACAAAATCCAACAAACTATATAGTAATGTAAAACAAGGTACAAGGTGTCTATAGGACAGGGGAGATTTTGAATTTCTGCACACACTTGTGGACACTGGACACTTTTGGATTGTGTGAGGCCCACTGAATATCACAGCGCTATGTCACAGGCTCGATGGCACAGGTGTGAAAAAAGTGACTACAGGATCACAGAGATTTTGAATTTCTGCACACACTTGTGGACACTGGACACTTATGGATTGTGTGAGGCCCACTGAATATCACAGCGCTATGTCACAGGCTCGATGGCACAGGTGTGAAAAAAGTGACTACAGGATCACAGAGATTTTGAATTTCTGCACACACTTGTGGACACTGGACACTTATGGATTGTGTGAGGCCCACTGAATATCAGAGCGCTATGTCACAGGCTCGATGGCACAGGTGTGAAAAAAGTGACTACAGGATCACAGAGATTTTGAATTTCTGCACACACTTGTGGACACTTATGGATTGTGTGAGGCCCACTGAATATCACAGCGCTATGTCACAGGCTCGATGGCACAGCTGTTAAAAAAGTGACTACAGGATCACAGAGATTTTGAATTTCTGCACACACTAGTGGACACTGGACACTTTTGGATTGTGTGAGGCCCACTGAATATCAGAGCGCTATGTCACAGGCAGAAATTGGCTAGTGTATCACAAACTATAAGGTGTATGTAGAATTGGGCAGAATAGAAATCTCCCTAGAGTGTAGGTCTGTAAGAACGGAACAAGTCCTCCACTTATCCTTCCACAGTGACACACAGATAGCTTCACTGTGGCCGTGATAACAGCCGTTACACGGTACTGAGAGGAGCGTGCACGTACACGGCTGTCCGGTGTACGTAAAATTGTCAAGCTCCGTGTTTTTTAAGTATACGGACTGACACACGCTGTCTCTCTATAGTTTTGAATGTGATCAAACAGCAAATATATTTAACTGTTTGAAAGCTAGACAAAACTAGTAGGTGCAGGTCTGTAAGAACGGAACATGTCCTCGACTTATTCTCACAGAGTGATACACAGATAGCTTCACTGTGGCTGCGATAACAGCCGTTACACGGTACTGTGTGAGGAGCGTACACCGCTGTATGGTGTGAAAAAATGCACGCTCAGTACCTCTGCAGGACAAAAAAAAAAATTGGGATTGCTTTTAAAAAAGCAGTTTGCAGAGCAGTGGGTAAACAGCAATGCAGCTGTCAGGAAGCCTTAGAAGGCAGCCTAACAACTAACACCGCTGATCCACCACAATATAGCCTCCCCTTGCACTGCACACACAGTGACTGGTGTGTTGTACAGGCAAAATCGCTAGCAGCAGAAGCAGTTTTTTTTCTTCTTCCCTGCCTAACGCTCTCCCTACAGAATCAGCAGCAGCAACCTCTCCCTATTCTAAGATCGGCAGAAGTAAGATGGCGGTCGGCGTGCACGCCCTTTTATAACCCCTGTGACGCCCACCAAAGCAAGCCAATCACTTGCATGCCCTTCTGAAAGATGGTGGTGACCCCTGCCTATGTCATCACGTTGCCCACAGTGTCCGTGGATCCTGATTGGCTGAAAAAGAGCGTAAAACAAACTTTTGAAACGCGTCTTTGGCGCGTAAGTCGCCGACCTCGTGGCCGACCTCATCCTAGGGTCGGGTTTCGTTTCATGAAACCCGACTTTGCCAAAAGTCGGCGACTTTTAAAATTTTTCGACCCGTTTCGCTCAACTCTAGTGACGAGTGAGTATACTTTTTACTTGGGTTTCCACGAGCATGGTCGGGTGATCTCCGAGTATATTGGCACGCTTGAAGATTTAGTTTGTGTTGCCGCAGCTGCTAGACAGCCTGAATACATGTGGGGGTTGCCTGTTTGTTAGGAAATCCCCACATGTATTCAGGCTGTCTAGCAGCCGCGAATCATGCAGCTGAGGCGACAAAAGCTAAATCTCCGGGCACGCCAAAATACTCAGAGGAAACCCGAGCATGCTCCTGAAATCTCGAATAACGAGTATACTCGCTCATCACTAAAGGGGACGATTTATCAAAGTGTTTTTGCATGAAAACTGGCGTATAACACTTTAAAACCTTGCAAAATGTTTGAACAAAAACTTTGCAACTTTTGGCATTTTCACTCGAAGTTCCAAACGGCTCTGACAGAATGTGCAGAGCTGGGGAGAAGCCGGGGTATTTAATCAATCGGCTGAAAGTTGCGAAATACATTATCCCAGAAATAGTACAGAGACACCTGGGAAGCTAAGAAAGTGCAATAGGGTCTCATCTGGTGGTGAGCAATGGTAAAGGAGACAAAACAGTTGCTCGCCTGAGACAGTTGTGCATTGCACAACAATATTAGAGATTGGAAGTAATCAGCTGCTGCAGATCCGCCGCTAAAACCAGAAATGCCAAGGGTAAGATAATGTGGTTCCTCTGCGCCGCTGGTGAAAACCCACAGGAATGATCCACGAAATTCAATACATTATGTCATTTACTGAGTCTCATGGATTATTCCTGTGGGTTGTCACAAGTAGAGCCGAGGAACCACATTATCTAACCCTTGGCATTACCCCAGAAATGTTATTCCAGTCCTAGACTAGATTATCATTTCTGGCTAGACACACACACTAATAAAATGCGCAGCTGATAATGAAAGCGCCACATCTTATTCTTGCATGCCCCTTATTAACACTTAATGAATCGGAGAAATTCACCTAAATCTTCTAGACTACAGTGAAAATTGAGCAACAAGGTCCCCTGTGTAGGGTAATTGGATCCTCTCATGCACCAGGCCCTAGAGCCAATGCGACTTGTGCATTCCCTGCGACAAGAATAGAGATGCGTGAAGAAGAACTTAAAAGTTCGGGCTTGGTACCAAACTGTTAAACGCCAAACAAGGACTTCTCCGTTGCAATGTTCGGACTTCCGGAAGGAGATAGAATATTTTTGAAGCTCAAAACTTTGTGTCCTCATTGCTTTCAATGGGTTTGGGGTTCTGGTTCAAGTTCAGGTAAATTTCTGGTAAAGTTACAGATGAGCGTACCCTTCCACGGGTCTGCTCATCCCCTAACCAAGATTCTTCTACAGGTGGACAAGAGGTCATGGGATTGAAAAAAACACTTAATTGTGAAAATGGTCACTTGGAAGTGTACACGTATGGTATATTTCACTAATATTTTATTTGTAAAGTAGCCTTCTGGGTTTTTTTTTAGTATTTGGCCCCAAAAAATAATCAAGGTGGAAAAGTGGAATGAAATTAAGGAAAATTAGGTTTGTTGTTGTGAACATTCTTAATACTTACTGGTGCACGTCGCCTCTGGTAGATCGGTATCTGCCCTATAATATCCATTTCGGCACACACAGATCGGGGAGGCCTCGGCGGTAGAACGACTGTTGGCAGGACAAGGTGCACATATTCCTAGGCCTTGATTAGCTTTAAACATGCCAGCAGGACAGGCTAGAAAAAAAGAGAAGATAAATCAGGATATTATTTCATGCTATTTGTGGTTTATAGCACAACATACAAGAAATAGGAAGCACATGGCCGGAGGTATGGGACATTTTCCAAGTGTCACCGTGTCTAGATGACAACTTGAAGGTCACTGAAAGCCAGACATTTGTGGCTGCACGCAGATAATCAGTCAGTCAGACTGCTGTCTCCATTCAATGTCAGATTTGGAATCGAGGCAGGTGAATCAAACAGACTGAGTCAGGGATATGTTTTCTTGTGTTTCAATTGATTTCCAATCTACTGTCTGTGTCAACACTTAAATATGTACTGCGACTTAATACTACTTAGTAAATATGTATTCTAATGCATAAAGCAGCCGTGTGTTGTAATCCTTAGCTCATTGGCATCTACCTACCATCCTTGTACATTTTATGCAAAAAGTTAAAGAAATTAAACTTAGTAGAGGTATCTACAAATAGTAGTGGTCACAGTTTTGTATTAGGACTCATATTTACAGTGGTGTAGAAAAGTTTATGGACCCTTCAGTGCAATACCATACCATTAGTGCAATCTGGGCAGACGCAGGAGGGCCCAAGGGGCAGGGGGAATTCTGAAATATGATGAGCTGTTGAACTGCAAAAAGTCCATATACTGTTCATGCAAAGGGCCCTCTTCTATTTGTGTTCACTCATGGGTGGATTCATGAACATTAGCTAAAGTGAAAGAGGCCTTTAGTTACTTAGAGGTTACCTTAGGTTCTTTTGTAACCTCGGAGACTATGATAGGTCTTGCTCTTGAAGTGATCTTTATTGGTCAACCACTCCTGGAAAGATAATAATGGTCTAGAATTTCCTCCATTTGTTCACACTCTGTCTACCTGTGCATTAGTGAAGTCCACACTCTATAGAGATCACTTTGTAATCTTTTTGAGCCTGATGAGTATCAACACATCTTCTCCTGAGTCTTGACATTCTCAGAGACTAGCGTCTCATCAAGAGAAATTGACATGCTGCTGTCTGGAAAGACACGTCACATGACAGTCTCCGCAGGTGATCCGCGGGCGTCTGTGGGCGCATAGTGAACATGGGATTTCTTCCACTATGCTGTAACATCTGGCCGCTGAAGGTTTGACGCTGCATATGTACGCAGCAACACCGGATCATGTGAACAAACCCTCAAGGTTCACATACTTTTGCCACTCACAGACATGTGATATTGGACAATTTTCCTCAATAAATATAAAATAGTGATGAGTGAGTATACTCGTTGCTCAGGTTTCTCCGAGCATGCTCGGGTGTCCTCTGAGTATTTTGGCGTGCTCGGAGATTTAGTTTTCGTTGTCTCAGCTATATGATTTGCGACTACTAGACAGCTTGAATACATGTGTGGAATGCCTGTTTGTTAGGGAATTCCCACATGTATTCAGGCTGTATACAAGTCACAAATCATGCAGATGAGACAACGAAAACTAAATCTCCGAGCACACCAAAATACTCAGAGGACACCTGAGCATGCTCAGAGAAACCCGAGCAACGAGTATACTCGCTCATCACTAATAAAAAACCATAAAGTATATTTCTGACTCATTCACTTGATTTGGTTCTCTTTATCTACTTTTAGGATTTCTGTGAAACTCTTGTGTCATTTTAGGGCTCACAAACTTTCAAACAGCACTTTATGCTGTATTAATATTAGCTCTGAAAGACCATGATTAACCTTTATTCTGAATAATGTATGTGATTTACTCATCTAGTGCGTGCACATGTATATAGCCGCTTATATGATGTGTCAGAGAATACTGCAAATGGTGGACCTATTAACAATAAATCAGTCCTTTAAAAAAATAAAGGTATGGCCTTCTTCAGACATCTAGTATTCATGTGCATGTTCGAATCCTGTATTTCACGCATAGAAAACATATCCATAGTAGTCTATGGGGCTTTTGACTTGTCTGTGGTTTTTTTGCAAAGCAATTTGTTTGTAGTTTTTAAGGTTGAAGGTAGACTTCATCAAGTTCAACCTATAGCCTAACATGTTGATCCAGAAGAAAGCCAAAACCCCACGAGGCAGACACTAATAGCCCCATATTAGGGGGAAAAAATCAGTCCCGACCCCACATACGGCAATCAGACTAGTTCCCTGGATGAACGCCCTATCATAGAATCTATTGCCCATAACCTGTAATGTTATATTTATCAAGAAAGGCATCCAAGCCCTCCTTGTGCTTTTATAGTGAATCCAGCATTACAACATCATGTGGCAGAGAGTTCCATAGTCTCACTACTCTTACAGTAAAGAATCTGCACCTATGATTATGATTAAACCGTATCTCTATGTAGAGGAGGCCCCCTTGTCCCCGTCTCAAGCCTAGGAGTAAAAAGCTCCTTAGAAGGATCTGTACTGACCCCGCATGTATTTGTACATTATAAGATCCAATCACATTGTATTACGCACAAAATAAAAAGATCAGTATATCATCCAAGTGTTGTCCATTTTCATCTTCTTAACGGTTAGGAAAATGCTGTATGATAAAATAGGTATGCTGCACTGATGGTAAAAATGGACACAGACCAAAAATATAGGAATATCAGATCAAGCACCCATTTTTCTTGTAAGTAAAAACCCACTAAAAACAGAGGGCTAAATGAGGCCTAAATTCATGTTTACTGACATAATCAGACGCTATTGCATATTGATAATTTCTTCTGCCAAGTTATTGTCATCAGACTCATTTTCTGTAATAAGTATTTTGCTTTTAACCCTGGAAGAAATGCAAAAAGGAAAAAAAAAGGCTAAAAGCAGCCGCCACTCCTGACACTGCAATCAATTTCTCCTCATCATCGACTAATATCCAGAAAGAAGCAGAGAGTGACAGGTTAAAGGGCTTCAATAAAGATTAGCCAGACCGTATCTTCAAAAGGAAATGGCTTGAAAAAGTGGTTATTCCACCGGCTTCTATTAATTTCCTTTCTCCTGGTTACCTGAAGAAGCCTCATATCCTGACATGGAGGAGATGGGGAATGCGGCCTCCTTCCTTTATCCCAATCAGAAGCACAGGAGCACTCGACACTTAACCCCATCAAGGCACCCATAGCTCACAGCCCTGCAATCAGCCCAGCTCCCTATGCAAGGACACAAGGTGATCACTCTTACTGTGGCTACATTTACTGAAAATGCATTAAAGCCGAAATTCGCAGTCATCTATCTTCTCGTTCAACCTTCACCAAGATATTACTACACGGAAAAGTAATACAGTGTGGGACACACACAGCAGCGCAGCCTTATATGCAGATCGTTCATACTGTATAAGGGTGAACAGCATCAGCGTAGACCTGCAAGTATTGGCGCTTCTGTAGTGCCCAGGTATGGGGTACCCCGCCTACAGTGTATAATAATGGTGTCTTCTTATGTGGCAGATGAGCCTTTGTGTGCTCTGTATATGGGCATATTCATATGTTTTGATTTTTGCAGACCGAGAGTTGGCAGAAAAAAATAGGGCAGACCACTGTTTGTTTTAGGTTCAATTTGCATATCAAGCTCGTCCATTTAAAGGGAATATGTCAGCAGTTTTTAGCTATGTAATCTGAGAGCACCATGATGTAGGGGAAGAGTGCCTGTTTCCAGTGATGTGTCACTTACTGGGCTGCTCGATGTAGTTGTGACACAATCCCTATTTTCTCCATTGTAAATATTGAGCTCTGTATTATCCCGCCCACATTATCAGCAAGCTGCCAATCACTGGTGAGGGCAGGGGTTATACAAATTAGCCTGATTGTCCTGTATGTGAGACCTAGTCCTCTGTTGATAATCTTCTGCTGATAAAACACTGATTGTATTGAAACTACTCTACGCAGCCTAATAACTGACACATCTCTGGAATCAGGTTCTCTGCCAAAACATTCCGATGCTCTCGGATTAAAAAGCAAAAAGATGCAAAAAGATTCCCTTTAAGTGAATGAGCACCTTAAAAAAAACGGACAGCACGTTGACGGCATTTGTGTGCGATTTGAGTTCTGACTGTTTTTACTGTTTAATTGGTAAGAAAAGCTTTGAAACTTGATGTCTTTTTTGCATATAAGAAAAATGGATGCCGTATCGATGGTAAAAAATGGGCTGCACTGCAGACACACGAAAGCCGCATTCAGGCGCCAGGCCACCAGTTGGGCACCACATCATATCACCGATACAACTGCTAATTGTCATATAGTCTCATATAGAATTTATGGGAATGTAATTGACAATATCTTGGATCATTGGACATGTGAAAAATTATCCCATGTCCAAATTATTACTTGCATTACCAGGGGTGCACATAGGGTACCGGTGTCCTGATTAGAAGACAGGTAGGTCCAGCATTTTTTATTATAGTAAACATTTATTTCTTATGGAACAGAAAAGCAATAAAATGTTTTGCTGGCAGTCGTATTGTTTCCTAATGTCACAATGTATTTAGAGATAGGTACATTCACACTATCCATGGAGCCAACATGAGCTGAAGCCCCTCTCTCCAACGTCCCATTGTCGTCTGAAAACGGACATCCGTGAACATCTACCTTCTGCTCTAATGCTTGGACATCGTCCAGCCTGAGTCACGTACATACGGCCGAACCAGACTCCCTTCCAGAGCCGAACATAAGGACGGGCAATTAAAATATTGTATTAATATTAAACATACCAGAAAACACATACGTAAAATGCAATGACAGCTCGCATTGCCCCGCCGAGCCTCGTTGCAGTAGAAGACCATATGAGATTGCTTGCGTTAAGGCAGGACGGCTTATAATTTATTAAGGCTGTATAAAATAACGATACGTTCCACATTTTTTGGTTAATCACTGTTCTACTGCTGTCTAAATGTCATCTTCAGTGCTGTTATTTGTGAGGCTGGCGGTAAAAGGTAGCAGTTAGTGACAGTAAAATAATATGATGGGATAAAAAAAAGCAGAATGGTATTATTAGACACATACTTTATTTTTCATAGTTTCAGCAGCTCTCGATCCAGCAAATGATTTACTATGAGATCAGTCCAAGCATAAAAATAATAATAATTGTTATTATTATTATTATTTCAAATCCTGAAATTATAAAGTAGCATACGATGTACCACTTCCGTCTGGATGTCCCCGAATCCCACAATCCACTGCGCCACACCGGAAGTATGCTGACCACCATTTTGGAACACCCAAGTGGTGCCGCTGGGATCCAGGTCGCCGCTGCAATCCCGAACACCGTTGCGATCCCGACCGCCGCTGGGATCCCTGCGGCCGCTCGGATCCAGGTCACCGCTGCGATCCCAACCACCGCTGGGATCCCAGCTGCCAATCGGATCCAAGCCGCCGCTGCAATCACGAGGCTGTGAAAGGGGTGTAATGAGGGGATATAATGAGAGGGGTGTAATGAAGGGGGTATAATGAGAGGGTGTAATAAGGGGGTGTAATGAGAGAGTGTAATGAGGGGGGAGTAACGAGAGGGATGCCGCCGCCGGCCCCCGCCAGGGCCCACTGCCTGACTACACGCGCCGGATCCCGCCGGAAAGACCGCGGCTTGCGGACTGTGCTGGAGATGGGGTGCAGCCACCCTCTGGTGGTGCCGCACACCTTCTCCAGCACAGGCCGCAAAACACCGTCTTTCCTGCCAGCTGTGAGAGGGGTGTAACGAGAGATTGTAATGACGGGGGAGTAATGAGAGGGATGCCGCCGCCAGGCCCCCGCCAGGACCCACCGCCTAACTACACGCGCCGGATCCCGCTGCTGCCTGCCCACCCACCTCCGTGCAGTCACAGCTGGCAGGAAAGACCGCGGCTTGAGGCCTGTGCTGGAGATTGGGTGCGGCCACCCTCTCGTGGCGCAGCACCCCATCTCCAGCACAGGCCGCAAAACATCGTCTTTCCTGCTGGTTGTGACTGCACGAAAGTGGGTGGGCCGCCACCCACAACCTCACAAAGCTGCCCCCATCGTGATGTTACTGCCCTCCCGATGCGATAGCATCGGGCACACATCTAGTATAACAATAGGACTCTAAAAGAAATGAAACACAATTCCATTTTAGTGCATGAAATAAGTGTTTGATCACCTACTAACCAGCAAGAATTCTGGTCTCACAGACCTGTTAGTTTTTCTTTAAGAAGCCCTCCGACTCTGCACTCATCACCTGTATTAACTGCACCTCTTTGAACTCGTCACCTGTATAAAAGACACCTGTCCACACACTCACTTACACTCCAACATCTCCACCATGGCCAAGACCAAAGAACTGACTAGGGACACCAGGGACAAAATTGTAGATCTGCACAAGGCTGGGATGGGTTATAGGATATTAGGCAAGCAGCTTGGTGAGAAGGCAAGAACTGTTGTCACAATTATTAGAAAATGGAAGAAACACAAAATGACTCTCAATCTTCCTCGGTCTGGGGCTCCATGCAAGATCTCGGCTAGTGGGGTAAGGATGATTCTGAGAAAGTATTTGTAACATTTTTTTCCCTGAAGAACCCTAAAACTAAGAATAAAGACTCCTCCATATGATAACAGGAAGATAACTCTGCCTCCAGAGAATATTTTAAATAGAAGGGGGAGTTACCAGTGTGAGGCAAGTAACTAACACAGAGCAGGAAAACTGAACTTTGTCTTCTTACAAACATATTTTATGCTTCTCTTTGAGCTCTGTTGTAACAATATTACAAGCATATCTGCCTGTGAGAACTAAGCTGAGAGGAACCTGCAGATGTGTCAGGTATAATCACACACAGCTCTGCAGTGAGATCAGGAGAGCAGGGAGCGGCCATTACACATCACACTGGTAACTCTCCCTTCATGTAAAATACGCTCTGGAGGCAGAGTTATCTTCAGCGTCCTCCCTATAGCCTGAAAGAGGACATTTATTACCCAGTGGCGCTGTGCTGTCTCTGTAAGAAAACAGTCATTTTTCTTTGCTAATATTATACAAGCCTTTAAGACAGCTTTTACGGGGAACTTCACATTATTAGTGAATTGACTTAGTAGTAAGATCCCTCTAACATTGGCATCACATTTTTGCCTGGGTCACCTTAATACGCGGAGAAAAGTCTATATTGTGACATTGGCGTCTCCTTATTCAGTGACATCATCAAAAAGAACAAATGAAAAATTACACTTCTCCAATTATCTATAACTTGAAGTGGATATTACATGTCAAGACAAGTAGACAGAGGACCGTTCAGAACATAAAGGAACCAGAATGATATAATGTCTCAATTTTCTAGAGCGGAGAAGGAAATGTGCAGGCTGGAGAGGACTGAGTGAGCAATTCTTATCTGTCATACAAATCTGTTTTCGGAAACTCATTAAAATAATAGTGTGAAAGAAAAAAAAAAGAAAACTTTGAAAGCAAAACTTCAAAAAAAAAAATTTAAAAAAATGTTTCACATCTCATTTTTTTTTTCTTTGGTAAATGTGAAATGTGACTGAATTCCCTGCGGCGACAGAAAAGGTGAAGCTCGGAAAATGCTTGTTTGTAGCTTTCACGTGACATTTCTAAGGATAATTGTGTTAAACACAGAGGAGATAATAGCAAGGGAAGCGGCTGGACTGGAAATAGATAAATAACGACTGGCATAAGGGGTCTAATTAGCGGCACGGACGGTCAGACGTATTCACACTGAATTGTACTTCATTATGGAGGTGCGGCCGTGGCAGCGCGGAGCGATTGTCCTGCCATACACATAGACAAACACCAGCACAATTAAGGGCTATCAGCCATAATGGAGATGACCGGGAAGTGACTGAACACCAAAGAAAAGGTGATTAGCGCCGATGGACGGGGAGATGGTGAATAGACTTGGTGAAGGAATTAGAGGGAAACGTGGCACAAAATACTTAGGATGGACGATAATGACTACAATCATTTACTGGGTAATTTGCCCTGAGCTCGCAGCAGAGCCAAATTTTTTAGCATCTTTTAGGCCTCATTCACGAAACAATCACTGACCTCAGGAAGACCAGTCAAAGAAAACACTGCGGCAGCCGGCGAAGGCGCTCAATCAGTGAAATCCTAGGTGCAATGCTCCCTGGGAAATATGAATATGCAAATAAAGTCAGTGGAGCCTCATTTAAGAGTCTCAAACACGGGACTAGCCAGATCTTCCTCCAGGGAAGGACCCAGCCAAGCGGTGGCTCCTTTCGGAAACCACCATTACCACCATATTAAGTGGCCCTTTAAGTCAATATCCAGCTCTTTACAAGTTTACAGATATGACAATGGAAATACCAAGGCCAGGTATCCATCCACAGACAGCTGTTTCGGGGTGTTGCCCCTCATCAGTGTGGAGGCCTCATTCAGACATGCGTTTATCACATACGTACCTATTATGGTCTATGGTGCTGTCCACATGTCCGTGAGCCCACCAAAAAAATCGTAGAGGCATGTTATTTTTTTTTTTATCAGAGTCATGCAAGTCTACGGATCTGTAAAGTTCAGCACACATTTTAAAAGGGTTGCCCACTACTCGGACAACCCCTTTTCAATAAGCATGTGTAAAATAACAGCACTTGTACTCATCTCCGCTGCCGCTGCTGTTCCAGCGGTGTCAACGTCGACTCTCTCAGTAACGGCTTCACTCTCCTCGCCTTCAGGTGAATCAGACATCGAGGGGAAGTCAGAGACGCTCTCTTCCTCTTGATGTCCAAAGGCGAAAATGAATCTTGCACTGATTTTGCTGCATTTTTGTAACGCAAACTTCGGAAGAGCAAGTGGTGACACTGCTGGAACAGCACTGGCACTGGAGGACAGTACAAGGGCTATTTCACATGTCAGTGACTTTTCATCAGTGGTTATTATATGCCAAAAACAGGAGTGGAACATACAGAGAAAAACTATCATTGAAAAAATGATACCTGCTCTGTGTTTTGGAGACACTCCAAAGTTTTACAATTTGTTTTTTGCATATGAGAAAATCACTGATGAAACACTGATGGTAAAAACTGACCCACTGACTGGACACTGATGAAACTCGTATACAAAACACAGATGTCAGAGATTTTTCTCGTACACAAAAAAAACTGTAATTTTCATCAGGTGTTTTTGATCCAAGTTTCATCTTTGCTTGGTCAGTCTCAGTTTTTATCAGTAATTTTCTCTAAAGTAAAAAAAAAAAAAAAGAAATAAAACAAATCTTTTCCTATTTATTGCTAACTTTACAATATTAATATTGGACATGACATGGATTGCACACAGATGACAAGGTGAGGTGTCAGAGAGATCTGTCTGCACGGACCCATATACTTGTATGGACAATTTTCATCTGTGACTCAGATCAAAAGACAGACATGACTTTATGATGCTTTTGCAGACACACGGTCCTCAAGAAAACACAGATGTGTGACTAGCACCACATAATGGGTAAGTGTTCTCTACGTGAAAAACATAGAATGGAAAGGGGACATGAAAAATGGATGTCTGAATGAGGCCTTAGGCAGATTTCCCAATTATGCCATTGTTGTCGATAGCAACCAATCACAGCACAGCTTTCATTTTACCAGAGCCGTGAAAAAAATGACAGCTGCGTTCTGATTGGCAACAAAGAGGGCTTTCCATTCAGACAGTACTGGTAAATGAGGCCCATGGGCTGTGGGTCATACTTACTACTTGTAGCAGAAATCAGCAACTGATGCCATAAAAAGAGACATAAGAGGGGAAAGGCCTCTGAGAATAACAGATGCCACAGTGAATGTAAAAGTGGACACACAAATCAATTATGGATGAAAACTGGTCCAAAATAAAAAAACAACGTTGTGTGTTTTGGTGCCCACCTCTGTCACGGTCACGTGTGTCTGGACGCAGATGATACCGCAAGGCGGACCCATAACACACGTGACCCTGGATACAGCACCTCCAGTGGGGCGAATTTAAATAATAAAACGTGCAGATGGATACACCGCCTCCACCTGGCGAATTTAGGTATTACACGTTAATATAAATTCTGGAAACCCCGCCTCCAGTACAGCGAATTTAAATAATAAAGGGGACATGGGAAACATCAACAATGGTGGGCCCTGCGACAGGGAAAAGGGAATTGGAGACCTCCTGAGGTCCCCTGGGCCAGTGTCCCTGCACTCCTAACGTGCCCTATGCCGGTTCCGCACCGGGCGCCGCACGCGTACCTCAACGCCCTTGCTCGCCCTGACCCTAAACCCTCACTAGGGAATAGGGCGGTGCGGAAACTAATCCCACCACTGCAATAACAACACACATGAGGGAAAGAGACAATACAGGGGGACACCACTTAGCTTTATGCTCTGTGCTTATGCTCCTGCAACAGAGCCCTCCACCTGCGTGCGTCTTCTCCTCCACCCGGATCCATCACCATAATAGGATCCTTCACCATAGTGCAGCCTTGGAGCAGAGTCCACCACCAGTTGCTGCTGCTTAGTAACAGAGTCCCAAAGATGAGTTTAGCTTCTGACACGAAGTCAAGCATGCTTGAGTCCAGCTCAGCAGCCAAGTCCCACATGGTGAGTGCCACTCTCCATAGTCGCCACTCCACCAGTCCATGCAGACACTTCCCGCTGACACCATCACTGCGCCCCCACCACGCCATGCCAGCCCTTCGTCCAGACACCATAGCTGACACTCTTCCCCCCTGGTTAAGCTGCATAGGACTCCTCCTCAGCTCCATCCTACCACCAGGCTCTCACCAACTCAGAATCCATGAAAGAATGAATGAATATCACCAGCCATGATTACACACCCTGAGACTCATTTATAGAGCCCCACACCTGAATCATAATTACAGAGAACTTTAAACTGAAAACCTAAGGTGTGATACCACTAACCACCACCGGGGACAGTCAAGTCACCTTGGCAACTTGCCAAAAGGAAAAAAAAGTTCACTCTGTGCTTTTAAAACTGTCAGATCAAATTCAGATCATGACAACCTCAAATAGGTGGATACCACCAAATAAGATGTCCAACAGAGCACATAGCAACTCCTCCAGGCTCATAAGCTCCAATGGAGCCACTGACAAACGGATAAAGAGTGATGTGATCATATCCTTAGACCTGATGGGACTGGTGTACTAGAGTTGGTGCGAATCATTTTGCTGGCCGCGTAGGGTGACACCACATGCACACATCAAAAATGACGTCACATCAAGCCGGCCAATCAAAAGAAAAGGAGCCAATCCTGGGACATAGGAGGGGATCCTCAGGGCTCCCATATGATGGCCACAGAATATTAGCCTGGCTGGTGTACTTACTTTGAAAATTCATGTCAGAATGTTAGCATTACTCTCCAATTAAAATTATATTTTAATTGCAGGCATTGAAACATTCAAATGATTATACAATCACAAACTGGACATGATATTGGATAGATCTCTTAGACCTGATGAGATGGGTGTATTTACTTTGAAAATCCATGACATAATGCCTGTATAATCCTCCATTTACTATACAAACTGTATTATTAGAAAGTGAGTGAACCTTTCAAGTTAATAATATAGTCATTCTGTAAGAACACCAGTCTCATCAGGTCTAAGAGAAGTGTGTAGTTTGGTTTGTGAAATTTGGTGACGGATCCATTTTAAATGCAGTTTAGTCTTCCTGTGTAATCATTATGTTTCTGTCCTTGATTTTTTTCATATTACTCATTATGTACAGTTAGTAAGCCCCAGTATAGGTTAGGGCTATTTTTAGGAGAGGGTATCTGTACTTTAGTGGATGTCATTATATCTATACAATGCTGGTAATTAAACAGTCTGGCGGTTTTATTGTGACCCCCTAAATCTAGGCTACAACTCAATTACAAAGTGTATGCATTTCATGCTTGATTTTCAGATTACAGTATTTGCCAGGTCAGTCATGTGGAAATGGACGCTTGGTAGAAGCATATGCGGTATACCCTCTGTGTAACATCTGCACGGGTGCGGGGTGCATCTGGTCTCAGTTCAATATGGCTGACGGGGCAAATCTATTTCTTTATCAATTTTGCTTCCTAATTTTTATAATATTCAATATGAAATGGCAAATTGTAGAAGATTCTTTTAAATATAAAGGATATAAATGTGGCAGCCATAAAGGAGCCTAAGGGCAGGTGCACATGGCCGTATATTTGGTCTGAGTGCGAGCCGACAAAACATCACATCACACCAGGACCACTACTCATATTAACTTGATGCATGAATGAGTTTAATCCAATATTCAGATCACACTAAACCATGCAAGACAGTGACCCAATGGAAAATATCCGACTGCACTTGGATGAACTCTTAGTGCAGTCTGATTTCCACCAGGGCTGTGGAGTCAGAGTCGTGGAGTCGGCGTCAGAGCCCATTTTGGCGGAGTCAGAGTTGGTGTCATGGAAACTGAGGAGTCGGAGTCGGATGTTTGGCTTACCGACTCCACAGCTCTGATTTTCACAGACTGCCACAATGGAGAAGATGGAGACATTTTTTATCTTTTTATTCTCCTCATCCGAGAGAATTGGATCATACTGCGAACACACATTAAACTGTGATCAATGACTTTTGGGTTTTCATTGGCTGTAAGCCATAATCATCAACATTAACATAAATAATCGCTTGAAATAGATCACTCTGTGTGTAATGACTCTATAGCATACGAGTTTCACTTTTTGTATTGAAAAACTGAAATAAAGGAACTTTTGGATGATATTCTAGCTTTGTGAGATGCACCATTATATCAAATAGAAGAGTATAGGATAAGGATGAGCCCTGAGTCACAACACGCGTTTCACCCAGCTTCATCACCTTCATGCCCCCTGATGAACCTGGATGAAACATGAGCTGAGGATTTGAGGACAAGGATATATCTCACGATATTTAGTACATCTCACTTATTAAGCCAGATACTTTTGGTTATATTGGTCCACAGATTATATATATCTACTGTAATCCAAATATTCACCAAACAACCAGGCAATAGATCGCTTTACCGGCAGCACGGTGGCTCAGTGGTTCAAATCCCACCAAGGACAACATCTGCAAGGAGTTTGTATGTTCTCCTTATGTTTGCGTGGGTTTCCTCCCACACTCCAAAGACATACTGATAGGGAAATTAGATTGTGAGCCCCATCGGGGACAGTGATGGTAATGTGTGCAACCTGTAAAGCGCGGCGGAATATGTTAGCGCTATATAAAGATTATTATTATTTACCGCACATGACTGAGACATGCTGCAATTATACTTCTCCACAAATAGTACCGAAGCCCCTGACACCGCTTACGTATAGACGGGAGACCTCTTAGAAAGTACACCGTCAGAACAAATCATTTAGGTGATGAAGCATGTTGTCCTCACTGACATCTCCTTCCTTCTAAGTAATTCAAGTGTTGATTTCTTGACAGTCTGCAGAGCTCCTGCCCTCGTGACGATAACCTCTCAAGATCTTTCCCTATTGATCCCAACACATACAGTAGAAGAAAGCCACTCGTATTCACAGGCTCACACCACTGGGGGAGGACAGACCGCATAAAATCGGATAGCTGTCTAGTGTGATGTGTACGGTTCCTTGACAGAACTATCTGGTCTAGTTGTATCATGTGCAGCTCACTGGAAAGATGTCCATAAATGCCGGATCCAATATAAATGCAGATCACAAAATGCTGCTTCAAGGAAATATGTACGAAGACATCACTATACCGGCGTGGAAATAAAAAGAGCAACAAAGCTTATGGTATTTTGGATGGATCTTATTCAAAGCTTATGATATTTTGGATGGATATCATTACCGCTATGTGACAGGTAGTCAGCTTTCACATTTGGTGACCAACTGACCATATAAATAATATTCAGATGTCCTGTTTTCGACTTCTCTGGTTCGTGATGTTTGGGACGGGGTTTGTCCATAAATCCTGATTTCTTTTATAAAGAATTCAGTCCCCTCAATCTTATTCAGGATTTGAAGGTAAAAGATGTTATTAGTAGTTGTGTAGTCATGCTCACGGCGTGATCAGTATCTGCAGAGGTCAATAATAGGGAGAGAGGACTTGCTTACGTGAGTGTATGATACAGCCCATCACCTATATACTGTATATAAGCCACAGTCAGTCAACTCGCTGCTAGCTCCGGCAAGAGAAAATTGCGGAAAAAGAAAAAAAAATGACATGCAGAAAAAAAGAAAAGCTTATTTTATTGCATTTTCATGGTAAAGTAATACATTGTGGGTCTGTAGAAAATTGATGCATTTTACAACAGTCTAAATCGTAACACGTCAACTTTCTACCGTCCCACTATGTGATATTTTAATATGAAGATGTATTAAAGGAAATTTTCATTTTTTGCAAGATACACATCATTTTTTTTTGCATCTCCTGAGGACCTTAGACAAACATTGTGTCAGGCTGCCTTTAATGTTTTGGAGGTTTTGCCTTCAAAAGCAGAAAAATTAGAACTGTGGATTACCCTTAGGCTGTGTGCCCACATAAGCGTTTTTTTCGCGTTTTTGAAGCATTTGTCCCCGTCAAAACGCTTCAAAAACGCATACAAGAAGCATCCCATTCATTTTAAATGAATTCCGCACTTTTTGTTCACATTGATGCGTTTTTTTCTGCAAAAAAAATGCTTTGCGGTAAAAAATGCAGCATGCTCATTAACTTTGCGGAAAAGTTTGTGTTTTTAGCTATTTTCTATGAGTCAGAAGACGCACGGAAAAAACGCATCAAAAACGTGCGTTTTTTGCGCAAAAAAACGCACGGAAACCGAGCAAAAAACGCGCGTTTCTGGGAAGGAGTCCGGTTTTGAAGCAGAAATTTTCTGCATACGTGGGCACATAGCCTAAGGCTATGTGCACAAGCTGCGGTTTATGCTGCAAATCTGCTGCGGACAGTGTACAGTAGCATGTAAGTAAGGCAGCATCAGTAGTAAAAAGTTGGTCACACTTGTCAAACACTATGTTTGACGAGTGTGACCAACCTGTCAGTCAGTTCTCCAAGTGATGCTCCAGATCGCTTGGAAAACGCTAGCATTCTGCAAGCTAATTACGCTTGCAAATCTCTAGTTTTTCCGTGGGAAAAATGCCGGAATTTAAAATGCGATTTTCCCGCGGAATGGAGTTCTGGAATTCTCACGGTAACTTCCGCGAGAGTTCCGCTACGTGTGAACGTATCCTTAAGCAAATAAAGTCTCACTGTCAAGAGGCCCCCACAATTAGCAGTTTTCTCACTCTAATTTGGGAAGATTGATAGACTACATTAGATATCGGAGCATAAGGCAGAGGAGACCAGGATGATGCTTTGGTCCCGTTAGCAGGAGGCTGCAAGAGGGGTGACGCCTATATTTTCTCTTTTAGCTCCAGACCATGACACTTGTTGAGTGGTATGGCCTGGAGTCGTGAGGACAGCGTTGTTGCTTTGGGGCCCCAGTATTCTAGCCCTGCTGGAGTGCTATCAACGTGAAGGTGGTTGGCGAACGGCACTGCGCTTTCATGGCTAGGGACACACTTAGAGGTTCACCGTGACGTGGCAGTGGGCTTCATGCACTCTGATCAGAATGATAAATTAAGAACCTCATGTTCAGTTTTGCACATTTTTACTTCGCAGCACTGAATCAATGTATACGTTTTTGTTGTGTGGTCCATATATTTCTGTACCGCTATAGTATTGTAAGGGGGTGACATAGGATTACCGCCTTGCTCTGCTCCCCTAATGGTTCTTAATGTGTAACTGTTTACATATGTTAGTTACTGTAATGTCGTAGTTAATATTCGGTGGTACAGCTACAGTAAAATGTGTATTAACCCGCATAGTCAATGGTACTGCCTCACTCTTTTCAGTGTTACCATTTATGTAAAATGTTGTATATGTGTTTTGTTCTTGTAATATAATACTGTATAAGATAGGGATAGTAAACTGCACCCTTCGGAAATTAGAGGGGGGCACATTAGTATTATAGTTCCCATATTTAAGGGTGTGTAGTTTCCTTGAGGGCCACTAGATGGGGGCATACTAGTGTGCACAGTTAGAATAGGTAATAACTACTTTGTAGGGGGTTAAAATAGGAGGGGCTGACGGGTAGTAAGACAGGAGTTTTTAGGAAGTTAAGTGAGATGGGGCCAGGGTACCCGAAGTGTCTGCATAGGCTATAAGTCTAGGACGGCTCGGCAGCCACGCAAAGTTAAAATAGCTGCAGCCCATGTTAACCACAGCCACTGGGCATCATCGCAGTGGGCCAGTACAGGAGAAGAAATATGTGGTGACTCATAGCCTGGGTGGATGCCTTTAGGGCAGGAGTCGGTTGGAGAGAGGAGTTGAAGGAAGTTGGAGCTTTGACGGGAACAGTACAGATGGGCCGGATGCTTTTCTAGAGGCAACCAAACCGGGTGGCTGAAGATTTCTAGTCTGGGGCGAAACAGGCAAAATGAATTGTCATCATGGAGAGGTTAGGCCAGAAAGGTTCTGGGGAGCAGTCTAAGACGGTCTGGTCTGGACCTGTGCCACAGCGTCAGCGAAGTAGGGAAAGATGAGGAAAAAAGTGAATTCCATGATGTGCCAATTCGTGTGAAATACTTAGTAAAGAGAATGTTCACGTTATCCTGGACTGTGTTTCTATTGCTGGGGGTCACCTGAAAGAGGGGCTGTTGCCACCTGGGAAGTGCCCGGGGGGACCTGAAACTGGAGACGCAGGTTCACTGAGAAGTGGAATGCAGTTTTCTGTACTGGAAGGTCGGGACACAGATGCTTCTTTGTCTTAGGCCGTGACTACAGTCCTGGCCTCCCCTTACATTATGATGCTTTGTCTTCAGCTCAGAAGATAGAACAAGACTTAAGTGATGGAGGTCAGTGATGGAGGTCCCTAAATAATTGCCTGTTGTGCAACTTCTGTGCTTTGGCCCTATTTATAGAGTATATACCCAGTGGCATAACTTGACGCTCGTGGGCAAAATCTCCAACAGGGCCCTCAATTGTTGGAGATCTTTGATAGAAAATATCTTTTTACATTGGATAAAAAGGCTTTTTGGCCTTTTGCTCTCCAGGGCCCCACTGCAATTCTGCAACTATTATAGTCATGCCCCTGTATATACCTCCGAGCATACCTACGGTAATTTAATAAGAGTGCTCAACACAGAGCTTGCTACAATCATACCTCATAGGACTTAGTAATAAATGGACAAGGTCCACGATGTGGCCATAAATATGAAATAAGTGTGGGTCAAACCTGAAGATTTCGGAGAAGCAGCTAAGCATCTAATGTATATGAGTATGGGGATGTCCCAGTTTCACCCAACTGCAAATGTTGAGTGAAAGAAGGCCGGACAGATCTTTTCGTTTTCATGAAATCTAAACTGGCAACCATCTGGCAGTGGATTATCCCCATCTCTTTATGGGAAACACTTACCCTCTAGGCCAAACCGAGAATGCACACATGAGGTTGTAAACAGGAGACAACTGTTCGACCGACAAAAATCTGAGGTGTATGATAACATGTAGAAATGTGGATCTGCCACATTGACAAGATAGGCTTTGGGAAAAGCCTGCCTATATTACTATTAGGTAGACAGAGGTATGGTATATGTAGACGCACTATCGACATACACCAAATATTGTAATATGCCGTAAATTACTGCACATAGTATGCAGTATGCTTCACATACCATTTAATTAGATCTTCTCATTAAATGATGAGAACTTATTACTGTAGGGTTAGCATTCATTTTTATCCTTAACATGATCAGGCTTCAGAAGAGGTGATGGTTAGCAAAACATGCTGGGACAGTAAATCCACCACCATCTGCAGAGCCACAGGTCACCTCATCCCTTGTAAATGGCGGATTCCTGATGTATCTTGTGATTAAATCCACTCCGGTCTCCTTTTCAACTGTCAGGACTGTAGAGAAAAAGCTCCATACTCACGGGTTATAGAAATCTCTGTGCTCGCCTGTGTTTGCTCAGTAGGAGCACACATTAGTCTATGGTATTATTATTGAATTATGCTAATGCCATCATCAAGCCTGGAAGAGCCCCAGCTAATGCACAAGGACGGCACTCGCCTTCAAATTGGGAAAAGCCACTAGCTTGTTGACTGGGAAAACAGCCAATTAAAGGTCTGGAAAACACCCAACTGGGAAGGGATTCAAAGCGTTGATGAAGGAGTCGCACTTTCCAGTAAACTGAAGATGCACCCAACTGTGGCGCTGAAGGAAAAAGGGACTTGATGTGATTGAATCAACCGAGCAAGTCCAACTCCTAATCATGGGGAAAATCACTGAGATGCATAAATATTAGCTCGCAATCCCCAGGTGTCATGTCAAGCCACTTAATGACAGGACCACAAACTGTTTGGTAAATGTCCGTGGACTAGCTTATGCCCATCTGTTCTACAACCCTAAACAATAAGGAAATGGTTAGGAAACCTCGCACTTATATCAGCACATAATATTATTTGTTCAGATAGTAAGGGGGCTCGATCAGATGTCAGTGATTTTTATTCATACACAAAATAATATTTTAATTATTGTTTTGAATCACGTTTTCATCAGTGTTTTGCTAGTGTTTTAGTTTTTATATCCGTGTTCCATCATTTTTAATTTTGCATAGGAGTTTTTTCAAGTGTCTCCCATCAAACAGCCGAGTGCTCTCCAATTTCTTCACGGACCTATGGCCTTCATCCGCCAGTTTGATCTGTGACTCAGATCAAAGTCGGACATGTCTCCCTGCTTTGGTGACGACTATTCAATCTGCAAAAATACACGGACTTGTGAACTCTGAAATATTAAGGTACCGTAAATCTGTGAAAATCTCAGATTAAACTCGTATATCAAAAACTGATGTCTGAATGAGGCCTAACCATGAATTTAGGCCATTTTTATGGCTGAGTTCATAATAGGAAACTTACTAACTTTATACATGACAGAGACTGGATCTATAAGACGCCAATTATGGAAGATATATCGACTCATTCATCCAGTTTTTAGACCTTTAAAATGTCTCATTTGACTCATTTCTTTCACGCTAATTTTACAATCTATAAAAGATAAACATTTCTTTAAAGGTCATAGAATTCTTTCTAGGTCTGCTCATGAAGCTAACTTGAGTTTCAACAATATGTCTTCTAATTTAGTTAGCATAATGTCATGGAAGACATCTCACATGGCCATTGAAATCGCTATATCGGCTAGGAATCCAATGGATATTGTAATAGCCTGAATATCACTCTCCTTTCATGACTCCTGCGCCAAACTAAGTGTCTTTTACGAGCCCCCATCTCTCTTTGATCTCAAATTGTAATCAAATGTGTACCTGTTATGTTGCGCTAAGGTTGGCTCAGGCGGGCAGCATGCCACCTGAGTATTCAGGTAGCAAGTGCACTCTGCTATCATGTGCTTTTACTCTTCCTGTCCACAAGACAAATTCAGCTCTGCTATCACTGGACTCTGCTAATTTCCTTAACGTGTACCTCCAGTTACTGAGCTCTGCTCTTCCTAGGTGCTGTCCACACACTTGGATTAATATACCAAAGCACATATTTGCCTAAATGGATCTATTATTCAAAGGAGCTGTCAGTACACCCAGCTTTGCTATATTAGGGTGACTGTCTGCCAACAAAGCTCTACTCTTCCAAGGTCCTGTTCACACACTTGGCGCTGTTGCATGCAGCTACACTTTTCTACACCATTTCAGGTGTCAACCTGTTATCTGACTTTGCTATTCCCCTTGCTATCCAGTTATATCCTGCTGTACTGTATCTGACTGTACCAACGCCTTTGATCCAAGTTGTTATTTTTATTTACAGGCTGCAGAAAATCTTGCACTTCCACGACATCGCTTAAAACCAGTGCATGCGTTCAGTGTTGCTGTTGTGTGGACAGAACAATTAATTCTGGACTGCGCATGGATTGGTTTTGAAGGTCTAGGTAGAAACACAGATCAAAATTGAGTAGTTTCTCCACACAAGCACTGTGTGCATAGGCTGGTTTTCAATTCTACGGCAATCAATAAACAAGTGGTGGATCTAATGAGAATTGACCAAGACTTTTAGACGATCGGGCTATACCTAGCAAGCACTTCAGCCCTCATCTGCATGTAGCATACTCACAAATGGTGCACAGAGCGGTTTATAGGACATTTCATTTGCACGTTCCCAATTTAAATTACGTCCAAGCGTGGAGACCCATATATTAAAAGAATTATCAGTGTTCAATGTATTGTGGAAAAATAATTGCATTGCGGTAGGAAAAATTGGATCAAATGCAGTCAGAGACACAGACAGCAAATTTAAGATTAAATAGGGCTTCTCCTATTCTATATTGTTGGTGCTCAAAATATATGTGAAGTTTTTACATCCAGGCAAACAATTGGAATTATTTCGGGGGCTGACATGGCGGAGCGGCGGGACACAGAACCCGGGTTGGCCGGGGGGGTTAAAATGTGGATGCTGACATTAATAAGGTAGTGAAGCCTGTGGTTTTAGGAACCTTTTACAAGAAGCAGGCTGTAAAGGTACCAGAAGAATCTCTATTGGATGAAAATTATTTCATGAACTCCAAGGTGTTGACGGGAATTCCAGGTATTGCTAGCGAGGATGAGCAGGATTATTTGCTGACGGGCAGCACTTCTTTCCCACTCCATTCCCTACATAGTATGGAAAAAGAGAGGACTACTGCTACAGAGCTCAAAACAGAAGGTGAAGGGGAGATTCATATCAGTAACTTGACGCTAACAGATTTCCTCCCTCGACTAAACAACGAGTCTATGCTACAGACAGCTCGAAAAGACTTAAGTTTAGCTAGAGAAAGAGTGCTCCAGGAGCCATACACATCGAAGGAATCGGATCGGGCAGGGATATTCCAAGGCACGTTTCCTGGAGAATCAGATTTCGCATTAAAAGGATATTTTGACACAAACCGAGGTCAAATGGAGGATTCCTCGCGAGGACAGTTAGCGGCACAAGCCGCAGACAGCAATTTTAGGGAGCCTGGTTACAATTACAGTAGCAAATCACAGATGGGTGAAAATTTGGGAAACTCGTATGCTTCAAATGTGCGAATAAAGGAGGAGCCAATGGATGAAGATTATGATCGGGCACTGGCACCCCCCACCAGCTTTGTAGACAAAGTCAAAGATCAACCCGACAACTCTGAGGAATATTCCCAGCAACCAAAAACGTCTGATGGGGAGCTTAATGGTGCTATATAAAGAAATAATAATAATAATAAACAATTTCCAGCTTGGATAGGAACCAAGTACTGTACATCAACTACCCTGACTAAAGGGGTGACCCTATAGAAGTCACCACTGGAGAAATGTGCACAAGGAGGTTTTTTTTTTGTTAATTTTGTGGGATTTTTTAGCAAGTCCACTATAAAACTGCTGACAAATTGTTTCAAAAACTCTTGAAAGACTTTTTCTTCTGATTCATTTGTACTTTAAAAATACTGTCCTGTCCATATGCTCAGTCTATTGAGCGTTTTTCACTCTGCTTCAGATTTTGAAATAAGTTTGGTGGAAAAAAAGAAAGTAGCTATGTGCACACCAAGGTTTCCGAGGAGTTTTTAGAGCAGAAAAAAGGAAAGTCCAAGTTTTTGACGAATTTTGAGCTTTTTGCGGAGAATTTGCAGAGTTTCCTTTCAGTCTCCTGCTCAAAAAAGACTCCGTGTCCACATATCCACTTACAATGACTTCTTTGAAGAATCTCCTGATTAAATCTGCTGAAATCTAGCAAAAAAAACCCTCTACAGCTATGTGCCTACATAGTTTTTCAAGGAGTTTTTAGAGCTGAACCTGAGTGGAAAGGAAGTGGGAACTCTCCAAATCCTCCTCAAAAGCTAAAAACTGTTCAAAGACTTTCTGTAAAAATAAACTTGGAAAAAAGTAGTAATCAAAAACTCTTCAGGAAAAGAAAAACACCTCCAAAAACTCCTGAATTAGCTCAACATCTATCCTGACAGGTCTACACAGAAAACCATACTCAGAAGCAGAATTTACTAATGCCCTTAGTAAATTTTTGGCTGGAAGAAAATTTTAGGAGTTTTTACTTGTTTACTTGGGAGATTAGATGTGCATATTGGATAGACGTGAATGTATGGTGTGCTTCACATGTAGATCCGACATATGTGTATATGACCTGTACCATGTACTGACACATCATCTGTCTCTCTTAATTGTGCACTTTGGAATTCTCGCTCAGTGTGTAACAAACTCTCCTTCATTCATGACTTCTTCCTTTCTAATTCTCTTAACCTTCTGGCTCTTACTGAAACCTGGATCCAGCAGTCAGACACTACCGCTGCTGCTGCTCTTTCATATGGTGGACTACACTTCTCTCATACCCCAAGATCAGACAATAGAGCTGGTGGAGGCGTTGGTCTGCTTCTATCACCAAAATGTACCTTTCAGGTTATCCCTCAAGTACCCTCACTTGTCTTCCCTTCTTTTGAGGTCCATGCCGTCAGACTCTACACCCCCTTCTCCATGCGAGTGGCGGTGGTGTATCGTCCTCCCGGCCCCTCCCATCAGTTCCTGGATCATTTTGCCACTTGGCTTCCACATTTTCTCTCCTGTGACATCCCTACCCTCATCATGGGAGATTTCAACATCCCCATTGCTCTTCCCCGCTCCCCATCTGCTACTCACCTTTTATCTCTAACCTCCTCATTTGGCCTTTCGCAGCTTACTAATTCTCCAACGCATGAAGACGGAAACTCCCTTGACTTGGTCTTCTCTCGGCTTTGTGCAGTGGATGATTTTGCAAACTCCCCTCTCCCGCTCTCTGACCACAATCTTCTTTCATTCTCTATTAAGAAATGCCAGGCTGCTCAGGTCACCCCCACTGTCCAGACTTATAGAAACATACAGGCCATTAACACCCAGAAACTTCTGAAGAACTTGCAGTCTTCATTGGCCCCTATCTCCTCCCTCTCATGTCCTGATTCTGCATTGAAGCATTACAATGAAACACTTCAAAGTGCCCTGGATGATTTTGCACCCCCTATAAATAGAACACCACAACGCAGACGGCGACAACCCTGGCACACGGTGCAAACACGTTTCCTGCAGCGGTGCTCCAGGTGCGCCGAACGTCTGTGGAGAAAATCCAATCTACGCGAAGATTTCATCCATTTTAAGTTTATGCTTAGAACATACAACACTGCCCTTCACCTCTCCAAACAAACCTATTTCAACACCCTCATCATCTCACTGTCCAATAACCCGAAACGTCTCTTTGACACTTTTCATTCTCTACTCAATCCAAGAGTACAGGCCCCAACCACGGAGCTCCGAGCTGACGATCTGGCCAATTACTTCAAAGAAAAAATTGACCAGATCCGACAGGAAATTATCTCCAAATCCCCTCATACCATGCACTGTCCTCCCTCCCCCACTGCATCTAACTCACTCTCTGATTTTGAACCAGTCACGGAAGAAGAAGTAAGCAGGCTCCTTGCATCTTCTCGCCCAACTACTTGCACCAGTGACCCATTTCCGTCACATCTCCTCCAGTCCCTTTCCCCTGCTGTCACCCCTCACCTAACTAAAATATTTAACCTCTCTCTCTCTTCTGGTATTTTTCCCTCCTCATTTAAGCATGCCATCATACATCCACTACTTAAAAAACCATCCCTCGACCAAAACTGTGCCGCTAACTATAGACCTGTCTCTAACCTTCCCTTCATCTCTAAACTCCTGGAACGCCTGGTCCACTCCCGTCTTATCCGCTATCTCTCAGAAAACTCTGTTCTCGACCCTCTCCAATCCGGTTTCCGCTCTTTACACTCCACTGAAACTGCCCTCACTAAAGTCTCTAATGATCTGCTAACAGCTAAATCAAATGGTCATTACTCCATGCTAATTCTCTTGGATCTCTCTGCAGCATTCGACACTGTGGATCATCAGCTCCTCCTCACTATGCTCCATTCCATTGGCCTCAAGGACACCGTTCTCTCCTGGTTCTCCTCCTATCTCTCCGACCGCTCCTTTACTGTTTCTTTTGCCGGTTCCTCCTCCTCTCACCTTCCCCTTACTGTTGGGGTTCCTCAAGGATCGGTTCTAGGCCCCCTCCTCTTCTCCTTGTACACTGCCCCTATTGGTCAAACAATCAGTAGATTTGGTTTCCAGTACCATCTCTATGCTGACGACACCCAATTATACGCTTCTTCTCCTGACATCACGACAGCCTTTCTAGAAAACACTGGCGATTGTCTAAACGCTGTGTCTAATATCATGTCCTCACTATATCTGAAACTGAACCTGTCAAAGACTGAACTCCTTGTGTTTCCTCCCGCTACTAATGTACCTACACCCGACATTGCCATTTCCGTGTGTGGTTCCACTATTACTCCCCAGCAACATGCCCGCTGTCTTGGGGTCATACTTGATTCCGAGCTTTCCTTTGCCCCCCACATTCGATCACTGGCTCGCTCTTGTCATCTGCACCTCAAAAACATTTCTAGAATTCGACCTTTTCTTACTTTTGACTCTGCAAAAACTCTTACTGTTTCTCTTATTCATTCTCGTCTCGACTATTGTAACTCTCTTCTAATCGGTCTCCCTCTTACCAAACTCTCCCCTCTCCAATCTGTCTTGAATGCTGCAGCCAGGATAATATTCCTCACCAATCGTTACACCGATGCCTCTACCTTGTGCCAGTCATTACACTGGCTACCCATCCACTCCAGAATTCAGTATAAACTTATTACCCTCACCCACAAAGCCCTCAATGGCTCAGCACCACCCTACATCTCCTCCCTTGTTTCAGTATACCACCCTACCCGCGCCCTCCGTTCTGCTGATGACCTGAGGTTGGTATCCTCAATAGTCAGAACCTCCCACTCCCGTCTCCAAGACTTTACACGTGCCGCGCCAATTCTTTGGAATGCACTTCCCAGGTCAATACGATTAGTCCCCAATCCCCACAATTTTAAGCGTGTCCTGAAAACACATTTATTCAGACTGGCCTATCGCCTCAACACATTAACCTAACCTATCCCTGTGTGGCAGAGCCAAAAGTTTTACCATAACCAGGTTCCCAGCATCATGTTCCCACATGCTTTATGCATCCATTAGCCCTCTGTGTCTGTACTGTTACACACTTAACATTATGGCTGGTCCATACAATCAGGGCAACTGTTACCACCCACCTTTCGTGTCTACCTCTTTCCTCATAGACTGTAAGCTTGCGAGCAGGGCCCTCACTCCTCTTGGTATTTGTTATAATCTACTGTATGTGATTATTGTTATGCTGTAATGTCTATTGTCTGTACAAATCCCCTCTGAAATGTAAAGTGCTGCGGAATATGTCGGCGCTATAAAAATAAAATTTATTATTATTATTATTATCTTGTTTCAGATCCTCCAGGCTGACATCTGAAAAGGTTGCCGGTACCGGTGTCTTCCTCCTAGCTTATTCCGGCTGACCTTTCTTTGTAACAGTGTCACTTGCAGTATATGCAGTTGTGGATCCTCCTGAGATTTGTCTCAATGGAGGTTGTTTGATGTGAAGTGACATCCACTCAAGAAAAAGGGGAGCATTAACTCAATGTTTGCCAGGTTTATTGTGATTGGGAATAATAAACTACTGCATGACATCATTCATCTTATCCTTGGCATTGCCTGTTCCTTTATGTGTAACGTGATAAATTACGATGGACATTTCGGTTGGGTTTTTTTTTTTGCACTTATTGCTGTAGGCACTGCCTCAGCAAGAATATGATAAAGTGTTATGGTAGAGATAAGGAAGATGAACAGGAGATAGTAAAGGAGAGAGGACAAGGAATTTGTGTGGGGAAGTAGAGAACTTAATGGACCTCCAGGGAAAAAAAAGGAGACCACAACGTCTCTGGCTGCAGATTGTGCAGGCACCTGTCATAAACTGAAAGACGCCCGGCAAACCCAGGAGACTAACATACCTTCAATGTAATAGTAATGAAACCTTTTGTACCGAACCCTTTAATGCACTGCATCCCCCTGTCACAATACGATATCAGCAGTGAACTGATTTCTGCCGCACCAGTAAAGCATGGTGGGAAGAGATTAAAAATGAAAAAAGAGAAAGAATTAAAGCAAGAAAATATAATAAAAGTCTTTTCTACAGTTTAATAAATAATAAGGAGAGGTGAAGATTAAAGTTATTTGACAAAAAGATATTTTCTGAAATTATTATGATCTTGCAAAACAGAAGACAAAGCGTCGTATCATCAGATCTAAGATAAGCGCTGGCCCGGATCCTAATCATAACTCTATGGGGAGAATGGAAAACTCCACAGTCATAAATCTCAGCCCACACTCAGGCAGCCTCGTAATCAATTCCTGTGAGCTCACATCCACTGAATAAGCAGCTCTCATCTGCACTGTTACCGTATACACAAAGCATAAAGAGAAGAACGGTGGAAGGATCACACCATATTGTTTTTTTGCAACCATTATGAAATACCACTCTCAGTAAATTACCCATGTGGTGTTTTTCTTGGCAACCAAATATTACATAAACATCAATAGCAAAAAAATTAAATGCTCCACATGCAATGCTTTTTTTTTTCTTTTTGCTTTGTTGGTGCTCTTTTAGGGGTTAATCTGTTTTTTTTTTTTGTTTGATTTTGTTTTCTAAATCAGGGTTTCAGGAGATTGCCAACATTTTTCTCTTAGTATAAGGTCACACTAGCATACTGTATTTTCTCTCATCAAAGAGAATCGGGACAAACATGCTAATCACACTCTTTTCTCAGATGCAGAGAATATAAAAAAAATTAATCCGAGTGCAGTCCGATTTTCACAGACTGACAGATTGGAGAAAATTTTCCACGGACCCAACAGCTTGCATGGCAGAATGCGATCCAACAATAGTATCCAACATGTGCATGCTGCAATTTTTTTCTCAGACGGGCTATGTAGGAGGGAAAGAATCAGACATTTGCACAGCCCCATAGAATAACATTGGTTGGAGCGCGATTAGATGTTTTCTCAGATCACACTTGGACCAAAAATACAGTCGTTTGCAAGAGCCCTCAGGCTTCTCTATCGGACTTGATAAATGTATGGTTTACAGGTAGCAAATATTGTGTGAAATTGCAGAAAAGTTCCCAAATTCCTCATTTCCAAATTTTATAAGGTGTGCGCTCACCCCCTCCGCAGCTCTGTAAAAGTTGTGGAAATTTGAAGGAAGGGAACATTGATTCCCACTGCTCTGGACCTGGAACATAAATCAGGGCCATGGCAGTGCCTCTTCTTATTTTTGTTATGCTACAGTACGGTTATGTGTTTCTTTTAGTAGTCGCACATATATCTCAGACCTAACGTGACGCGAGAAGAGCAGAGACTGCAATATGTTATACCCCAATGCTTGACAGATATCATCAAATACAAATTCTACATCTAAACCTCCTCCAGAGATGTATTTTACACCACTATAGCCGACACTTCTGCTCCTGCAGATAATTTCTTGCCGAACGTTGTGTCATTCCCCTGTACATCTGCTACAAATTTACTCGGTCAATAAATAAAGAACCAAGCTACACGGCGCTGATAAAAACGGATTTTCGGATAAGAGATACCACCACCAAAATCAATCCAGAAACGCCGTAGGATGAAAAACCCCAGAGGTTCTTCATCAGGCACCCATTATTGTCGTTTGTCGAGTGCCACACATCGCCCCCTGTCTGTCACCAGCTCCAGTCATCTCCTCTTATGGTAGAGTCACCTTGCTCATCAACTGACTCCTGCTACGTAGACAGAATAACGCGATGTGACATATGTGGTGGATCTGATGGGGCAGCCGGGGACACAACTGCCATCTTATCAGCTGGCACTGTACATATGGTATACCGTCTCTTCTCCCCGCAGACCAGCTGCTCCCCACTTGACTCCTTATCCCCATGCTGTCAACTCTTCTTTCTGTCACTATGATGCCAATTAACCTGTGTACTGGGACACTGCAGGAGAGAAGACCCTCAGCAAACGTGCACTCTCGGCTGATTTATTCCTCCCTCTACTCAGCCTCTTAGCGCCGTGACGGCTGTGACAGCGGGCACAACCGAGTGACATATCTTAGAGGTGTATTAATAATTAATAAATATACATAATATTGTATGAAACTTACCCCCAAAATTCATATTTTCGCTGGGCAAAAAAAATAAATTCTAGTTTCACCATGAACATTTCCAATATATCCAGCATGTATCAACCATACAATGAAATTCTGGCAGGTATTTCAGCTTTTTTTTTGTTTTTTTTGGAGTTAAAAATGTATTGTGATAACTAATTGGGATTAGATAATGCAGCAGATCTCCGTGAAGTCCCATGTAGCACCGGATATAGAATATGATAATGGACTGTGCCTTAGGGTCTGTCAACCAGGCCTGATCGGCAGCACTAAATATCTACCGACTGGCGGTTATTAATTTGCCTGTTTACACAGGCAGACCATTTGCTAAGATGAGCACTGAACGATAGATTGCCCATTGCACACAGGCTACTATTGTTCTCAGCAGCATAATTCATATTTACATGGGATGATGTGCTGCCGAGAACACTTAAACCTGCCTAAAAATCTTATCACCAGACAGTCGAGCATTTTGCTCGTTCAGTGGGTGATCAGCAGCCAGTTTACACTGCAAGATTGTCATGAACAGGCATTCCTTGAAACGTTCGCGATAACCTTTCAGCGTAAGCGCACATTAAGCGATCTACTAAACATAACTGGCAATTATACTGTATGCTTAAGGAAATAAACCTGAAGATCTGCTGTAAATGGTCTCTGTAGTTTCAGACAACTTGATCTCAATTGATATAAAATGTGTTAAGTAGGTAATCGGCAAATCCCTGTATGTAAATGTAATATTTTCTTACCCCAGAAAAATCCAACCAAAGTGCCGATCACTAAGTGCTCCCCAGCTGTCTACCTGGTGGTCCACTGATTGTGCCATCTGTCTACACCAACACAGACCCAAATACAGATTACAGGAAGTGGAGAAGAGCGTCATCTCTCTACAGGAAGTGGGATGGATCTCTTTATCTCTACAGGAAGCAGGGGCTCGTCGTTCTCTTTCTGCTCCTGCTCTCCTGTCAGACTGCATCAAGGCATAGCATAGAGGCATGCTTTCAGTTCAGGGTAGGCGTGCCATTGGATTATGCCAGTATGAATGCATGTTGGGAAGTAAGGGAAAGGAAGTTCAAGCTCCTATAATGCTGACAATATCTTGATCAAGAAAAGCCCATTTAAAAAGACTAGAGGTCAAGTTTCAGGGCTTTAGAATTTGTGACATTTCCTGTACATGTCAGACAAGTATGTGCACCAAAAGTAGTTTTAACTTCTTAGGGGTGGTATAGGCAAGACCATGCTTTTCTGCAAATTTTTGTGTGAAAGGACATGCGGTTATGGGCTTGCGGAACACACCAAACAATAAAGATGTTATAAGGTGCGTTCGCAGCCCAGGGTCCACCGTGCAGAGATGTTACCCACTGCTTGGTAATGGCGGATACAAGATAGCAATATAACTAACACACGCGGGTTAACCTCACCCGGTATGTAAAAGGCGAGCCCTGTTACTTCACAGGGACGCAATACCGCAGGGTGAACGCTAGTGTCTTGGTCACAGGACCCTGCCCCAAGGACATGGGGTTAGAGTCCCTCTAGACCGACTAGCATTCGGCGCCGCTACTGCGGTGCCAGGAAAAGTAACAAAAAGGTTAACCGCTCAAGGTGCATACAGCGCCGCTCTGGCGGACGCCACTAACCAGCCTAAACTTAGTCTGGAATTCGCACTAATTGCGCACGGCGCCGTTCTGACGGATGCTGCTGTGAATGCGGTACAGTAGTGCCTTGTGCTGGATGGCACACTCTGGCGCTAACACGTGTGAAGAACTGGGTGCACTGTGGCGCTTAGGCAATGCCACTACTAGGCGCTGACTCTAACTCTGATAACCCTATTACATGCACAACCAAGGGAGAGAGTCTTAATGAGTCAGTCACTAGAAACATCCATCCATCATCACACACACCAGTACATAATTCTATATTAGCGCATGGTTGGGCGGCCATGCAAACCTTTTAGAGTTCCAGACTTCTGGGACCTTCCCTGTGGTCCAATCAGAGCAGCAACAGGACCTGAGCACGTGACCTCCGACCTCCAATGAGAGGTCGTCCCGCTCAGTGGAGTGAAAGAGGGACTTAGTCCTGGGAGCTGCTCGCTGCTGGCTAGTGCAGGTAGCTATAGCTGAACCAGGGATGGCAGCAGCAACTGACCCGACAGCACTAGCTTGAGCAAGACGCCGGGATTGATGCCTTTGCTGAGCAGGACTATGCGATCGGGACTGAATGGGAGACCGCAGAAGGCAAGGCTCGGGATTCCTCCTGTACAGAGGAGGAGACCCAGCGCCTAACACATGCATGCTTTAAATGGGGCACACTATTCTACCTGCAGTCTACAACACATATTTTCCCAAACTCCAGTCCTCACGCCCCCCACAGGTAAAGATTTCAGGATTTCCATAGTGTTGCACAGGTGAGAGAATTCCTGAAAATATTAGTATTTAAAATTGATTAATTTAGGAAAATACACAGACTAATCCAGGGGAGATATCCCATTATATACATTAGGATGTGCTGCATTAACAGAAGCTACAACTGCACAGTGACAAGTCTCATCTATGTGCACGAGCATAACGGAGGATCGCACATAATATAAATGATATCGTACTCATGTGATGACATGGATATATAGGATATATGTCTATTCTTTAATAGACTGAACCTAAGACCTGACTTTATACACCAGTCTATAGATAAAGGTAACGTCTCCATCCACCTGACTCTCTTACCTCTAAACAGCTCGTCAGCTATTTAGCATTTCAATGTGGTGACACAAAGGCTCAATAACCTGAGGGGTCAATAATTAATTAACGTTCAGAGTGATTAATGGGAGCAGCTTTAGAGCGCGGTATGCAATATGAAAGGAGGTAGGGCCTGAACATCGATGTCCACATAGCCAGATGACATGGCCGCAAGGTTGTTGGGATTGATGGGAAGTTGTAGAAAGGGGGCTGGGAGACCCTAATGGAGTTGCAAGGAGAATCCCATGAGACTGGTAGTAGGTTTAAAGTGCAAATTGGAGGAATTAAGCCGAGAATATCTGCATCGGCGCATGAATCTGTAATGAGCCCTGGGCCACCTAGAGCCGTATGGGCGTATAGGAGTGTCAGGTCAATGTGTAGAGAAGAATGATCCATGGCTGTACTCTCCCTATGGCGAGATAAAGATCACATTAATACAATAGGATGCATGTGAACAGGAGACATATACATTTGTATTCTGCATGCACCACACATGTAGTGCCGCCATAAATCTAACGTCCGGCCAACAAATCCCTGTAACATATTCTGGCTTGAATGAATAAAAATGATAATGAAGCCAGTGGGTGCTGGTTCATGGAGGGGGCTAAATTGAGTATGATCTCATAAATCAAGGGGCAATAATTTATTTTTACTCATTCTTCCTCACATTACAAGCTTCCTGGAGATAGAAAAAGTCATGCTGACATTAGAAAATGTGCGGATGGGGGGGGTGATAATGATTTTAGTATTACTGTGCTTACGGTCATTCATTATGTCACCTCAGTCTCATTATTTCTATGCAAACATTTCCCCTAGTATGACAATCCACATATTGTCTAGCTGAGCCAGATCATGACTAGATCAGGCTTATACACGTCTCCTGATGGTTTGTGTAGACACTGTGTGCTGTCTTAGGCTTGACGCTTCCTTCACCCAGGGCTGTTGGGTACTCGGTACCGGGCCGGTGTCAGGGGGATGTGTCACAGCAGCGGTGACCCGGTCCGTGGCCCTGGGGCACAATATCAATGGCGGTGATGTTTGTAATGTAGTTTATAAGGAAAGTTCGTGACACCACCTGTGGTGTTTGGCAAGTAAGATGTTAGCCAACGCTGCGTGCAGATCCTCTGGGGCTGATGGTGTGTCGCAGCTTAGATGGTGTAGCTCCCCACAGGTGAAGCTGTAACCCCAGGGCAGTGTGAAAGTACAATGGAGGAGTAATGTCACGGGATGATGTAGATGTTAATACTCAGTCGTAGCGGTGCTGATGCGGGAATGATTGGAGGACACCAGAGCTTGCAGTTTCAAAGCTTTACTCACAGTTCCTAGTGCACACAGGTGCCCGCTTCGGTACCATGTCCTCCGGGACAGAGGCCCAGCCAACCTCCAGGCAAGATAAGACTCTCCCCGCCAGCACCCCACCAATGTGTCCTTCCTGAACGACTCCTCTATTGCGCTTTTTAATGTGAAGAGCTCCAGTACCGTGGTTACTCTGAAGTTCCTCCTGTCAGATGTTCCTAACAACTCTCTCACTTGTATGACAGACAGCTGTAGCCTGCTTCGGGGACTCCCTTCTCCTGAATCCCGGTTCTCTATCCGTTTTGCTGTTGTGTCCCAAGTCTTGGTTGGGAGTAGTGCATGTACAGTCAACTACTCCACCGGTGTCTGCTGCAGAACGATAAGTGTGCATACAACCTCGGGGACCGGGCCCCGGCCTTGCGCTGAGAACCTATAGGCAGGGTTCCTATCCAACCCACTCCTCCTCTCTGTTCTCTCTCCACTTCGTTCCGTGCTTGTCCTTCTCTCTCTTATGGAAATGAAGATTACAGTTCTATGTCTCTCCTTCTCTCTTCCTTTCCTGTTCTAGCTAGCTCAGGTCACAGAGGCAGCTGCAGCACTCCTTCCTCTATTCCTTTCCTCGGGAGCTCTCCACTAAGACCAGTCCTCGGCCTCTCCTGACTGACTGTCTTTCCTCCGCCTGAGCTCCCGACAGGCTGACCTCCTGTCAGCCTGCTCTCCTCTGGGACTCACCCCAGACTGAACTCTAATTCTATCTTTCCCAGTCTTTTATACTAACTCCACCCACCTCCCAGCACATCTCGTGTTACGAAGCAGGGTTCCACGAAAGGTGCTCCTTCTACACCCTGAGCCTAAATCTGCAATGTGGCCCTGCTGAACTATCCTGTGTGTGGGATGCAGGTGTTGGAGTGTGGCAGGGAGTTCCCACCTTACCTGGATGGTGGGGCACTACACCTTAGGAGAAGGTGCAGAACCTCTTTGGCGACTGAGCCTTAGGGGCGCCACATGTACACCACATAGCCAAAGAATGGTCTTGATTTTAGGCTCCTCACCTGTAGTAAGAGTACCTCAGTTGGCACAGTACATGCTATGTTTCGGGGGGTACACTGTTCACAATTCGGCTGACCCGAATTTGACAGCTTCATAGACATATATGAGGCTGCTGAGTTCAGGTAAGGAGACCCCCGGCCAGTTAGTGCATCACCATCCTTATTCGGACCATGTTTTCCACACATCTGAATTTGGCCTTACTCTGATATACCATGGCATTTACTGCAAATGTACTTTGAAAAGTCATCCAGGGATTATATCTCTGTTTACTAGTTCAAAGTAGGACAGTGGTTGTTTATCACCATCCCGATCCCTTAGGATACCTGCAGACAAGCGGATGAAAAATCGTCCAAGTTTCACCCAGAAAACTCAGACGATTGATTTTTTTTCTGATTTTCGCCCATTTGCCATTTGCGTGCTAATTTTTTACGTCCGTGTGATATCCTTCTACGATCCGTTTTCATACAACTACATTATAACATGGGTCAGTGTGCGGTCCGATTAAAGATGTACATTCTGTGATAGAGATAACTTATTTTATAATACGTTGTACACCCTCCCACCCCAAAGTAGGAAAAAATAAGGATGGTAACACAGGTCTTTACCCAACAATTGTGTCCTCAAGTCAGTCGGACGCAGTCGGACGGTCATATAACTTGGGCTGAGATTTGACCGGTGGCTATCCCGAACCGAGCTTGACAGCTGTCTAAAAATGTATGAAGCTGTCATGCTCTGGTCGGGAGCGCCATTGGCCAGTCATTGCATTGATGTCCGATCTCTGTTCGATTCTCACATTGAATGGGTAATTTTTATCCATGACTCAGTTCAAAAACCGACATGGCTCCATGATTTTTTTTTTTTTTTTAATAAAGTACAGTCCTCAAGAAAAACCCACAGAAATGTGAACAGCTCCATAGACTATAATGGGTACGTGTTCTGTCCATGAGGCCTAATAAGGATAAATAAGAGAGTATAAGATTGTGTAGTATCTGATCATGACCGAATTAGATCCTGGAGGAGGAATACAAGCATTTGAGATCTACGGCACAAATCAGGAGATCATTCCTTCTTTTTATGATCCAGCGACGGAAACATCATGTAATCTCCTGCTGTGTGATACTTCTCCCTTTCCCAGAGCAGTGTTCACATCGCTGATATCACTGCAGATGAAAATCAATGTAGATATAACCATGCAGAGGTGCGGAAGAAGGGTTAACAGCCCCCACCATGACATCTGCCGAATACTGACTGCGTTTCTGCCCATAATTGGTAATTAAAAACCTCCATTAAAAGTTCATTGCACTCGTCTTTAACTGGTACGAAAAAAAAAAAGCTTTATTCTTGGATGTCTGCCTTGTGAAATTATGACAGCAGTTAATGGGAATCTTAATTAAAAAAAATTCTACGCCTTTTCTATTCCCCTTTTTTTTTCCATCTGCATTACTGTGCCAAATGTTTATTGTGCTTGACTGTGGGGCTTCATCGGCTGGCGTGAGGATTTCATAACATCAAAGCAGGCCACCCTCCTTTCCCTTTGCTCATCGGAAGGCTACTTATATTCGAGCCATGCCTATCATATATGTATCGGACGTGTTATCACAGACTTCCAGTTTGTCTGCTCTGAGATTCAGCAAATTCATTAACCCGAGCCTGGAGATGTGGACTCTCGCATAGCAGATACCTACGAGCTCACAAATGGGGCAGCTTTAGGTACATTAATCCTTCATATTCTTGTATAAATCATGTTTCCATTTTGTGGTAATGAGCAGTTCTTCTTATATCTTACGTACCGTCCATGACACAATATTTTTATATGTGATTTTAAAGGGTATTCCCACTAAATACATTTATGACCCATATCCTCATGATATGTGATAAAAGTATGATTGCTGGGAGATCAACGGCTAACCCAAACCTCCACCAATCATGGCAACATGGGTCTAAAAGTCACCGTTTGAATAGAATGGTAGTGTATACGCTCAACTATTACTCCATTCACGTCTATGGGATTGACAGTAAACTACTCTATGTCTAGCAGTCCTATGGAAGAGAACAGAGCTGTGGTCGAGCACGCAAACTGCAGTCCCAGCGATCGTAGTCTGAGAGTTGGTAATTAACAGAGTTGAGCACAGAAATTTGCAGGACCCTGATCCGGTAGCCACGTTCAGGGTTGGACTGGCCCACCAGAGAACTGAAGAATCCTCTGGTGGGCCCTGCCTTGTCCTTCAGGAGAGTTCATAGTGCAAACCTTGCAGCTGCTATGGGGCTCTTGAGTGGGGAAGAAAGGTGGGCCCTCAGAATCAAAGGTGGGCCCAATGTTCTTCAGTCTGACACTGGCCACGTTAGTAGTCCATGACTGACAGAGCAGAAACCAGAGAACCTCCGCTTACCTGCAGGCAACTCTTCATCACTATGACCTGACACATGTAAGACATCGAGCCTCTCTCACACAGAACACGTACCGTGAATGGAAGAGATTTACAGGGCTCTGGTCTCGCAGCCATGCTTAACTTTGTTGAGAAATGTATTTAGTGGGAAAACTCCTGAACTTAAGCTGGGCTTAACATAAACTGCATTAATTTAAGCAGCGCACAGCGCTATTCACTATGTACTGGCCACTTATGGGTACTGCAACTCATCCCTATTGAATTATATAGGAGCAGAGCTGCAGTTATTGCACAGCACTCTGGACTGTTATGAATGAGTCACCGGAAGAGGAAAAAACAAAAATGCAAGCTAAGTCCAGAAAACCGGAGAAGTTGGTAGCTAGCGGATTGCAGACCCCTGATCCTATTCACAACAACTCGCAGTAGCCGTGGAGCGTTCCTACGGTGGTCCTAGACGCCTCTTCACAGCCGGAGAACTAAATAAGCCTAAAGAAAGAAAGGGGAAATCTAAACTGCCCCAGAGCAGACCCCAAAGCAATACACTGCCCCCAACATGTATTGTCAGTGAAAACAGATGAAAACACAAACACAGACAGAAAGACAGGCAGAGCAAACGATGGGGCCCAACTAACTAGATAGGAAAGGACAGAAAAGATGCTGGCTGCAATCCGCAAAAACCCTACCAAAAATGTCCCAACATGTCTGATAGGAAAAACGGCCCTGAAGTCACTAGACTTCAAAATCCCTATATCAGCACTCCGATATATTCTGAAGACAGAGCAAAAGAGATTTAACCGATCAGGGACAAAAATGGAAATTCAGCAGAGCCCCAGCCGGGGCTGGCAGAACACAAAACTAAGCAAATCAGACAAAATCTCATGGAACAATTACAGAGCAAAACTTAGCTTTAGAAGACAGGAACTGAACTGGAGGTCAGAGCTCAGAGCAGAGAAATCACCAGCAACCCTACAGGGCGTCGGCTGCCTTATATCCACTCAGAGATTCCGGATGTCCAATCGCAATCCACCTGTTCAGGTGACACGTTTCTCCCATCCAAATCAGTTTCACCACCTCCTTTCACCAGCAGAGGGAGTTCATCAGACATCAAAGGTGAACGATAAAATTAGCTCACAACACTGGACACTAACTAGACCCAGCCACTGGAAGAGCTGATCAGTTAGGATGCCGCGTGTCGGACCCCGAAGGATCTGATATTCATGACCTATAATAAGGACGTCATCATTCCTAAGGACATCAGGATAGATCATGAATATCCAAAGCACAGATAACCCACTTTAAAGGGTTTCACTTTGTAATCTGAGAGCAGCATGATGTAGGGGCTGCGAACCTGATTCCAGGGATGTGTCACTTACTGGGCTGTTTGTTACAGTTAACAAATTAAATTAGTATTTTATTAGCAGGAGATTATCACTACAGGACTAGGGGTCTTGTGCCTCCTAGTCCACTGCTCTGTGTAACTCCACCACCCCACCAAAAGATCTGCCGCAGAGAAAAATTGTATCAAAATGAAAGCATGCAGCCCAGTAAGTGATAAATCACTGGAATCAGGGTCTCTGCCTCTACATCATGCTGCTCTCAGATTACATGGCACAACTCTGCTGACAAATTCCCATTAAAGACTATTCAAGAAAAGCATTACACATTCGATCCCCAAGAAAAATTATTCATTTAACCCTTCATATTCTTTACGCAGTTTAAAATCCGTTTCAAAGCTTGACTTTCATTTTTCTAGCTGAGCTTTGATATATATGAAAGCCTTTACAATAACATTAGAGAATCGTCCCCTACAGCAAGGCAACGAGTATAAATTGTTAATATAGACAGTGCATAATCAAACTTTATTGCTTATTCCCACTCGACAAGCCGACGATGCATTATTCAATTACAGCTGTTTGTACAGTTCTTGGTATCTTGTCCTATTTTATTCCACCCTTCAAAGCATCCGGATTGTACTGATTTTTATTACCAAAATATTTCCATTTGAAACAAATAAGAATTTTATTTCTGAAAATATTATTCAACACTAAGCCGTTTACAGCTTCGCCTTATCACGACTCTGGATTGACGATCTTTGTTTTATACAAAGGCTTTATTGGAATCTGGGGGGTTACAAATGTATATAGTGTGGCTGAACCTGTCACTTAGAGAGAACCTGATTCTGGATGCTCTGATGAATTATTTTAAGAATGGTTTTCAAGTCACTTTTTACTCTTAATATTTGCTGCCCACACTTTCAGTCCTGAAAAAGATGGTGACCAGTCTTCTATAATTCCTGAGTATGTTTTTTTTAATGCATCATTTTGTAGGAAGTGATAGAGAACTAGCAGGGGACATGTTATGTGTCTGGAGTTGCACAGTGTGTGATCGGTGATTACTCTGAATCTGATACATCCATTAAACTCAGCTGTGCTACATGGGAACTATAGGCTATACGCCATACCTGGCACCAGAGATAACTGAGCACTTGGAATTACACTTAGTTTGTCGAGGTCCACGGTACATACAAGCATGAAGTGCTCTAAAATGTCCTGGTAGACAGCTGCGCTGACTTTGGTCTTGATAAAACACAGTGGACCTACACAAGCAGAAGCAGATGACATGGCTCCCCAAACCATCACTGATTGTGGTTGCTTCACTCTAGTCCTTGGAATTCAAGGTCCCAGAATCTGGAGGAAGAGTGGAGAGGCCACAATCCAAGCTGCTGGAGGTCTAGTGTGAAGTCTCCACAATCAGTGATGGTTTGGGGAGCCTTGTCATCTGCTGGTGTAGGTCCACTGTGTTTTATCAAGACCAAAGTCAGCGCAGCCGTCTATCAGGAAATTTTAGAGCACTTCATGCTTCCCTCTGCCGACAAGCTTTATGGAGATGGAAATTTCATTCTCCAGCAGGACTTGGCCCCTGCCCACACTGCCAAAAGTACCAATACCTGGTGTAAAAACAATGGTATCACTGTGCTTGATTGGCTAGCAAACTCGCCTGACCTTAACTCCATAGAGAATCTATAGGGTATTGCCAAGAGGAAGATGAAAAACACCAGACCCAACAATGCAGAGGAGCTGAAGGCTGCTATCAAAGCAACCTGGGCTTCCATAACACCTCAGCAGTGCCACAGACTGATCGCCTCCATGCCATACCGCATTGATGCAGTAATTGATGCCAAAGGAGCCCCAACCAAGTATTGAGTGCATTTACTGAACATACATTTCAGTAGGCCAACATTTCAGATTTTACAATCATTTTTTCAAGCTGGTGTTATAAAATATTCTAATTTACTGAGATAATGACTATTGGGTTTTCATTGGCTGTAAGCCATAATCATCGACATTAACAGAAATAAACATGTGAAATAGATCACTCTGTTTGTATTGGCTCTATATGAGTTTCACTTTTTGTATTGAAGAAGTGAAATAAATTAACTTTTTGATGATATTCTAATTTTGTGAGATGCACCTGTACTTATCACTATTGTGCATTGGTATTGTAAAATGTTTAAAGGGAATCTGTCATTAATTCAGCTGCGGCCGCCGCCATCAGGGGCTTATCTACATCATTCTGTAATGCTGTAGATAAGCTCCCGATGAAACCTGAAAGAGAAGAAAAACGAGTTTAATTATACTCACCCAGGGGCGGTCCGTTCTTGGTCCGATGGGTGTTGCGGTCCGGCACCTCCCATCTTGCAGCGATGACGTCCTCTTCATTGCTGCCCGTCACGGCTCCAGCACAGGCGCACTGCTCTGCCCTGTTGAGGGCAGAGCAGAGTCCTGCAGTGCGCAGGCGCTGGACCTCTTCCGGCGCCTGCGCACTGCAGTAATTTGCTCTGCCCTCAACAGGGCAGAGCAGTGCGCCTGTGCCGAAGCCGCGATGGGCAGGAATGAAGAGGACATCATCGCTGCAAGATGGGAGGTGCCGGACTGGACCGCGACTCCCTCCGGACCCGATCCAGTCCCGGAACGCCCCCGATCCGAACCCAGAACGTCCCTGGGTGAGTATAATCTAACTCTTTTTTCTTATCTTTCAGGGTACATCGGGGGCTTATCTACAGCATTACAAAACACTGTAGATAAGCTCCTGATGACGGTGGCCGCAGCTGATAGTCAAAAAAATTGATGACAGATTCCCTTTAAGCCTCCACTAAGATGAGAAAAGCCTACTTCGGTAAGATTTATGCAACCGTTACCCTTGTTTACGCCCAGTACTTTCCGAAATTTGTTGGGAAAGTTTCCAAAAATTTGGAACAGTGCTAGAAAATCTGCAGAATATAAAAAGAGATTCGGCACTCCAGGCTTGCAATGAAGAAAGTATAGCTTCATTAGAACCCCAATCCAGGTTATTATGACGTTTCGGTCTAACTATAAGACCTTCCTCAGACATATTGCTAGTAGACAGTGGGACACAATGTAGGGCAAAATAGAGGACGGTGTGTCAGCACAAATGATGAGCGCTCACCAGTTGGGTCGATACCACTCATCTATATATTATGTTCTGTCCCACTGTCTACTAGAATATCTGATCAGCAATCCCCCTGAGGAAGGTCTTATTGTTAGACCGAAACGTCATAATAATCTGGATTGGAGTTCCAATAAAGCTAGACTTTCTTAATTGAAAGCCTGGAGTGCCGGAACTCTTTTGGTGTCTCTATAATCTTTTGATCTCTATTTATAAATTAGAGAGATTCACTTTCTTTTTTGCATGTAGATTAACAAAATACAAGTTCTGTTCCGAGATTTACCTCCTCACCTCATAATGAGCGCCTCCATGCTATGTTCCCCAAATGAACACGACTTGTCAATACAGATCATTGAGAAACCAGTGATGCTGAGATGAGTCTCCAACGGTGATGTCAAAGCAGACTAGTAAACTCAAGAAGCCGTTAATGGACTTCCCGCTGCACAGTTCAGCACTGATCCTCATACACTATCAATACATAAGCTACGAGCTGTTCGAAGAGCTTCAGAATGGTGTGCCGGGACATACATCTCTGGATAGGGAATAGCACGCTTGGTGATTCAGAAAGTTCTAAAATTTCGATATCACATATTTGTACCCATTTGTGGGCAACGACACGTACATAATAAAATGGGAGGACACAAAGCAAGAGCAGAATGGGACCCTGCCATGGCCAATGGGACTTCTGCTGCACAGGTTCTCACCATCCAGGAGCCGAGGAGACGGACCAGCGATGCTCTTCTCTACATGCGCCACACAACAGTTCTATCTCTTGACTCTGATACCTTCAGCTTTTTTTGCATAATAGCAAAATATGCATTTCATAAATCTGGAGATTCTGAGTGGGAGTTTCAATGGCAAAAAATGTTAATGGTCATCCATCTATTTTTCAAATAACTATGGGTGTTGGCCAAAAGAGAACAAACATTTACTGAACTTCATTTTTTTTTTTTTTTTTTACTTTTTTTTTTTGTTTAGACTGTTCACCCATTGGGGTCTGTTCATCAAAGCTTTTATGCCAGAAAGCTGGTGTAAAGTGGTCTGAAAAGCTTCAACATTTTTTTACAAATGAGTTTGCAGCTGCTTTGCCACAACGGATGGAGCCGGGGAAAAGCTAGGGTGGGATGTGGGCTATGGAGGGATGGGGTGTAGGGTTCGAGCAGGCTCACAGGATGCAGTGACGAGACACGAGACTGAATGTGGGGTGAAATATACTTTTATAAGTTTAAAGCCGCAAGGGCTAAACTGCTTCGATGAAACAAAAAGGGGAAACACCTATTTGTCCTCGCAGGGACTCGTAAAACAAACATTCAAAACAAAAAGGGTCCTTATACTCTATAATGCACTTAGCCTCCCGGGCGTCGCTCGAGTCCACGAACACTCAGGGATTGCAGATGTGGCTGCCTTGTAATCCAAGATTTCACGGAAGGACTTGGGCTCGTCCGGCCCTGAAGAAACCAAAACGGTGGGGCGCAGCAGGCCCTGAAGGAACCGGAACGATGGGGCGCAGCAGGCCCTGAAGAGACTGGACGGTGGGGCGCAACGGGCCCTGAAGAAACCGGAACGTTGGGGCGCAACAGGCCCTGAAGAAACTGGTCGGTGGGGCGCAACGGGCCCTGAAGAAACCAGTACGATGGGGCGCAACAGGCCCTGAAGAAACTGAACGGTGGGGCGCAATGGGCCCTGAAGAAGCTGGAATGGTGGGGCGCAATAGGCCCTGAAGAAACTGTTCGGGGGGATTAATCTCCCAGGCGTCCGTTTAAAGGCGCTCGTCCCCCAGCCAGGTCATGACGCAGTCCAAAAACATAAAATCTTAACAAACTCTGCTCAGTGTCCCCTCAGTAAGCGGGACAGGGGCTCTGCGGCCGCCTATAGCGAGGTGGCGTCCCCTGATGTCGGTAATGACGGGGTCGCAGCTGTGGGAGAAGACAGGGGGGCAGTGTCCTGGCCACTATACCGGATTGCTGTCTCGTCGCAGCGGTTGCCTGAGATCCCGGTCCTGTCACAGCACGGAGGGAATCAGCGGGCATCAATTTATCTGTATGTATCCGGGGAGGGACTCCCGGGAAGAGTCTCTTATGCGCCGCTCTTCGGACAGTCTCAAATTTTCCTTTGACAGTCTCCTGCCTGTCTCTCTTCCCCACACCGTCAGTTGCCACAGTCCTCCCCCTGCCACACGGCTCTCTCTCTCCTGTCAGGCTCTCTTCCAACTGCCACCTCAGCGCGTCCCCTGCTCCTCTTACCCTCGCCCCGCCCCCTGTTGCCCTGACAACTTCAGTCGCATGTCTCCCTTTGTAATCCCCCTGATGTGGTTTCTTCAACAAGCCTGATGGCGGTCCCCCTGGTTCTAGCCCAATCACTGTATGGGGGTCCTCCTCCCCACATTCCCCCACCCTGTAAGCTCGCCAGTCCTCGGGCGAGGGTGTTAGTCTATTGAGATTGGTCTGTAAAGGTGTCAATATTTGTTGCCATACGAACTGGTCTTGTTCATACCGTTCGGGGGGTTTGCCGGCTGTTGACCGCTCGGAGCGTCTAAGTTCGACTGGGGTGGAATCTTCTGGGGTGGTGGACGTCGGTGAGCTGCAAGATGCCGGTGGGTTAATTGTGTCAACTGGCTCATTATTGGGTGGAGGGCCCTTGGGAACTGGAGGGAAATCCTCGTCGTCTGAGTCCCAGCATATGGACTCCGGTTCGGATGTCTTCGGGACGGGTTCCAGTTGCTTCGGGTCGGAAGAAATACACAGGCGTAACATATTACGATGCACAATGCGAGTGGGCAGTGTTTCATCCTGCTCGGGCTGTATTTCGTACACAGGTCCTTCTGAATGGATACGGCGTAGTACCCGATAAGGACTCTCTTCCCAACGTGACTCCAGTTTATTCTGGGGGCGTTGATCTAGTACAAGCACACGGTCCCCGCTTTGGAGATGGGGAGGGGAGGTTGTATTCTTCCCGGGGTGTTCCCAGTCTTGAAGTTTGGTATGTACAATTCGGTGAAGAGTTTGCAACCTGTGGCGATGATTTCGGACCCAAGACGACACTCCGGTCCAGGGCCGAGGCTCTTCGGGGTCCAACTCTACCTCCGTGATCCCTTTACCCTCTCGTCCGAACAGCAGGAAATAAGGAGTATAGCCCGTTACTCGATGTACCCGATTATTATAAACCCACACTAATTCAGAAACATATTCAGGCCAACGAGCTTTCTTGTCACTCTCCAGAGTGCGTAGCATTTGAATCAATGTCCGATTAAATCGCTCACAAGCCCCATTCCCTTGCGGGTGATATGGTGTGGTCCGGGATTTATCAATCCCATAAAGATGATGTAGTTCCTCCATAACTTTCCCCAAAAAACATGCTCCCTGGTCGGAATGTATGCGTTGAGGACAGCCGTACACTTGTATAAAATTTCTGCAAATTGCGGAGGCGGCTGACTCCGCGGTCTGGTCTCGAGTAGGGGTGACCACAGCGAATTTAGTGAAATGATCCACCATGACGAGGCAGTGTTCGTATCCCTGGAATGCAGGACCAATGTGCAGATAATCCACCGTCAAGAGCTCCAAGGGTTCTGAAGTCACAATCGTCTGTGTTGCGGCCCTCTGAGCAGGCGGTTTGGCCAATTCACATAAGCGGCAAGTACGACAAACTTCGTCCACAACAGCCGACAAGCGTGGGTGATAAACTTTCTGTTGTAACCATTGCAAAGTCTTTTTGACTCCAAAGTGGGCCCCTTTTTCGTGAGCCTCTCGAGCCAGTTCGTGTAGTTGAGCTCCGGGCGTAACCACCTGCCAAACAGTCGTTGAGGTTGTTTGCGAAGTGATCTTACGGTACAGTAATCCCCTTCGGATAATCAGTCTCTCCCATTGTCGCAGCATCAGCGACAGGTCTTGGGTCAAAGCTTGTCGTTGAGTGTCAGTGGGTAATTGACCAGCAGCGACCCATTTCCGGAGAAGTCCAACTTCTTCATCTTCTTGTTGCTGTTGTATCCACTTATTACGAGATTGTTCCAGGATGCCCCTGTGGGCCTCTGGGGAAGATACTTTTGCATCAACATTGGTGAGCACGGCAGCGGTAAGAGCGAACGGTATTTCCTCTCCTTCTAATTCTTCGTCTCGATTCTGTCCAGGAGTTGTATGTCGAATCCTAGAGAGAGCATCTGCATGAACATTCTCGGCCCCTCTTTTGTAAATAATCTTGTAATTGTACTTCGCCATTCGGGCCACCCATCGCTGCTCCAAAGCCCCCAACTTGGCGTTTTCCAAATGAGCCAGTGGGTTATTGTCAGTTCGCACTACCACCTCGGAGCCCGCTAGGTACTCTGCGAATCTCTCCGTCATAGCCCACACCACTGCGAGGAGCTCGAGCTTAAAAGAGCTGTAATTGTCAGGGTTACGCTCGGAGTCATGGAGTGAACGGCTTCCATATGCGATCACCCTTTCCCGGCCATCCTGAACTTGTGACAACACAGCTCCTAGCCCGTGAAGACTCCCGTCAGTGTGCAGGATGAACGGCTGAGAAAAATCCGCATAAGCCAACACTGGGGCATCCGAGAGTGCAGCCTTGAGATCTCGGAAGGCCTCTTCCTGAGGGTGTTGCCACTGGATTTTCCGCCCATTGGCCCCAGCGGGAGCCCCCTTCAGCAGGTCATGTAGGGCTCGAGCTCGACATGCAAAATTCTTTACGAAACGACGGTAATATCCAGCTAACCCCAGAAAAGCCCGCACGTCTTTCACCGTCTCGGGGGTAGGCCATTCCTGGATAGCAGCAATCTTCTCCCGGGATGGCCTCACACCCTCTGCCGAAACGACATGACCCAGATACTCAATCTGAGAGCGAAATAGGTAACATTTCTGAGGCTTCACCTTCAACCCGTACTTTTGCAGCCGGCTGAGTACCTGTCCCAACCGCTTCAGGTGGTCCTCGAAGGAGGCGGCATAGACGATGATGTCGTCCAGGTAGATCAACGTGGCCTCAAAATTGAGATCCCCTAGACATCGCTCCATCAATCGCTGAAATGTCCCGGGGGCGTTGGCCAGCCCGAATGGCATTCGATTAAACTCAAACAGTCCCATGGGCACTATGAACGCCGTCTTAGCTCTGTCCTCTTCTGACATAGGCACCTGCCAGTACCCACTGGCCAAGTCCAGGGTCGAAAAATATGTTGCTTTACCCAATGCAGACAGAGATTCTTCTATGCGGGGCAGTGGGTATGAGTCTTTAATAGTGCAAGCATTCAATTTACGATAATCCACACAGAATCGTAGTGTACCATCTTTCTTCCGAACCAACACGATGGGGGCCGCCCAAGGGCTTTGACTTTCCCGTATCACCCCTTTTTGTTGCATCTGAGCCAGCAAAGTTTTCACCTCCTGATAGAGTTGTGGCGGGATCTGTCGATATCGTTCTCGGATAGGGGCCGCTCCTGCTGTGGGGATCTCATGAGTGATGGCGGTGGTACACCCAAAGTCGTCCTCATGACTAGCAAATACTTCATGGTACTGTCCCAGCAATGCTTTTACTTGTGAAAGTTGGGCCGCAGTTAGTCCAGAAAGCTCGGCCCGCATCTGCTCCAAAATATTTCGGCCCTTCTCTTGTGTCGAGACTTCGTGGGCCTGTAGGGTTTGTATTGTTACCTCCCCGGGATCCTCGGGGTGTACTCGTAATTGAACCGCAGCAGCGGGCAGCACTTCTTCTAGAGGCTTTACTAGTTTGGCCAGTACAGTCCGTGCTTTCAGAATAATATCTCGGTCTTCAAGGTTAACGCAGCGGACCAGGGCGGTTCCTTTTCGCACCGTAGCGAGGGAACGGGCCACCAGTATGCCAGGAGGTAAGTGCTCTGAGTGACACGGCTCCACCTGCACCTCTACGCCTTCCAAAGGTATCGGGGCCCGAATTGGCAGGGCCACCACTGTCTGTCCAGGAGGCAGCACAAGCAGGGGTGCCGCTGTCGCGATGACCTTGCCCAGAGCCTCACCCTCCTGGCAGTCCCGATGCACCCGCGCACCTCGCACCAGCTGCTGGAATACCTGTCCCTGAGCTGTGCGAGAACCCCACTGCTTCAGTGTCCTTTGTGTGGGATCATTAAGCAACAGGTTACCAAACTCTTTTAAAATATTCATGCCTAGGGTGACGGGGTGTCGTTGATCAGCTTCTCCTTGAGTCAGCACCACCCCTCTGCGGCCGAGGGGTTTACCGCACAACGTCACCTGCACCCACACTACCCCGGCAACCGGAACCGGCAGTTGGTTGGCGGCTACTAGTCTAATCATGGGCCCCCACTGAGGCCTTGCTGCCTCCGGAAAGTTTTGTTGAAAGTACGCTGCGGGCATAGTGGTTACTTGTGACCCCGTGTCTACCAGACACCGGACGGCCCGGCCCTCTACTTCTGCCCAAACTTCAGGACACTTTGCTACCAAATCTTTGGGACTTCCACCACCCCTAGTTGTGGTTTTCGGCTCCGAGCGGCGTCCCCCCAGCCCGGAGCCCTTTAGTTTTAATGGCCGCCGGGGTGGGTATCTCCCACGCCGCGGACACTCTCAGGCGAAGTGGCCTGGTTCTCCACACTCATAACACCGGGCCGGTAGAGATTGACCTCCTCGCGGAGAGTGTGACCCCCAGGGACCGGGATTAGCACTGGGTCGTCCAGTCTCCGGTTCGGTTCTTCTCTTTACTTCAGCCAACTCGCTCTTTATATTTTTCAATTCACGCTTCATCTCCTCCACCCATTGAGGTTCCTCAACTGTGTTCGAGGAGGCCTCCACACCTCGGACCTTCCCCACGGGGACCGCCATCCCCTGCTCCTCTTCTGCCTGCATCCGGCTAAACAGTCGGGTCCTTAACTCTCCCACATTAGTGGGATCCCCGTGGGTCTGTTCCACTATCTGCAACACCTTTTCAAAAGTGTTGCGGTGCCCCGGGGGTTTCAACATCACTGACCTCCGCACCTCCCCGTCTAGGGCCATGAGTGCCACTTCAGCTTCCAGGTCAGGGGTCATTGGGTGCATCCGAAAAAGCCCCCTCATCCGCTCTGTCCAGCTCCATAGCATAGTATTTGAGCCAGAGAATCTAGGCAGGTTGTTCAACATGGCCCCCAATGAGATGCTGGTACGGGGACCCTCATTATTTACAGAGCTTACAGCTCCCCCATGTTCGGGGCTACCACTGTCCGCGCTCGGAGACTGCATCCTGCCGACTACGCCAAGTGTAGGGTTCGAGCAGGCTCACAGGATGCAGTGACGAGACACGAGACTGAATGTGGGGTGAAATATACTTTTATAAGTTTAAAGCCGCAAGGGCTAAACTGCTTCGATGAAACAAAAAGGGGAAACACCTATTTGTCCTCGCAGGGACTCGTAAAACAAACATTCAAAACAAAAAGGGTCCTTATACTCTATAATGCACTTAGCCTCCCGGGCGTCGCTCGAGTCCACGAACACTCAGGGATTGCAGATGTGGCTGCCTTGTAATCCAAGATTTCACGGAAGGACTTGGGCTCGTCCGGCCCTGAAGAAACCAAAACGGTGGGGCGCAGCAGGCCCTGAAGGAACCGGAACGATGGGGCGCAGCAGGCCCTGAAGAGACTGGACGGTGGGGCGCAACGGGCCCTGAAGAAACCGGAACGTTGGGGCGCAACAGGCCCTGAAGAAACTGGTCGGTGGGGCGCAACGGGCCCTGAAGAAACCAGTACGATGGGGCGCAACAGGCCCTGAAGAAACTGAACGGTGGGGCGCAATGGGCCCTGAAGAAGCTGGAATGGTGGGGCGCAATAGGCCCTGAAGAAACTGTTCGGGGGGATTAATCTCCCAGGCGTCCGTTTAAAGGCGCTCGTCCCCCAGCCAGGTCATGACGCAGTCCAAAAACATAAAATCTTAACAAACTCTGCTCAGTGTCCCCTCAGTAAGCGGGACAGGGGCTCTGCGGCCGCCTATAGCGAGGTGGCGTCCCCTGATGTCGGTAATGACGGGGTCGCAGCTGTGGGAGAAGACAGGGGGGCAGTGTCCTGGCCACTATACCGGATTGCTGTCTCGTCGCAGCGGTTGCCTGAGATCCCGGTCCTGTCACAGCACGGAGGGAATCAGCGGGCATCAATTTATCTGTATGTATCCGGGGAGGGACTCCCGGGAAGAGTCTCTTATGCGCCGCTCTTCGGACAGTCTCAAATTTTCCTTTGACAGTCTCCTGCCTGTCTCTCTTCCCCACACCGTCAGTTGCCACAGTCCTCCCCCTGCCACACGGCTCTCTCTCTCCTGTCAGGCTCTCTTCCAACTGCCACCTCAGCGCGTCCCCTGCTCCTCTTACCCTCGCCCCGCCCCCTGTTGCCCTGACAACTTCAGTCGCATGTCTCCCTTTGTAATCCCCCTGATGTGGTTTCTTCAACAACCCTGATGGCGGTCCCCCTGGTTCTAGCCCAATCACTGTATGGGGGTCCTCCTCCCCACAGGGGCATGGCAAAAGTGCCAGCATTTCTTATGCCAGGTATGCTACTCCAGTCCTGACTGGAGTAGTATTTCTGGCGAGGCGCACGGAGGCGAGTGCCACCAATAATTCATTAAATGGCTTATGCCTCTTAATGAATTTGGAGCATCATATTCTAGTGTGGGTAACATTGGTCTTAAATGGAATCTGTCTCCCTTTTGAGGTTTTTGACTTAACAATATGGGCATACAGGTTAAATTAGCGGTACCTGTATGCCTCCTGGATGTGGCCTTGTTAAGTCAAAATCATCTTTTACACCTTCTATCTTCCAGGCTATGGGATGTATGCTGCTCAGAAGATAATACTGACTCCAGTCTATATTATACAACTTTTCTCTTCCCCTTCTCTTCAGACGTCCCTTTTGCCTCAAGTCCGCGGCCAAAAATCCTGCGCCTGTGCATTCTGCCTGCTGTCACTCTTCTACTCTGCGGGGAATTCACCTATTGTGTGCCGGAGATCACTGGGACTGGAAAGTACAGTGACTCTCCAGCGCCAGCACACACCAAAATTGAAGACGGCGCCCACAGAAGGCTGGAAGAGTGTTCACCAGGCTCTGTATGTACAATGTCTATAGACAGTGAGCTGCTTATCACAGAAGAGGGCGAAGTAGGACGGCTTGGCACGAGGCAGCCAGTGAGGGCAATGATAATGTAATAGTGATAAAACCTTCATTGTAAGTAAACAACAGCACACAACAAAATATGTGACACATCGTTAATTCAGTGTTTTAACCTCAACTTTGTCCTGTCCCAAAACTGCACAGCAAAAACCTGCATGACAGATTCCCTTTAACTGTCAATCATCAGGATCGCTCCGGCATACGTCCAGCCTACCATGTGCATGATGGCTAACAGATCATGCTAAATGACAAGTGCCGCTTTAGTAGTTTGCCCATCAACTCTGAATATGAACACTTGAGGGTACGTTTTATTGAAATAAACACATTTTGCAGATTTTATAAAGCATTTCTTCCACCGCATAGATGATTTCATACTAAGCGAATTACACCATTTTGCACTATGTGTTCAGCTGCTAAAACAAGGTAGATGTGAACCTTTACACATCCCACAGAGCAGCAAATAGATTTTCTTCCTATCTTTAATAACATTACCCTATTATCTTCTCTACCTCATCAATTCTGCGAGCCGTTCGGCTGATATGGCAAAGTAGGGGAAAGAAAGAGATCTTTATTTAATGAATATAATAAAGGCACATTGCAGTTAGTGGACATAATAATATTAAGAGCTTAATTCAAATTACATATTAACCTCTGCAAGGTTTAATACTTTTAATTGCAATGATTCATGTTAAATTGTTGGCATGGATCCAAGCGTGGGCAAAATAGCCATTTGGTTTCTCTATTGTTAAATTAAAATGGTGAAATCAGCGTGGTCAGGGGCGGACATGTCATAGGTGCAACCTGTGGAGCTGCAGAGGGGCCCAAGAGGCAAGGGGGCCACTACCACCTCCAAAACAGGTGGAGTGGTGCATTATGATCATCTATGGGACAGCAAAGGGCCCTTATACTGTTCTTGCACAGGGGCCCTTTTTTGTTTCTGTCTGCCGTGCCATTGACCCTGGTACATTGTAGAAAGTACTAGAGGAGATGACTTCAATGTTCACAACCCATGAATACTGATTATAAAGGAATAATTGTGATCTTGTGCCTGTGTACATAGAATGAAGCTATAACACCAGCTACTTACAAATGGAGCATGCAGTGTATACATCTGCCTAGATGTCACATCAGCTGCATTTTATAGGTGAATCAGATAAGAATCCTCAGTCCCAATGTCTTAGCTTGGAGGGGCACAGGGTCAGTCGCCATGGGTTCCAAATTCTTACTGTTCCCAAAAAGAAAAAAAAAAAGAAAGTGGTACTGAAAAGTGGCGTCGCTATCACCGAAGTTCCAAGGAAGAACATTTTCACAATATTTTTGGCTAAGTGCCTCGATTTCCAAGCGAGCGCCACTTTGATTTTTCAACATGATGTCAAGACAGTTGTTTCTTTTGGTAGAGGAGAGAGCCATAGCCTCCTAGTCCCACCACTCCATGTCCTGTACACCGCCGGCTGCTGTAAGCCTACAACCTACAAGATGTGGCGGTGCAATGATGTCACTGCATTGTACCGCCTCTGCCAGCCCGCTCTGTGAGCAGGAGAGAAGAGGACTCGTTCGCTCCAATTAGGAGAATATAAATGTTAATTTTAGCGGAAGTGGCACAAAGGAGGCATACTTATTTTTTGAGGGGTCATCATTACCATGTAAAGGGGCTTTAAGAGAGGCATTAATACTTTTTAAAGGGTGCAAATGGAGCATTGTTTGTTTTAAGGGGGCACTTTGGAGGCATTATTACTGGCATAGAGGAAGAATTACTTGCCATTCCCCGGGCACTGTCTACCCACGCTACGCCACTGCTCAGCCCTTCTGTGTGTATTGAGCTAAGCTACAGATACACAGCTATGGTAGACAGCTATGGTACAGCGTGCTGCCCATTGCCATGGTAGAGCTAATTCCCAATTCTCAAATCATTGAATTAATCTACATGGTTATGCTGGCCAATCGCTGTTTTTTCCAACTGGCTTCAATGAATAAAGGAACAATACTCATCTCAATCATTCCCTACCACTCTAGTACCAACATATCCCAGATCCAGGCTGCTCTTTGCTTCCTGATCCCTTAAACCTAAAATGGGTTGTCCACTTTGGAGTATCACCTGGAATAATCCTAGAGGGGCATTTCATAGAAAGTGTTCAATTTCTCTGCAGCTCCCCCACAGTAGAAATGAAGCATTACATCTGTCTTATTGTAAAGGCAGGTGTAGATGACCGTTTTCTCTCCAGCCAAGAAAATCATGTCTGATTATGCTAATCACTCTCTGATCACAATGGGATCCAATTTTCTCAGAGATGGAGTGAAAAAAAAAAGTTTCTACACCTTCTCCTCCCCACTCATCTCAGCTGAAGACTTTGCCTCATTTTTCAAGCAGAAAATTGATAACATCAGGGACAGTTTTGGTCAACAACCCCCAGAGCCCTTCCTCCCGACTTCCCAGCCCTCCACCTTCAAAACCAACTTCTCCACCATTACAGAAGATCGACTCTCCACTCTACTCTCAAGATCACATCTCACCACCTGTGCACTCGACCCGATCCCATCCCACTTCATCCCAAACCTCACCACAGTCTTCATCCCAACCCTAACCCATCTCTTCAACCTATCACTAACAACTGGTGTTTTCCCCTCAAGCTTTAAACATGCCTCCATCACACCTATCCTCAAAAAGCCCTCTCTTGACCCATCCTCTGTATCTAGCTATCGCCCTATATCACTTCTCCCATACGCCTCCAAGCTACTGGAACAACACGTCTACCTTGAACTGTCCTCCCATCTCTCTTCTTGCTCCCTCTTCGACCGCTTACAATCTGGCTTCCGGTCACACCACTCCACTGAAACTGCCCTTACTAAGGTCACCAATGACCTCTTAACTGCCAAGAGCAAGCGACACTACTCTGTCCTCCTCCTCCTGGACCTGTCGGCTGCCTTTGACACAGTGGACCATTCCCTATTATTACAGACCCTCTCATCCCTCGGCATCACAGACTTGGCCCTCTCCTGGATCTCATCATACCTAACAGACCGGACATTCAGCGTCTCCCACTCACACACCACCTCCTCACCTCGCCCCCTATCTGTCGGAGTCCCACAAGGTTCAGTCCTCGGGCCCCTGCTGTTCTCTATTTACACCTTTGGCCTGGGACAGCTCATAGAATCTCATGGCTTTCAGTATCATCTTTATGCTGATGACACACAGATCTACATCTCTGGACCAGATATCACCTCCCTACTACCCAGAATCCCTCAATGTCTGTCCACTATTTCATCCTTCTTCTCCACTAGATATCTGAAACTCAACATGGACAAAACAGAATTCATCATCTTTCCCCCATCTCACGTGACCCCCCCTACGAACCTATCAATTACAGTAAATGACTGCCCACTCTCCCCAGTCCCACAAGCTCGCTGCCTCGGAGTAATCCTTGATGCTGATCTCTCCTTCAAACCACATATCCAAACCCTTTCCACTTCCTGCCGACTTCAACTCAAAAATATTTCACGCATCCGTTCATTCCTCACCCAAGAATCTGCAAAAACCCTAGTCCATGCCCTCATCATCTCTCGCCTTGACTACTGCAACCTCATGCTCTGCGGCCTCCCCTCAAACACTCTTGCACCCCTCCAATCTATTCTAAACTCTGCTGCCCGACTACTCCACCTGTCCCCCCGCTATTCCCCAGCTTCTCCCCTCTGTCAATCCCTTCACTGGCTCCCAATTGCCCAGAGACTCCATTACAAAACCCTAACCATGACATACAAAGCCATCCACAACTTGTCTCCTCCATACATCTGTGACCTCGTCTCCCGGTACTTTCCTGCACGCAACCTCCGATCCTCACAAGATCTCCTTCTCTACTCCCCTCTTATCTCCTCTTCCCACAATCGCATACAAGATTTCTCTCGCGCATCACCCCTACTCTGGAACTCTCTACCACAACATATCAGACTCTCACCTACCATCGAAACCTTCAAAAAGAGCCTGAAGACCCACCTCTTCCGACAAGCCTATAACCTGCAGTAACCACCGATCGACCAAACCGCTGCACGACCAGCTCTACCCTCGCCTACTGTATTATCACCCATCCCTTGAAGATTGTGAGCCCTCGCGGGCAGGGTCCTCTCTCCTCCTGTACCAGTTATGACTTGTATTGTTTAAGATTATTGTACTTGTTTTTATGTATACCCCCCTCACATGTAGAGCGCCATGGAATAAATGGCGCTATAACAATAAATAATAATAATAATAATAATAATAATAATAATTTGTGAACAGGTCACAGGATGCAAGGAGCAGATAAGAACAAGGCAGAAATAACCAATTTGTACTGTTTATTTCTCTGTTGCCGGAATGGGAAGGTTGGGTTTAACAGGAGAGTATTTTATATCGAACAGCGTAAATACAGTATGAAATATACAATGTTATTTTCAACCCACTGTGATTCTTATAGCAGGCTCTCTGTACTATCTATCTAATCTCCAATGCTGATCGTGTCCACAAACGTATAATGTATCATCTCAACGCTCTCTTAGCCTCTTTCAGGCCCTAGTGGGATTCTCCAGTATTTCCCAAATGGCTGAAAGTCCTTCTGACAAAGTCAAGCAATATTTACTGGACCTTTCCCACACTGGCTGGTCCCTGTTCCATCTGTTGTACTACTACCCCAGACTGTACCTTGTACTTTACGTCAGTGCTGGAAGCAATGACCCTGCTCACTCGTGCCTGTGATTCATCTCTACGAATGTCCTCTTTTGGATCAGGGCCCCCACCAGATCTTCAGTGCTTTACCTGCAACGATCATCTATTCGGCCTGGACAAACGAGGACTGGGTCCCGAGTCTTGACCGGCGCAAACTGATTCTCATATCTTGCCTGGCGAGGATCTGGACTTCAGGTGTTGACTGGCGGGGTCTGGTTCACTGACCTTGACCAGCGTCATTTGGACCCTGATCACCGACACACCATAAAACACTGGCTCAGGCCTCTTGGCTCGTTCCAGGATCTTAGCCTCAGCATCTCCCTGTATATACATCTGCTCGTCTCACTGACTGGCGCCAAAACACTTTCCGGCTTGCCTCTTATATAAGAAAACTGTGTTATTAAGCCCACATGACCCGGTGCTCCATCTAGACTCTTCCTCCCCAAAACTCTTCCTCTTACTGTTAGCTCTGCAGGTTTGGATTGGACAGAAGGTGGCAGTTTTCGGGCATAAATGCCGCATAGCGATGGGGAATGTTTTCCTTTATGGCACACCCTCATACACACTCAGTCTAGAAAAATCGTACTGAACTCGGATGTCACAGATTCTGTTCATGGACCCCCAGACTTGAATTGATGACTGCCATCCAATTCTTGGAGGCAGATCGTGTATGCTGCAATTTGTTTTTCCTTGGTCGGAGGAAAAAATCGGACATGTGCACAACCCTGTAGACTAACGTGGGTACGAGTGCACTCTGTCAAAACTTCCATTTATACAGTCGTGTGCATGAACCCTAACACAGCGGGGTCCTCAGACTGAGAGGTGCTTTGAGTAGTTAAGAAAGATCATTGACAGCAGTGGCATAAAGCGCTTATGAACGGTAGATGTCATCTAAAAAGTAGGACGGCAGGCAAAAATATCCGATCCATCCTTCTACAATCTTCTGGTGAACATTGTGGTTTGGACTATTTGTATCCAATAGTTATGTGGATCTTTTAGTCTGAGACTGTTCATCCATTTTTGTATCTAATTTATATGAGGATTTTTCATAACGAATTTGACTGCAACAAAATTTACAACTCAGGACTGAGCTGCAATACCCAACGTGGCCTGTGGTCAAGAGTGGCAACATTTCTGGAAAATTGCTAATGCTTCAGTCTAAACTCTGATACGTAGGTTGAAATGTCAGCTAGCAAATCTGTTAAAAACTAATGAAACCTTTTGTGCCTCCGTCAGCCTGCAAAGGTTACAATTTTGGGATCCTCCAAGACACAATTGATTTTCCCTCTTATCATGACCATACATTGCCAGGAAGGATTTTTAGGAGAGTTCAGAGTCGTATGAAATCCAGTTAACGGCCAAAGATCAAAATTGTTTAGAAATTTTGCAGTTCGTCGGAGAAAATTGCAGTGCTTTTAATATGACAGCTTTTCACGTATAAAGAGGCGTGAGTTTTGTAACCAAGGGCTGAAGGGCATAACGGCAAGACAGTGAGCAAATAAGAAATTAAAGAAAAGATGAAAGAAAAGACTGCAAATCCATCAAGAAGGGAGGGCTGCCCAGCAAAGAGCAATTACTTTGATCTACTGTAGAGGTAGAGGGGGAAAAAATCAATAAATAATTCAATTTCCCAGTGAATGAAGGCCGACCGCAGCGCTGAATGGATGAAAATGAATAAAGTCAACATCACCTTTGACTCTGACAAGACGATCCCGCACTTAGAGATTTTGGTTCCCCCCTAACGTTTAATCTGTCAGCAGCAGAATCTGTAGATTTAACCCCTTAATGCGAGGTGACGCCGCACTGTCAAATATGCACGAAGTGTGACTTTTCCCGGCAAAATAAATCCGCTCTATGATTTCTCAATCATGCTCATCTTTACGACACAGTGCACAATTTCCCATGACAGAAGACCGTTACTATATGTATACAGGGATCTTTCTGACTGAAAAAATCCACAGCTAAAAAAAAATCACCTCTAAAGGATATGTGTTTTTTTGTTGTGGTTTTGGTGCTGTTTTGATGTGGCTTTTGACATCATTTTTTTAGTGTGTTTTTTTTGAGTTTTTGAGTTTTCAATTATAATATGGGATTTATCATGAGATAATTTTTGGCATGTTTCTGCTGAGGAAAAAAATTGTTCTGGTTTACGCTCCAAATAATTACCATTTTCCAGTTTGCAATAAAGCTCCCCATCTAGCCATGTGTCAGATACAAAACAGAGGGATTTTTCTAGTTTCTTAAAGGTAATACATGATCAGAAAATGTCCTATTGTTTAAAGAAGCACTCCCATTAAAGTTGTTATCCTCTCAATATATTTCAATCATCATATTATACAGCACTGGGTACTTACAATTGCTCACTTTGCCTTTCTACTCAGCTAATTATTCTCTTTACTCAGGACGTCTCTTTTCCCTGCAAAAAAAATATTCCCCTCTTCAACTTCTGACACAGCTGCCCCCTTCCTCTCCAGGGACTTTTGCAGTGACTCATGACTCATGCAGGGAAAGTTGACCTCTTGTTTTATCATAGAGCTTAGAAGGATTCAGCTGGTCAGTTTTTGATCATGTGATGGCATAGATGTAATGGAAAAGAGGATAATTTTGTGGTTAGAAAGACAAAATGAGCAATTGTAGTGCTATCTAACATGATGACTGCCACATAATATGAGGATAAACATTTTGATGGGCGTGCTTCTTTAAATCAAAAGAAAACAGAAAAGAGGCACCCCCTGTGTAAAAACATCTTTTATTCGGGAGGGTGGTGGAATAAGAACCTCGCACCTGGGTAAATTGTGTGTGGCACAACTCAGTTGTAAGTCAGGAAACAAACGCTAAATGGCTGCTGTTCCGGCCGCTGCACTCACACCCGTCTGGGTAGAGAGGAAAATAGAGGATATGGAAAGAGAATAAGCCGTGGAGCCCAGACACCGATATCACAGGTATTAATTAAAACAACGTTGGTTCAACGCCTTCCTCAAGTATCAGGAATGAAGGGGCTGCACTAACGCCAAAACACATTGCTTTAAATTATTTTTACCAATACCTGTGACATCAGCGGTGTTGGTACACAACCGCCCATCCTCTTTCAACATCCTGTATTGTTTGCATCAGATTTTTACATTAAATGTATGTTTAACATATTTTTATAAGTATTTTTAATTTTCCATATTACTATCTACAATAAAATATCATCATGCAACTCTCACACTGGCCACTAAGCTTCACGCTGGACTCCTACTTCCTATTCTGTACAAAAGTCTCCTTATCATCACAGACAAGATTGCAAGAAACACCTAAAGCTCCGCCGAGAGCAATAGGTGATGTCACAGCTCACCTCCTCCTCCTCTCTTCACAGTGATAGTTGCCCAGATTAGGGTATGCTCAGATTTCAAGCCTTGATAAGGTTTTCTACAAACAAATAGGATGTGAATGAGTCTCATTCTAACGTTCATGCGCCCATCAGGAAGTGTGGGGCTACTGTTAGGCTTGGTACGATCAGACCTAGTGACCAGTCACTTAAACAATGGGTCATTTTCTGATGACACATTCATTTTAAGCCCCAAGATCTGGTTCCCTGACTCCATAGTGACTCGCCTCTCACGCCTACCTAGATATTAAGGCGCACAGCAGGTTGCACATGTTAATGGGAGGTTTAATGGTGCCATTTCTAGATGAGCAATAATTTGCCCAGCAATTTTCCCACATCTTTGTCCAGCTTTTAGGTCTTGTTGATATTCATGACTTTTTATATTGGCTTTTTTTTAAAAAAAAAAAAAAAAAAAACACTTTAGGTAATGAAAATAGCAATTAGCAGGGCCATTGTCTTAGGACTGAGGCCTATTAGGAAATCTTGGCTTGCACCATAGTGTGATGTCACGGATTTCTGAAAGGATACGCATAAAACACTCAAAGGGCATAAACACAGTTACAAAAGGAATAATTGTGGAATGTCGCTCTCTTTTTTGCTTTGTGAACCCTTTTCTAGTTCAGTGTAAATAATGGAGGTTTTCATTCCTGTTGCCATGGTTATGTTCAGGGTCACGTATGTCTATATACATATATATGTATGTATGCAGTTTCTTTACAATTTCTACGCTATATAGAAGAGATAGAATAATATACTGTAGTACGCACGCCGAGGAAGCCTAGATCTCTTCTGTGGCCTAACAAAAGGAACCCCATTACAGAAGATGTGTCCCTGGACTTTGCCATAGCAATCCGGAGGTCAACATTCACTGTTCACATTTTTAGGGCTCGCTCATCCGAGCGTATATCACCGGCGAGTGCTATCTGATGTTTTATCAGGTAGCACTCGGCCCAACGTTATACTATGGGGCAGTGCAGATCTGCGATTTTTTTTTTCATGCCGATGCGGCACAAGATCACAATCCCATCATGCTGCGGGTGCATCCGATGATCAGATCACGCGAACCCAGGGCCGGCCCGAGAGATTACGGCGCCCTAGGCGAAACTATTTTGTTGCGCCCCTACTATTCTTGGCAGTAGATGAAAACTTGGGATATAAATTTAGGAGCAAAATAAACCAAAACAACGATTAATTAACTCTCTCCTAACTCTTTAATCTTCTGAGAAGTTGTATAGGACAAATATATACAAAGTAATCAATAACACAAAACAAAAACGACCATAGGTAATTAAAATTTTTGTTTCCTTGCCTTTTTTTGAAAAGGATGACACTAAGTCACCGAGATTAATTTGTTTAGCAACTTCAGATTCTATCGAAATTGTTCCCAACCCAACCAACCTCTCTTGCGTCATATTTGCCCTTAAATATGTACACTTTTCTTTCCATACCTAAACCTCTTTGCCTTTTGAAAAGATTTTTTAGAATTTTTTCTATTTTTTCTCTGGCGCGCCCTTTGGGTCGGCGCCCTAGGCGGCCACCTAGTTCGCCTATACGTTCGGGCCGCCCCTGCGCGAACCCATATAAGTCTGGGTACGTGTGAAACATCGGACTGCACCCATCTGATACAGACAATGGAGAAGATGGAGAAATTAAGTTCTCCATCTTCTCTGCACCTGTGATACGATTCTCTCATGTGAAAGAATCGGATGGCACCAAGGTGACACAAGTTGATCCGAGTGACATTTCCATGATTGGCCTGATTGTCTTGCATGAGAGAACATAAGCTCGTGTGACCCTGGCCTTAAATGCATCCTGAGATCGAACATCGGTGGTCCGGATTTAATTAAAGTTGGTTTGCGAAAATAGCAGTCAAAATTTCTGGAAAGTGGTGATGAACAAATTTACCAAAAATTGAGTTCTGAAGTTTTTCTCGAATTTAGTCAGGAAGATCAGGTCACATTAAATGTATTTGATTGTAATGGAATGTGTGTTAATATGCTCTGAAATCTCTTATTGAGCAGAGGAAGTATCGACAGAAATGAGCCAGCAGAAGATAGGGAACTGCGGTGGCACAGGTGAGCGGTGAGGTGAGTAAACAATTTTTTAAATTCCTTTTCCATCCTCCCTATAATCCAGAAAAATGTTGGCAGGCTGGTTTGCACAAATTGAATCACAAAAAAATTGGATTCAGGAAAATTCAAGTTTATTTTTTATCTAGGTGTATTTCAGTAGATATATTTGATTAGTCTGAAACTGATTCAATTACCTCCTAGAAAGTTTGAACTTCCGAAAAAATTGGGGACCAGCAAAGTTCCCTAAAGGATTCCTTCCAATTGACACCATGATGGTTTTTGATCAGACTGAGGTCTAGCGTTGCAGATATAAATTCAGAGGCTGGCAGTATAAGGGATATAAAAAGGAGAGTTCTGCAAAAAAGGGGCATGGTTATGTAAAAATTACTTTGGGCTGTAAAAGTAGCTGACCGACATCTCTGGTTTCTCCTGCAAGGTCATTTCAAAAGGTTGGCAAGTACCTTTATAACTATTGTGAGCTCTTTTCTCACTTTAAGTTCACCCTAGAAACCCTAATTCATATTGTTCCATCATGATGTACAGTATACAGGGCGTGCGTGATGGTAATAATATAGTCAGTGAGATTACTTTGCAAATGTGCTATTATCATAATGTGTGCAAATATCGTGGCATAATGTTCTGTGCCGAACCCCTGCTGCAATGTGCTTGGCAAATATGGTGGAAGATATGCTGACAATCTGCTCACCATCTGCACCAGTTCCCACAGAACACTAATATTACTATTAATTAGAAATTAACAACCTATAATTAATAGAGCTTATTTTTTTGGCCATTAGTTATAGACTAAACGCCATCACTGGCAAAATGATGGAGCCTAAAGAATTCAGACACACCCAATTCTGGAACTTGTGGGATCCAAATGATCCTCTAGACCACTGTTTCCCAAATTCCAGGGCTTATGACCGAAACAGGTCACGTTTTCAGGATTTCCTTGGCATTGCACAGCTGATGAAAGTATCATCAGTCCTCTCAACTGTGCAATACTATGGAAATACGGAAAACATGACCTATGAGGGGCCGTGAGGACTGGATTTTGGGAAACAATGGTCTAGAACGTAAAAAGGCCATTGTGTTCTAGATGACATGTGATAAGTAAAGGCCCTGTTACTCTACTCTGTGTTCAGGGGTGTGACTATAATAGTTGCAGGGGTTGTAGTCGCACCAGGCCCTTGAGACTAAGGGGGCCCAAAAGAACTCTTTGACCATACGAGAATACCAATACTATTAGAGACCAGTTGTAATGCCCCAAAGTTGGGCATTACATTAGTGTTTTATAACGTGAAGTATTTTATGTATGCCTTTGAATTGTTGCACTGTTTTTATTTGTAATATGCAGTACACTAAAGAATTATTCCCAACACTTAGCTACCAGACAAGAAAAATTGGTAGGTGGAGCTTTAGTTCATAAAATACTGCAATGGTGGTTGCTAGGTTAGCGTTCAGTCAGAGAAGAGCAGAGTAGCCACTAGAGTAGAGAAGACCTCAGCAACATGTAGGAGATTTAGCTCTCCTTGCTCCAGCAGGCCTTTCAGAGCCTAATGTGATGAAAATGTGAGACAGCTCATAGCACACTGCAAATAAAGAATAGGAGGAGTGCCCTGGTTCCCCAGTGCACACAGTCTATTTGCAAAGTATGCCCTGGATGCAGGAGAAGTACTTATGGATGGAAGTAAAGTCACCCATAGTGCAAATGGGGACGCCAGCTACCTATATTAAGTGAAGACTAGCGAGAACTGGGACACTGAGGCCAGCTAGGGGTCACAGCTCTAGAAGGTTGGATAGCCTCCATAGAGCCAGTATTGAACTGCAGCTTTAGACACTGGATGGACTTACTGCTGCACACTCCTCATGTATCCTTACTTTCAATACTTGCTGTTACGTTCTCTGAGACAATCCAAAGCAAATTCCCGGAGTAAGCTATATCAGTTGTAGATATAGCCAGCCTGATGCTTGAAAAAGGGGCCCACTCCCAAAAAACAATGCAACAGGTGCGTGGCTGCCCACCCATTTTCTATCCATGACGTCTCCATGAAAGGCTGGTTGTATCCGCAGCTGATACAACTTACTCCACAAACTTGCTTTGGATTGTTTCACAGGACTTACTGGTGATACCAGCTCTGCCGGCTTTTCTATGCAGCAAGTATTTGCCTTGTATCCATGCAGTTATCCATAAAATATGTTTTCTTGTATTTATGCTGTCCTGTTGGAATGCTTACTACAAGTCAATAACAGCAGCTTTGAAGACTAATCGGACTTGTGTCCTTTTCATTATATGTTGCATATGTGGTTTTTGAGTATATCAACGTCACTAACCAACACAGCCATGATGGAACAGTAATGCCGACATCACCCCTGCACACACTCACTACCATGTGCACATCAGTGGGCCAGGCACCGGGCATGGTCACCACCAATGATACTAAGGATTCGACCCATGCCTGATGTACTGGGGTCTCCGTGCCCTGCGTGTCACACATTGATAAGGTGGGCTCTGTTGGAAATTTTTCAATGGGGCCCATGGGCTTCAAGTTACGCCACTATCTATGTTACTATGCTACTAGATCGGATTAAGAGCAATATAACGAGACTATGTACGAGACATCAGGAAAATCATATCAGAGGGGAATAGAAAATCATAATGGCAAACAAGCTATATATGGCGCATAAACTCAAACAGCTATATCTAAAGAATACAAATACTCTCCTCACAAAAAAACAAAAAATTTCCACGGCGTGAAGGGGGTAAAGAACATGCTCTGTGGATTCTACGGCCCCAATTCATGATAGACATGTTTTGTTTCCCATGTTTTCGGCTTTTTTTTTTTTTTTGGCTGGAAGATTTTGCAATAAATACATCAAAATGGGTACACAGTGTTTGAAAAGTTGGCGAACATTCAAAGACATTTTTGTCTTTTTAGAGTAAAAAAAATCACACAATTCTTTCAAGAACCATGAAAATTTTGTGCATTAGTCTTCAACTACAAAATAAAAAAAATATTTACACAAATTTGTTGTACTCCATTAAGGTACAAGTACACATTTTGGGGCATTTTGAAAAGTTGTCTATGATGAATTAAGATAAAAACATCTGGTTAACCAAAACCAAGCCCATATTGCCATGGAGGAGGGACAAAAAAACAGACAAACACAAGTAAGGTAAATAACAAAAAATGTTCACATTAAATAATGAATAAAGTGCAAATAAAAAATCTTTAATAAAACCATATTTATTCGAATAAAGGAGCTGAAGCAATGATGATTTGTATACTTCGTTTCTCCTTGTTGGATCCAGGATGAAAGATAAGAAAGTCCCCAGATGTGAAAAACAACAACACGCAAAAATTTTCATTGGGCACTAAGAAAAAACTGAGAGTGTAATGACGTAATTTTATCATTGAAATACCTTCGGGACAGCGTTTTGAAGCAGTAATTATTATGTGAACCAGAAAAATGGGACATTTCTCACCATCGAGCCCCCAATCTGACTATAAGTCACTTAATTATAGCAATGGACAACAGACTGTCATAAAAGGGCATATGTCTGCTCTCGGATTAGCAAGGCGGCGGCGAAGAATTCGAAATTTCATGCGGATTGCTGTAAAGCTCTGGCTGTTATGGGCAGTGATTACGGTAAGAACATTATATTCCCTAATGTAGCCAAGTAGGTGAGCTTACACTTTAATGGGTGCACACTAAACAGTGAAACAACAAAAATAACTGACCAAGAAAGAGACTATGGGCGAGCAGATGCACTAAGTGATTGTAGACTATGGCTGGCTGTGTCGGAGCATAGCCCTTGAGAGTCGCTGATGAGTGCCGTGTTTTGCTGTGGCGGTGAACTAACGCATGTTCACATACAGTAGCATTTCAGTAATTTGCGGGGACACCTGCCGGGCACCGGCCCCCTGTGGACCATTTTGTAATCTCACTCTCTTTTATTAGAGCCAGCAAGACGATTGCGCCATTGCCTTCCTGTGTTTCTAAGTTTTTCCCCACCCAAGTCTGACCCCAGTCATCTGTTTAAAGACAATATAATAATTTAACAAGTAACAATCCGGCACATAAAAATGGCAGATTTCTGTAACATATCACATTGAAATGTACTATAAGGATAATAGGGGGTTGATTTCTCTTGTTACAGTGCGTCAACCAGAAGTAGTTTCAGTCATGGCCCCCCAGAGATCAGTCACAAAATGTTTCATAGTCCTCAAAATTCAGAGTCTTTTATGGAAAACTGCAATTTAGTAGGAGAAAGCTTTGGTTCATATATTTATTTTTGTCTATTAAAGTGTCCTCAGTGGGGTTCCGGATAAATATATGTCTCATATAAATAAGAACACGTAGTACTCACACAACTCAAAATGCAATGAATTAAAATTTTGTCTCAGGGAACTGTGCCGTAGCTAGGCTTTCCTTCACTTAGGGTAAAGGTTCAGTTCATCGGCAAAAACTCTGTATATAAAGACCTTAGGCAAAGTAAAGAGGTCTATCATACGCGTAAAATTGAGCCAAACTGAAAAGCTATTTTAGCATAACACCATTGGGAAATATTCCTACCACAGAGCCCTAAATGCTGCATAGCAGACAATGGAGAACACTTCTCAACTCTCCTGGAATGTTGCCTACAAAAGAAGGCAACACTTGGTCTTCTCCAGGAGTCATCAAATCTACTGGGTCCATCTGAAAGCTAGAATGCAAACATTCGAAAAGGATTCGTATGCCCCAATGTTTTCAGGACATAGGAAATTGGGCATGGAGAAGGTGGAAAATAGAAGAGGATGGATTGAGAAGAGGAAGAGAAAGAGAATGGTAGAGGAAGAGAATGGAGGAGAAGGAGAATGGTTACGTCCAAAACTTAGTGATGATGTGCTGCTCATCTATATATCTCCTCGATACAGAAACTTGATGATGATGTGCTGCTCATCTCTATATCTCCTCTATACAGAAACTTGGTGATGATGTGCTGCTCATCTATATATCTCCTCGATACAGAAACTTGATGATGATGTGCTGCTCATCTCTATATCTCCTCTATACAGAAACTTGATGATGATGTGCTGCTCATCTATATATCTCCTCGATACAGAAACTTGATGATGATGTGCTGCTCATCTCTATATCTCCTCTATACAGAAACTTGATGATGATGTGCTGCTCATCTATATATCTCCTCGATTAAGAAACTTGATAATGAAGTGCTGCTCATCTATATATCTCCTCGATACAGAAACTTGGTGATGATGTGCTGCTCATCTACATGGTGACCAGAAAAATGCCCTCAGGAAAAATGCCCACAGGAAAAATGCCCACAGGAAAAATCCCTACAGGAAAAATGCCCACATGGAAAATTGCCCACACAGAAAAATGCCCACACGGAAAATTGCCCACATGGAAAATTGCCCACATGGAAAATTGCCCACACAGAAAGTTACCCACACAGAAAATTACCAATTTCAGCATCACAGTTTCAGATCTATGATATTTGAGGTGCAAGGTGAGGACGTTCATATTAAATGTGAAAAATGCCCACAGAAAATTGCCCACAGATATGAATACCCACAGGGAAACAGTAGAGAGTTATAGGTGAGATGCTCTGCAAAACAGAAGAATGTCGGCGAAAATTGCTCACACAGAAAATTACCCACAAGTTTATTAAGAACAGTTTATTAAGGAGGTCTAATAACAATAACTTCAATTTATTAAACAATCATTGCACACCTGCAAATAATTAGCCACCTGGTGATAGTCCTGAACAGGAACAGTTTATTAAAGAGGTCTAATAACAACAATAAGGCTGTGTGCACACGTTGTGTTTTTTTCATAGAATCATAGAATCATAGAATCGTAGAGTTGGAAGGGACCTCCTGGGCCATCTGGTCCAACCCCCTGCTCAAAGCAGGATTCGCTAAATCATCCCAGTTAGATGTCTGTCCAGCCTCTGTTTGAAGACTTCCATTGAAGGAGAACTCACCACTTCTCGTGGCAGCCTGTTCCACTCATTGATCACTCTAACTGTCAAAAAGTTTTTTCTAATATCTAATCTGTGTCTCCTCCCATTCAGCTTCATCCCATTGCTTCTAGTCTTTCCTTTTGCAAATGAGAATAAAGTTGATCCTTCTACAATGTGACAGCCCTTTAGATATTTGTAGACAGCTATTAAGTCTCCTCTCAGTCTTCTCTTTTGCAAACAAAACATTCCCAAATCCTGCAACCTTTCCTCATAAGACAGGGTTTGCAGACCGGTCACCATTCTGGTCGCTCTTTTCTGAACTTGCTCCAGTTTGTTGATGTCTTTTTTAAAATGTGGTGCCCAAAATTGGACACAATATTCCAGATGAGGTCTGACCAAAGAGGAGTAGAGGGAAATAATTACTTCACGTGATCTAGACTGTATGCTTCTGTTAATACATCCTAGAATTGCATTTGCCTTTTTTGCTGCTGCATCACACTGTTGACTCATATTCAGTCTGCGATCTATTAGTATACCCAAGTCTTTTTCACATGTGCTGTCACTTAGCCCTATTCCTCCCATTCTATATATGCTTTTTTCATTTTTATTGCCCAGATGTAGTACTTTGCATTTCTCCCTGTTAAAAACCATTCTGTTAGTTGCTGCCCACTTCTCCAGTTTATTTAAATCTTTTTGAATCCTCTCTCTCTCTTCTCTAGTATTAGCTATCCCTCCTAGCTTTGTGTCATCAGCAAATTTAATCAGTTTACCCTCAATTCCTTCATCTAAATCGTTGATAAAGATGTTGAACAATACAGGGCCCAGGACAGAGCCCTGTGGTACCCCACTTGAGACATTCTTCCAACTGGATGTGCAGCCATTTACGACCACTCTTTGGGTCCGATCACTAAGCCAGTTATGAATCCACCTAACAGTTGCCTTGTCCATTCCATACTTAGTCATTTTTTCAATAAGGATTGTATGAGAGACTTTGTCAAATGCTTTGCTGAAGTCAAGATATACTATATCTACAGCATTTCCTTGATCCACCCAATCAGTAATACCATCATAGAAGGAAATTAAATTAGTCTGACATGACTTATTAGTTACAAACCCATGCTGACTCTGTTTAATCACTTCATTCTTATCCAGGTATTGACTTACATGTTGTTTAATAATTTGTTCAAAGATCTTTCCTGGTATAGAAGTCAGACTCACCGGCCTATAGTTGCCTGGGTCCACCTTCTTCCCCTTTTTGAAGATAGGAACAACATTTGCTCTTCTCCAGTCTTCTGGCACTTCTCCTGTTCTCCAAGAATTTTCAAAGATTATGGAGAGGGGTTCAAAAATATCTTCTGCTATCTCCTTCAGTACTCTGGGGTGTAATTCATCTGGACCTGGAGACTTGAATACATTTAGGTTAGCTAAGTGTTTCCTCACTATCTTTCTGTTTATAGATATCCTGGATTCTTCTATTCCCTTAATAGGACAGTGAATAGCAGTTGATGTTACATTTCCTTTCTGAGAGAAAACAGATGCAAAATAGGAATTTAAAAGTTCAGCCTTCTCAACATCCTGTCTTACCATTTCATCATTTTCATCCTGTAAAAATCCTATAGCATCTTTGACTTTTCTTTTACTTTTGACATATCCCCAAAATCCTTTATTATTGCTTTTGACATCTCTTGCAAGCCTCAATTCATTTTCAGCTTTAGCTAATCTGATTTGTGCCTTGCAGGTTCTGCAGACAGCATTATATTCTTCTTTAGATATGCCTCCTTCTTTCCATTTTATAAACATTTTTTGCTTCCTTTTTAGCATGTGCTTAAGTTCTGTGTTCATCCATCCTGGTTTCCTTAAATGCTTCCTATTCTTCCCTCTTTTCGGAATTGTTAACAACTGTGCTTTGAGAATTTCATTTTTCAAGATTTCCCATCCTTCCTGGACATTTTTGTCTTTAAGGATATCCAGCCATTGGATCCCTCCAATTCTCTTTCTGAATCCCTTAAAATCTGCCTTTCTGAAATCTAACCTTGACGTCTGAGTCTTCACAGGTCTTCCGCCTCTAGTTATCCAAAATTCTAAAATAGCATGGTCGCTACCTCCTAGCGTCCCAGCCACTTTTACCTCCTCAACCATTTCCTCCCTGTTTATAAGGATTAGATCCAAGGTAGCAGTTCCCCTTGTTTTCTCCTTTACCTTTTGGAAGATAAAGTTGTCAGCAAGAGAGGATAAGAATTTCCTTGACCTGTTAGTTTTGCCTGAGAGAGATTCCCAACAAATGTCTGGATAGTTGAAATCTCCCATGACAACTATGTCATATTTTTTGGAGAACTTGGCCATTTGATGCATAAAGAGTTCATCCATATCTTCAGCTTGCACAGGCGGCCTGTAGTAAATGCCTACAATGGTGTCCTTTCCATTGTTCTGTCCTTGTATTCTTACCCAAACAGTTTCCACAGAACTCCCAGTCTCTGAAGCTTCAATCTCTGTGCAGATATACGCATTTCTAACATACAATGCGACACCCCCTCCTCGTTTATCAAGTCTGTTTCTTGCAAATAAGTTGTATCCTTCTAGTCTTGTATTCCAATCATGTGTATTGTCCCACCAAGTTTCAGTGATTCCAATGACATCATATTTCTTTTCCTGTGTTAGTAGTTCCAATTCTCCTTGTTTGTTGCCCATGCTTTGTGCATTAGTATAGAAACATTTTAGTTTGTGATTGGTTTCTCTTTCTCCAATATTTTTTTTAATTAGATTCTTTCGTCTTTGTTCTTCCTTTCCACTTCTAATAGCAGAGTTCTCAGTAGCATTTGTCAGGTGTATGGCTTTTTCTGGTCTTTTGCTTCCCTTCCCATGTTGTTCTAGTTTAAAGCTCTCCTTACAAGTGTAGCAAGGCGACTTCCAAATACCTGCTTTCCAGTCTTCGTAAGGTGCACCCAATCTCTAGCAAGTAGTCCATCGTATAAGTAGTTCACTCCGTGATCCAGAAATCCAAATCGTTGCTGACGGCACCATCGACGTAGCCAGTTGTTCACCTGCAGAATCTTATTCCACCTCCTTGTTCCATGGCCATCCACTGGGAGGATGGAAGAGAAGACCACCTGCGCTCCCAGTTCTTTCACTTTCTTGCCTAAGTCTTCAAAGTCTCTGCAGATGGTTTCCAGGTCATTTCTTGCGGTGTCATTTGTCCCCACATGTAGTAGCAGGAATGGGTAGTCATCTGTAGGTCTGAAGAGTCCTGATATCCTGTCAGACACATCTTTAATTTTTGCACCTGGAAGACAGCACATTTCTCTTGAAGTTATATCCGGTCTGCAGATAGCGGCCTCTGTTCCTCTCAACAGGGAATCCCCCATGACCACCATTCTCCGTTTCTTCTTCACAACATTTTTCTTTCTCCATCCAGGAGGACTCTGAAGGCGTGCAAGGTTGCTGTTTGTTGGCAAAGTCTTATCCTGATGTATTTCTTCATCGTTTTCCTGCGTGAGAGCCTGGTACTGGTTTCTGAGCAGTATGGGTGCTGACTGCCTCCTGATCCTCCTGCTTCTCTGGGTCACATGTCTCCATTCCTCTGTTTCTTCAGGTGCACTTTGAATTTCTTCTCTTTCTGTAACATGAAGAGATAATTCTGCTCTGTCCAAGAACTCTTCACCTTCCTTAATGATCTTCAACGTAGCTAACCTCTCTTCGAGATTTTGCAACTTTTCCTCCAACAGGGTCACAAGCTTGCATTTGTGACATGTGAAGTTTAGCTTTTCCACTGGTAAATCTGTGAACATGTAGCAAGAAATGCAGCTCACCAAATGGCTCCTGGCCTCTTCCATCTTGAGATTTCTTAAAAAGATGAAAGATGAGCCAAAATTCGCGGTTTCTCCGATTTCCTCTTTTCAGCTGCAACGGCCAAAACCCAGTGATCGTTGAGCTCGCGGAGACTCTTCACTTATCCCAGAAGGCACTGGGAATATGCAAATGATCTCCTCAAGACTCTTCCCCTGGTTTCTCCGATTTCCTCTTTTCAGCTGCAATGGCCAAAACCCAGTGATCGTTGAGCTCGCGGAGACTCTTCACTTATCCCAGAAGGCACTGGGAATATGCAAATGATCTCCTCAAGACTCTTCCCCTGGTTTCTCCGATTTCCTCTTTTCAGCTGCAACGGCCAAAACCCAGTGATCGTTGAGCTCGCGGAGACTCTTCACTTATCCCAGAAGGCACTGGGAATATGCAAATGATCTCCTCAAGACTCTTCCCCTGGTTTCGCGCTTTCGCAGCGTTTTTCTGCTGCAGAATCGCCGCGAAAACGCAAAAAAAATGCATCCCATGCAATCCTATGGGATTCCGCAATGCTGTGCTAATGCTGCGGATTTTTCCGCTGCAGAATCGCATAGCGGAAAAATCCGCAGCATGCCCATTCTTTTTGCGGAATCATGGCGATTCTGCACCCATAGGAATGCATTGATCCGCTTACTTTCCACATGTGGCTATGCCCACCATGCGCAAAGTAAGCAGATCATGTGCGGATGGTACCCAGGGCCTGGAGGAGAGGAGACTGTCCTCCAGGCCCTGGGTACCATAATCCTGTAAAAAATAAAATGTAAAAAACAGATCCAAACAATTAGCTTGTGCTATATATAAAATTCTAAAACCAATTACTGCCACTCCACAATCTACAGCAAGAGACGGAGTAAACAGATAAAACACAAGAACCAAAAATTATTTTTATAATAAATTGCAATTTCATTAATATACAACAATAGATTAAAAAATATTATGCCATATTTAATTAAAAGGAACAATAATGGCTTAAGGACATCTTTAAACACACTTTTCAGTATCAAGTAATATGTGCATATAGTATGCTGAGACAGTTTTAAACTCTTATGCAAAGCGCTTGTAAAAAAAAATCACACTTTACAAAATACTCAATGAACGGCCGTGTATTATACCGTACCATGCGGCTAAAACAATGGCCTCACTGACACTCTGATTTAGACTTCAATATAAAAGCGCTTGTAACAGGTCCCGCTACACATAGTTCTCAGTTAATGGGCATATATTATCCCGAATCATTTGACCAATACAATGGCCTCACTGACACAATGTAAACAAAAGTATCTCACCCAGCGTGTGATGTCCAAGCCGTGCTCCTTTACCCCCGACGTGCGTTTCGTCACACTTCCTCAGGGGGTGTCACGTCCACGCCCCCTGAGGAAGTGTGACGAAACGTGCATCGCGCAAAGCATTACTGGGACCAGAAGACGCCGGGAGCGCCGCAGAGCAGATCAGGGGCCGTCAGAAGGTGAGAATAACAGTATTTTTTATTTTTTTATTATTTTAACATCCTACCTATCACATTCCAAGTGATGCAAATTGCTTGGAATGCGCAAGCATTCCGCAAGCGAAAAACGCTTGCAAAACACTTGTTTTCCGCGGGGAAAATACATGCGTTTTACCCTCGGCGGGAGTGCGGAAATGTTGCGGAAATTTCTGCAGCTTTTCTGCAACGTGGGTACATAGCCTTACTCCGGTGTAAGAGGCCAGATTAACCCCCGCCCAGAATATACCTGGGGTTAAAGTGGCCTAGGCCATTTTATACCCATCTAGGCCAGAATATACCTCGGGTATATTATGGCCTAGGCCAAACTATACCTCGGGGTATAAATGGGCTTAGGCCAGATTATACCCCTCCGGGTCAGATTTTTCACACTTTTGAGAACCATCAAAAAGATGGCGCCAGGCAGCACACATGGCCCCAGGCAGCACACAGGGGGGCAGAGACAGCGAACGGGGTTCCAGGCCGGGCATAGAGCTCCAGGCAGCACACAGGGGCAGAGACAGCGACCGGGTTCCCAGGCAGCACACGGGGCCCCAGGTAACTCACGGGGGCCCCAGGCAGCGCACAGGGCCCCAGGCAGTGCACAGGAGCCCCAGGCAGCGCACAGGGGCCCCAGGCAGCACATGGGGCCCCAGGAAGCACATGGGGCCCCAGGCAGCACACAGGGGCCCAGGAAGTGCATAGGGCCCCAGGCAGCGCACAGGGGCCTCAGGCAGAGCACAGGGCCCCAGGCAGCACACAAGGGCCCCAGGCAGCACACAAGGGCCCCAGGCAGCACACAGGGGCCTCAGGCAGAGCACAGGGGTCCCAGGATGCACACAGGGACCCAGGCAGCACACAGGACCCCAGGCAGCACACAGGGGCACCAGGCAGTGCTTGGGGCCCCAGACAGCGCACAGGGGCCCCAGACAGCGCACAGGGGCCCCAGACAGAGCAAGGAGCCCCAGGCAGCACACAAGGGACCCAGGCAGTGCACAGGGGCTGCAGGCAGCACACGGGGCCCCGGGCAGCACACAGGGACCCAGGCAGCACATGGGGCCCCAGGCAGCGGACTAGGCCCAATGCAGCAAACAGGGGCCACAGGCAGCATACAGGAGCCACAGGCATCATACAGGGGCCACAGGCAGTGCACACGGGGGCCCCAGACAGTGCACTGGGCCCATGGCAGCACACAGAGGCCCCAGGCAGCGCATAGGGGGGCAGAGACAGCGCACGGAGCCCAAGATAGTGTACAGGGGGGCAGAGACAGCACGCAAGGGGGTGGGAGAAAGCGCGCAAGGGGAGGAAGAGACAGCATGCAGGGCCCCTGTGCGCTGTCTCTGCCCCCCTGTGCGCTGTCTGGGACCCCCTGTGCGCTGTTTGGGACCCCTGTGCAATGTCTGGGGCTCCGTTCTTGAGTATATCACGCAATCCGTGTGCTGCCTGGGACCCTGTGCGCTGCCTGGGACCCTGTGCGCTGCCTGGGTCCCTATGCACTGCCTGGGACCTCATTCGCTGTCTCTGCCTCCCGGGTGCTGCCTGGGGCCCCTGTGTGCTGCCTGCGGTCCCGTTTGCTGCCTCTCCCCCCTGTGCGCAGCCTGGGGCCCCTGTGCGCAGCCTGGGACCCCGCTCGCTGTCTCTGCCCCCATGTGCTGCCTAGGGCCCCGTGTGCTGCTTTGGGCCCCGTTTTTGATGATTCTCAAAAGCGTGAAAAATCTGATCTACAGCAGCTGGGGTATATTCTGACCCGGAGGGGTATAATCTGGCCTAGGCCATAATATACCCAGAAATAATACAAAATCCCAATGGCAGAAAACATGCTATGATATAGTGGTCAGAGGATTACCCAAACCACCAAATGGCATTAGCCGTAGGAAAACCACCAATACTTTTAAACATGAAGAAAAGGAGTCTATATCTTCAAGTAAAATCACATAATTATTTTATTACTAGATATACCACAAATATATGAATAGACAACATAATACAATAGTAATATGGCTGGGTGTCAGAAAGAGACCTAGGTGCAACAAAGGTGCAGTGCTAAAGACAGCAGGAAGAAATAGTATGTATATTACCAGTGCCAATAAATTCCAGAGACCCCAAAAATGCAAATTAGCAGAGGTATAGTAATCCCTTAGTGATGTGTGAACATAGCAATAAGGCCTCTTTCACACTTCAGTCTTTTTGTTTCAGTCAAAATCCGCCGTTTTGTGAAAGAAACGGATCTCGCAAATTTGCCCGCTGGATCCGTTTTTTTCTCATAGACTTCTATCAGCGACGGATTGTGACGGATGGCCGTCCGTTTCATCTGTCATTTGATGGATCCGCCATAAATTCTTTGTCCGGTGGCCAGAGACAAAGGGCAAAGTAACGTTTTTTGTGTTCGTCGAAATGTCGGACAGTGATGAATCCAGCGCCTATGGACGACGGATCGGTCGCTGTCCGTGAAAAGACGTAATCCGTTTTTTCAAAGTGAGCATGCCCGGAACATTTTCTCTTCATTTAATTTAACCCCCACAGCCTTTCTGGCACATTAAAATTTCTCTCTCTCCCTCTCTCTACTCTCCGTCTCCCAGGATGGGGCATATATACCAGGAAGGGGGCTTATATACCAGGATGGAGACCATGCGGACCATATATACCAGGATGCGGACATATACACCACTGCAAAAGCTTATATATTCTCAGCAAGAACACAAGGTGGTAAAAGTGACCGAATCTCACCTTTCTGCTGTGCCTTCCGGGCTTCCAGGAACAACTATCTCTGCCAGCAGCTCCCTGCTTTTGATGGGCTCCCACTGAGATGATAATGTATTAGATATGACCTGCAGTCCCATGTAACTCCATAGATAATACAGTAATACTTTTGTGAGTACTGATAGCAGTGATGACACCTATGGATCACACTGCAGCTGGTTCTCCATGTGCTGCTGTTTTGGGCTGGTGTGAGGAGTAAAGCAGAATTAGTGAGAAATGAGAGCAGACTATATCTATCTATTGCTGATGGAGCGTCGCACCAGGGCCTAGCGGGGTACTCGGTACCGGGCCCGTTGATCTCAATGGGAGTTGTCACGGAAGCTGTGACCCGGCCCGTGGCCCTGTGGCTCCATGGCAAAAAGGGGATGAATGAACAATGAAATAAAGTTTATGAATAGTTCGTAACGCCACCTGTGGTGTTCGGCAAGTGAGGTGTTAGGCCGACGCTGCATGCAGATCCTCTGGGACTGGTGGTGGGTTGCAGCCAAGATGGTGAAGCTCCCCACAGGTGGAGCTGTAGTCCCAGGGCAGTGTAGATGTAGCAATGGAGGAGAGGCACAGGCGGTGTAGAGGCCAGTGCCCAGATGTTGTAGTGCGGGGTGTAGTGATGCGGGAATAAGTGGCGGACACCAGGGCATGTAGATCCAAAGCTTTACTCACAGTCTGCAGGTCACACAGATGCCTGCCTCCGTGCTGTGTCCTCCGGGTCCTGGGTTCAGTCAACCTCCAGGCAAGATAGGATGCTCACTTCCAACACTCCGCCAACATGTACCTTTCTGAACGTCTCCTCTATAGCACCTTTAAGTGAAGTACTCCTAGTACTGAGTTACACTGGAGTGCCTCCTGACAGATGTTCCCAAGAACTCTACTTGTACGGCAGACAGCTGTAGCCTGCTTCGGGGACTCCTTACTCCTGAGTCCTGGCTCACTATCCAAGTTGCTGTTGTGCCCCCGTCTTAGATGGGAGTAGTGCATTTACAACCCCCTACTCCACCAGTAGCTGCTGCAGGACCTTCAGTATCCATACAACCTCGGGGACCGGGCCCCGGCCTTGCGCTTAGAACTTCTAGGCAGGGTTCTTTCTCTATCCCACATCCTCTGTGTTCCCTTTTACTCCTTCATTCCGTACTAATCCCTCGCTCTCATAGAAGGTCAGGTTTTAGTGTAATGTCTTTCTCCTTCTTTCCTTTCCTGTGCCAGCTGGCTCAGATCACTGAGGCAGCTGCAGCACTCCTTCCTCCATCCCACTTCCAGGGATCCTCACTCCTCTCCGAGTGACTCTCTCTCACTCACTGACTGACTGACTGACTCTTCCCGCTCTTTATGTATTCTAAACTCCACCTGCCTCCCAGCACGTTTCGTGTTCCAAGCAGGGAACCACCAAAGGTGCTCTTCTACTCTCTAAGCAAGGAGCCGCAATGTGGCTTTGCTACACTACTTTGTGGTGAGGTGTGCAGGTGTTGGAGCATGGTTAGGAGTTCCCACCTTACCTGGATGGTGGGGCACCACACCTCAGGAGGAGGTGCAGTACCTCTGTGGTGACTGAAGTCTCAGGGGCGCCACATTCCCCCACGTTAAACACAGCACGTCCGCGGGCTGCAAAGCAAACAAAGTTGACAATATAGGAACATACAAAATTTTGGTAATGCTGAATAAACATTTCTTATACTAAACTTCCTAATATAGGAGGCACGGTTTCTTGAACGTTACAAACAAATTAACTGTCTAAACTTTTTAAATTATGCTACCTAATGTAAAGTGCTATATAAGCAAACTCAATATCAATTCACATTTTCTAGCAACACATCTCTTTCCATTATCCTTCACATTTTCTACTTTTCACTGTCTCTTCTAGACCTAGGACGACAACCGTAGATACCTGGTTCGTCACCTGTAATTTTCAATTCTGCATTCACATTCTCAACATCTTTATTCAAAAACTCTGTAAAACATTCACTATGTCTCTTTCTCAATATACTTCTATAATATCTGTCATTAATACTTTCATTATACACTATTATGTTCTAGCTTCTTATTCAGAGAATAACATTAAGCATTATTATCAAGTGCAAAGATAGACACTGGTCCGGCTATCGCGTCTGGAAATGTCGAGGTAGATCTTCTTTCAAAAAGAGAGTCCTACGTAAAACCAAGAGAGAGCACCTAAAGAGGTGCAAACTATATACAATAACAGTTCTGGACCATTCAACGTTCATGATCTCCACAGTTCAAGTGTGAAGGCTGCCAACAAAACAGGGCAACCCTAGGAAAATAAACTAGGACATGATAACCAAAAATAGGAAACTGGTGCAAAAAATAGAAAACAATGGCACAACTGTGCAAATACCCTCCTGGGCAATGAGATTTACTTTAAAAGTAGCATTTTGACTAATTGTGGTCCCCTCCTGGGGTTTCTGGACTGGAACTGTTTCCAGGGGTGAAGCTTTGGGTGTCTTCATCTTGTTGCTGGTTGCTTGCCAAAGGGCATGGTGGTGGCAACTGGTGCGATTGCCGCCTAGGGCCCTGAAGCTGTGGTAAAGGGAACCCATGATGCATATCGATACCCATCAACTGTTCCTCATGGGTAGGTGGCTCTGTTGCTCTGGTGCGTGGCCTAGCACCGAGGGATGCCGCAGCTTGTTGGCACTGATGGGCGACTACATGGGGACTCGGCAGCCAAGGGATCCTGAGGTCACTATCCCAAAGCGACCTAGACTCCTCCGCTCCCCGAAGACGCCGAATCGTGGGCACCTGTTCCAGCCATACCCTTCTCAGTAAGGACCTCTTCCACCTTCCCATTTCCGACAGTCTAGTGCCCCCAGCTGACTCTTCCAACTGCCCTATTTTGAGTTCCCGCAAGCCAGCCTCTGACAACGTGAACTCGGGGGGCAACCCATTAGGAGGGCCGGGGTATATACCTGGTGCCTCCTGGCAGTGCGGTCTCTGCTCCGGTGCAGGCATAGTGGCGGTGGACGCTGTCCGGTGGGACACCGGGGACGGCGGTGGAGCTAATGGCGGCTCCGGGTCCGCAGGGGTCTCTGGTGGGACTTGCGCGGCCGCATCAGGTCCGGGCAGGAGCTCCTCTTCTTCCGCCTCGGCTCTCGGGGCCTCATACAATTCCTCCGGTGGTGGTGGCAGAGAAGGGACTCCGGATGCTGTCGGTAGTGTGGCAGCGGCTGCAGGCTCCATGGCGTCTGCCTGGGGAAGCTCCGGTATTGCAGCGACGGGTACCGGTGACGGCGGTACCACTGGCGTAGGCCCCTCCTGGGCGTGCTGCCAGTTCAGCCTCCACAAGGCCTCCTGCCTCAGCTGCAAACGTTGGGTCAGCCAGGCAACCTCTTCCTCTAGCTGCCAGCGATTCAGCCTAAAAGCAGGGTCCGAGCCTTCAGCCATGGCGCCGGGGAGATCCAGCTCAGCCTCCCCGAGCTCCGCAGGCCTCCTTCCCTCTTCTTCCATCATGGCGTTCTTCTTCCTGCCTCGGCCCCTTTCCCGCCACTGGCTTCTGCCCCTCCTTCTTGGGGCGGCGTCTTCTTCCAGCGCCTCCATACCAAGCCAGTATACGAACCCCTCGGGGAGTGGGCCATGTTGCTGTCACATAGAAGTTTAGACAGGGGAGGCCCAGGACAGTCCGCGCTCTTTTCTTAGGACCACCCATATGATCACCCCCTTCTTCTCCACGCTGTCGGCCATTTTTAGTGTTCATTTCACAGTCCATCAAATTGGGTCTTCTGCACATTCTCAAAAGTTTTAAGTCCAGTAAATCTTAGGCGCACAGAACCCGATGGCATCTGGTCTCGTCATCCTGTTCGTGACGTAAGAATGGAGCGCCCCACCAGGGCCTAGCGGGATACTCGGTACCGGGCCCGTTGATCTCAATGGGAGTTGTCACGGAAGCTGTGACCCGGCCCGTGGCCCTGTGGCTCCATGGCAAAAAGGGGATGAATGAACAATGAAATAAAGTTTATGAATAGTTCGTGACGCCACCTGTGGTGTTCGGCAAGTGAGGTGTTAGGCCGACGCTGCATGCAGATCCTCTGGGACTGGTGGTGGGTTGCAGCCAAGATGGTGAAGCTCCCCACAGGTGGAGCTGTAGTCCCAGGGCAGTGTAGATGTAGCAATGGAGAGGCACAGGCGGTGTAGAGGCCGGTGCCCAGATGTAGTAGTGCGGGGTGTAGTGATGTGGGAATAAGTGGAGGACACCAGGGCATGTAGTTTCAAAGCTTTACTCACAGTCTGCCGTTCACACAGATGCCTGCCTCCGTGCTGTGTCCTCCGGGTCCTGGGCTCAGTCAACCTCCAGGCAAGATAGGATGCTCCCGTCCAACACTCCACCAACATGTACCTTTCTGTACGTCTCCTCTATAACGCCTTTAAGTGAAGTACTCCTAGTACTGAGTTACACTGGAGTGCCTCCTGACAGATGTTCCCAAGAACTCTACTTGTACGGCAGACAGCTGTAGCCTGCTTCGGGGACTCCTTACTCCTGAGTCCCGGCTCACTATCCAAGTTGCTGTTGTACAACCAAGTCTTAGATGGGAGTAGTGCATTTAAAGCCCACTACTCCACCGGTGGCTGCTGCAGGACCTTCAGTATCCATACAACCTCGGGGACCGGGCCCCGGCCTTGCGCTTAGAACTTTTAGGCAGGTTTCTTCCTCTAACTCACGTCCTCTGTGTTCCCTTTTACTCCTTCGTTCCGTACTAATCCCTTGCTCTCATAGAAGGTCAGGTTTCAGTCTAATGTCTTTCTCCTTCTTTCCTTTCCTGTGCCAGCTGGCTCAGATCACTGAGGCAGCTGCAGCACTCCTTCCTCCATCCCTCTTCCAGGAATCCTCACTCCTCTCCCAGTGACTCTCTCTCACTCACTGACTGACTGACTCTTCCCGCTCTTTATGTATTCTAAACTCCACCCGCCTCCCAGCACGTTTCGTGTTCCATGCAGGGAAGCACCAAAGGTGCTCTGCTATTCTCTAAGCAAGGAGCCGCAATGTGGCTTTGCTACACTACTTTGTGGTGAGGGGTGCAGGTGTTGGAGTGTGGTTAGGAGTTCTCACCTTACCTAGATGGTGGGGCACCACACCTCAGGAGGAGGTGCAGTACCTCTGTGGCGACTGAAGCCTCAGGGGCGCCACACTGATAATGACAGACTTCTACAAACTACAGATCTTCGTCATTTTTGTAGTTTTGCACTAGGTCAGCTGTAAATCACAAGTTGATCACATATCATGTGAACATCCTCACCTTGCACCTCAAGTATCATAGATCTGAAACTTTGTGATGCTGAAATTGGCAATTTTCTGTGTGGGCAATATTCCGTGTGGGCAAATTTCCGTATAGGCAAATTTCCGTGTGGGCAATTTTCCATGTGGGCAATATTACTGTGGGCATTTTTCCTGTGGGCATTTTTCCTGTGGCCAATTTTCCTGTGGGCATTTTTCAGGGAACCTATCTACACATGTGGTCAAAATTGTTGGTACCCTTCATTTAATGACAGAAAAACCCACAATGGTCACAAAAATAACTTGAATCTGACAAAAGTAATAATAAATAGAGATGGCTGAACCCGAACGGTAAAGTTCGGCGTCTGTACCAAACATCTACAGTTCGGCACGAACACCGACCACGGACTGCACCAGGAAGTCCATATTACTGTTCAGGTTTGGCTGCCCGAACACCGGGTGTTTGTCGCTCTGTGTTGTGCATGGCAGTGCGGCAAACACTGCTTCTCATCAGCGGTGAAATCAGCCCCACCGGTCAGAAAGCCGCGGTTCCCATGCTGTCAAAAGACAGTGCGAGCGCGCAGCTGTGATCGGAGGTATAAAGTTTACCTCCAGTCACTGGTGTCAGCTGATGGGACTACTGTTTCCATCATCAGACACCTGCTACTGTTAAATACAGTGAGAGCAGGAGCAGCGGATAGGAGTATTCATCAGCCGCTGCTGCGCTATAAATAAATAATTTAAAAAAAAAACTGGCGTGGGTTCCCCTTGTATTTTTGCTAACCAGCTAGGCAAAACTCACAGCTGGGGGTTGCAACCCTCAGCAGTCCGCTTCAGTAAGGCTAGTTATCAAGAATAGAGTGGTACCCACACTGTTTTTTTTAATTATTTAACAGACAGCTGGAGGCTGGTATTCTCAGGCTGGTAAGGAGCCATGTATATTGCCCCCTCCCAAGCCTAAAAATTGCAGCCCACATCCACACAGAAAAGGTACATCTATTAGATGGACCAATTCTGGTGCTTTGCTCGGCTCTTCCCTCTTGCCACGTCATAGTAATAGAGAGGTGAATAAAAGACATCTATCCATTACTAATCCTATAATTATATGGTAAATGAAGACACAGCCAGAATAAAGTCCTTTATTTGAAATAAGACAAAACACAGTTTTCCGTTTTTACTTAAACGCTTAATTCCAGTGAAGGTTTGAAGGTTGCCTTTTCCAGACGTTATGTTTCAGCTCTTTCCAAAGATGCTCAATAGGATTTAGGTCAGGGCTCATAGAAGGCAACTTCAGAATAGTCTAATGTTTTCTTCTTAGCCATTCTTGGGTGTTTTCAGCTGTGTGTTTTGGGTCATCCTGTTGCAAGACCCATGACCTGCGACTGAGACCAAGCCTTCTGACATTGGGCAGCACATTTCTCAGTAGAATCTCTTGAAAGTCTTTAGATTTCATTGTACCCTGCACAGATTCTAGACACCCTGTGCCAGATGCAGCAAAGCAGCCCCAGAACATAACAGAGCCTCCTCCATGTTTCACAGTAGGGTCAGTGTTCTTTTCTTGATATGCTTAATTTTTCTGTCTGTGAACATAGAGCTGATGTGCCTTGCCAAAAAGTTCCATTTTTGTCTCATCTGTCCATAGGACATTCTCCCAGAAGCTTTGTGGCTTGTCAACATGTAGTTTGGAAAATTCCAGTCTGGCTTTTTTATGATTTTTTTCAACAATGGTGTCATCCTTGGTCGTCTCCCATGAAGTCCACTTTGGCTCATACAACAACGGATGGTGCGATCTGACACTGATGTTACTTGAGCTGGAAGTTCACCTTTAATCTGTTTAGAAGTTTTTCTGGGCTCTTTTGTTACCATTCGTATTATCCATCTCTTTGATTTGTCATCAATTTTCCTCCTGCGGCCACGTCCAGGGAGGTTGGCTACAGTCCCATGGAGCTTAAATTTCTGAATAATATGTGCAGCTATAGTCACAGGAACACATTATTTTCAGGGGTACTATCATTTCTGTCCAGACCTATTTCAGGAGTTTTATTTTTAAAAAAATTCTGTGGAAGCATGGTTGAAAAGCAATGTCTGACTTTCATTTATTCATCTTCATAGATTTTTGATTTATTACTACTTTTGTCAGATTCAAGTCATTTCTGTCACCATTGTGGGTTTTTCTGTTATTAAACGAGGGGTACCAACGATTTTGACCACGCGTGTATATATCTCCTCGATACAGAAATTTTAGGCTATGGATCCATATCTATTGTCTTGTAAATAGCAAATTAATAAATCTCTGTTGGGGTATGGTCACATCACCGTTTTTTTCGGTTCAAGTGATGTACATGGAAAAAAACAACAGTGCTCCGACCAATGTTAATCAATAAGGTGATGCAGATAAACAATTTTTTTTTCACTGACTGTACTTAAAAAAAAAAAATCACACTATGGTCTGATTTCTTCCTTAAATTGGGGAGCCTCACCCATCCAAGTCTATGGGTGCGTAAAATAAATATGGAGCCGCAGTACTGCATCCGATTTTTACAGATAAATTCCGTAACATAGGAAAGTGTGAATGGTTTCTTATTAATAGCCGCTGCTTTACAAAAAAGATTGTACACGGATGACAAGTGAGAAAAACAAAGAGTTTTCTGGATGAAACCCTGAGCGATTTTTTTGTTTGTTCGCTCACGTGAACCTACCCTGGTGGTGAATTATCCTGTTTGCAGATCTTCAAAGAAGCACATTTCCAAGTTCTCACCTGGGAGTAATATTTCTGAGATTTTTCCACATAAAAGCATTGACCAGATGGGCTGATACGGGTCACTGTGCTCATTTTTCTTTGCACAGGTTTTTATAAATCTCATACGATATCCCTAAAAGTCACCTTGCAATCTCCAGCGCCAGATGGTAGGCTGCAAAATCATTACTGGCTGTCACATTGTAGTAGACATATAAAGCAGACGTCACTGTCACATATAAAGCGCGGATCTCGCCAGGAATGAAAATGACCCGACAAGCTCAGCCCAATATTCCCGTCTATAGTGGGCCATGCAGCAAATATATGGAATTATAGTGGCTTACTTTTCCATTATTTACTACATTATACACTACATCCACAGAACTTTAGTTTTTGCCATTTTTGAGCTTTCTGTGTTGACATTTTCAAGTTTTTTCATCTTTTTCAAAGCACACCATGCTCTGGGTGTATAGTGTTTTTTTTTCCTAGAATTTTTCCTATAAACTTCTCTATAGGACTTAAAAATCACCCCCCAAAAAAACCTAAGTACAAATATATAGAATATATTAAAAGACTGTAAAAAATGCCGCGAAAAACACTTAACGCAAACGCAAACATATGTGAAGGAAACTTGAAAAAAATGTCAGAAAATGTTTCACTGGTGACAGTTTAATGTGGACCGGTCACCAGATTTGATAATATACACTGTAAGTTGTACTACATTGATCTATTATACCTGATGAGGCAGTTGTACTTACTTTGAAACCCAACTCTAAATTGTTTCATAAACCTTTTAAAAAGTTTTCCATAAAATTAACACTTTACGAGTCCGGAAAGGATTATACCGCCATTTTGACAAGGAGGTTTCTAAATCAGTACACCAACCTCATCAGGTCTAAGAGATCTATTTATTATTGTATGCAGTTCAATTTTGAGCTTTTTCCTGTCACCAGATATAATTGGCTCCCACAAGGGAATTCTAGTCCTATCACAGAAGTGATGGTTGAATGTTTCTGGAGCAGAAGATTACCGTATTATCTCAGGGTAGCTATTTTTCTTGTAACAGACACAGTGTTGAACAGGAGGGGACTGTATGCTATGTTCCAGCATAAAATGTCTATTCAAACCAAGTACTCAGTGTGCCTTTAGCTTGGTCACACAGTTTAATGCTCCTTCCCATCTACTTATTTTTGATCTACAGACCTAGACCTTGGAAATCAAGGCCCCAGAGTCTGGAGGAAGAGTGGAAAGACAGACAATCCAAGCTGCTTGAGGTCTCTAATGACTCTATAGAATACATGAGCTTCACTTTTTGTATTGAAGAACTAAAATAAATTAACTTTTTGATGGTATTCTAATTTTGTGAGACTCACCTGTATCTTCATCCTCCTCGCGGTAAGAGCTGTCAATCAAGGAAGGGGAGGGTGGATAAAGATGCAAAACAAGCAGGTGGGAAGGAACAATGACCTAGCACCTGTGCTTGGTCTGAACAGTCATTATTTGCTGACAGACTCCCTTTCATTTCTCACCTAGTCTGCAAACAAAGCAGCTATTTCACATTTCTTAACTTTGTGTTCCAAGTCTTCAAAAGTTTAGGAAAAACACATAGACAAGCAGGCAGATCAAGGATGGCATGAGCCTGCCTACCAGCATCTGCTGCATCAGGAAGGGAGCGAAACGGCTGACTTCAAAAGGACCGTACAAGTCTTTCATGTTTCTCTTTAATTGGTCGGTGTAAAGGGAACTCTGATTAGTGCCGCAGTGATTGATACGCTTTTTTCGATGCGCAGCGTTTTCTCTGTATATGGATCGCTCGGTGTCTGGAACAACTACTTACAAAGCTGCAGAATTTAACACTTTGAGAACTGCTGAGTAGGCGAACCCGTCAGACACCATTTATTAATAATAAGGCAACTGCTGCATTATGGAAAAGGGGAAAAAGAGAGTGCGACTCTGAAATGTAAAGCATGAAATCAGACTATGATACTTTTTATTACACTGTTGTATCCCCCCTCTAGTGTTGACCTTCATATCCCCACCCGATAGCAAAAGCTTATTCATTGTCAATTTTCAGACCTAATGGTATTGGGATTGCTCATGATTACAAAAAAAACTGCTTTCTTTTATGAACAGCGCCACACCTCTCCACAGGTTCTGTCTGATAATGACGATTCAAACCAGTCACAAAACAGATCAGAGCCTCTTCCCACCTACTTACGGTAACTATATCAGTCTGCTCCCTCCTCTGGTCCCTGTAAAGCCAGATCTGTCAATCAAAGAATAGGGGGCAGAGGTAGATACAAAACATTTAGGTGGGAAGATCTCGTGAAATGTTTGGCAATGCAAAGGAAGGGAGCACCAAAAGTCCATGCTTGGTTTGAACAGTCATTTTTTGCTGCCAGGCTCCCTTTAACATCATACACAAACTGTAGACAGCTGTATCACTGAGAAAGGAGATATGTTATATTTTCTTTTTTATTCCTGTACAACCTCTTTAAAGAAGCCCTTCTCCCATCAAAGTTTTTATTGTCTTATTATATTGCAGTCATCATATTATATAGGTCTGGGTACTTACAATTGCTCACTTTGCCTTTCGACCCAGCTCATTCTTCTCTTTTCTCTGCTCTATGTAGAAACAGGAAGTCTCTTTTCGCTGCAGAAATCATTCCTCTCTTCAACTCCTGACCCAACTGCTCAGCTCCTCCTCCTGCCAGGGACTGTTGCAGTGACTCAAGGCTCATACAGGGAAAATTGACCTCCTGTTTCTATATAGATCTTAGAAGGATTCAGCAAGTCAGTTTTTAATCATATGATGTGATAGATCTAATGGAAAAGAGAAGAATTAGCTGGGTAGAATGGCAAAATGAGTAACTGTAAGTGCACAGTGATATATAATATGATGAATGCAATATATTAAGAGAATAAAAACTTTGATGGGAGGAGGAGGAGGGTTTCTTTAAATATGTGGGAAATATACAGAAGACAGGATCCTCATTGAAAAATTAAAGTATTTATGACTTTCTATTCCCCTGACCAAAACCATCCCCTGACCATCTTTTAACTTGCGTATGCCCTTAACTAGCAATCAAGGATTGTCATCATTCAAAAAGTCGTATAAAGTTACAGAGCATAGAGGTGGCAGTGCTTTTATCAGAATCCTGACAGCGCCGGCGTACAGCCTCCGCTGAGCAGGGACTCACCCGCACTGTAGGGACCCCTGGGGACAAGAACAGCCAGAAAGTACAGATGCACAGGACCTGAACGCTGAAGTTTAGCAAGCCGGCACAGGACCTACGGTCATGTGACTGCAAGGGGGTGGGGCTTAGCGTCCTGCTTTCAGAGAAGGTAGAAAACTCAGAGTCAGGCAAAACGGAGGTCATACACAGTACGGGCCAACGAGGTACAGGAGGGGTAAACAGACAGGAGGTCAGACAAAGCCAAAGGTCATACACAAGAGGGCGGTGCAGTACCAAAGGGACGAGCAGAGAGCAGTCGAGTCACAAGCAGAGAGTCATACACAAGAGAGCGGTGTGGTACAAGAGGGGCAGGCAGAACTCATAACAGGGACAGAACCAGATCACAACCAAACAAGCAACAAGTTATCAGGCACAAGGCACACGTATACAAGAGGTCAACTAACTCAGCCGAGGGCAGGAGTATAACTGACACCGGACCTAGGTCCAGTTAACATTAAATAGCCGCCCTCTGCCAGAGAGAGGCAGAACAATTAACCCCCAGTCTGACCAGGATGGGCCAAAGCGAAACCCCGTCCTGGATCATGACAGCTTTAGGACCAGTGTAAGGGCTCATGCAAACGACCATTTTAATCGGACGAGTGCTATGCTTGGTTTTGACTGGTAGCACTCGTTTCCATGTTATTCTTTGGGGCTGTGCACAGACCACTTGAAAATTGCACGATTTGCCTCTCAGAATCGGACGGCACTTGCCCATTCATGTCTATGAATTCATAGAAAAAAAAATCGGATCAAACTCAGATTACATTCGAGTGCAGTCCGATCTTCCCAAATTGACATAATGAAGAAGGTGCTGAACATTTTATTCTTTTCTATCCAACTTGGAAAAATTCAGATTCCACTCTGATGACATTCTGGTCAAACTCTGATCAGCATGTGATTAGCATAATTGGATTAATTTTCTTGGGTGGAGAGAAAATGGCCATGTAACCTTATCCTTGTGTGGCGCTCCTAGGCCACATATCTGTCATTAAAGGCATTGTCCACTACTTTGACATCTCATGCCAGAGTACACCGAGTAGCGTAAGAGAAGCTTAACCCCCGTTACACACTGCGATATCGCTAGCAATATCGCTGTAAAGTCACCGATTTTGTGACGTTGCAGCGATATTGCTAGCGATATCGTTGCATGTGATACTTACCTCCGACCGGCTCCCCCGCTGGTTATAGCTGATCGCGCGAGAAGCTGCTGGACCATTCCTCGTCGGTCACTTCCTGCGGCGCTTCCTGCTGTGACGACGAGCGACGCGTGGAGCCGGGCGGGAGGACGCAGGATCGCCGCGTCTGACAGGTAAGTAGCGATCCCCGTCCCCAGCGATGTCGCTGGTGAGATCTGCCTGAGTGGCAGCTCACTAGCGACCACCTAGCGATGCACCAGCGATCCTGACTGCGTCATATCGCTGGTCGGGATCACTGGTGCATCGCTAAGTGTAACGGTGCCCTAATACTCATCTCCAACATTGGTGCTGTTCCAGCGATGTCAGTGCTGGGTCTTCTGACACTCACGTGACATTGTTGTCACAAGAGTGCTGCAGACAATCAGGCGGATATCTGCTCTGATGGAGTATATGAACAGCAGATGATCAGTGACCTCTGATTGTCTACAGCTTTCACGTGAGATGACAATGTCATATAAGCACCAGGAGACCCTGCACCGGCATTGCTGGAATGATGCTGTTGCGAGAGGTGAGTATAAACTTTTCTTATTTTATTATTTCAGGGGAATGTGGCATTTAAGAATGGGTTGTCCAAGCAGCGAATAGCCCCTTTAATGGTTGAAGTGAATCTGTTCAGTGGAGAAGTACAGTACCTCAAGGTGAGATAGACATGAAAGGTCACAATGAATGTTTTTTTCAAACGGGAGCGAAAAGAGGCAAACAGTCATGGCCTACAGACATGTATGCCCATCTGATGGGAATACCCCTTTAATCAACTGCTCCTGATTAATGGTGGTATAGGATGAGTCGTCTACACTGAAAATCAGTGCTTACCTGGGAATCTGAAACCTTAAAGCTCACTGATATTTTCTGACCTATTCTAAGGATTTAATGAGAGTATCCGTCATAACCTGGGGTTTTAGAGGCTACAATCCAGCAATTGAATGTACGCTGAATCACGGTGCCATCTTCAGCTGTGTCTGTAACACGAAGTGACAACGGCCATGCACAATAAACCACAGACCTGAATTTATTCTCTAATCCAGGAACGAGGTTTAGCTTCCTTGCCGAGAAATGAATCAATTTTTAATAACCTCCCTACTGACACCATCGTTATGAGAGCTCAGCATGCCATACACTCCGCCGGGCCGTGGATCGGACATCACTGAGGCAGTGTGGCAGAACCTTGTGCAATGTTTATTCTTATTAAATTGATCGTGTCAGGTTGTTTTCGGCATTGAGTGCCTGTACGCCTGCTGAGATCTCTTCCTTCTGCCAGTGTCTGAAATCCATCTTACATCAGGGCAAGTAAGGCCTCTTTCACACTTCAGTTTTTTGCATCAGTTATAATCCGCCAAAAAGGCGGACAAGCGGATCCGTTCTAAACTGATGTGAACGGATGGCACAGGATCCGTTTTCAGACGGATCCTGAAAATGAAGAAATTTAAAGGAATCGCTGGCCGGGAAAAGAGAGAGAGAGAGAGAGAGAGAGAATTTTTTTATTTTTGTCCGGCACCCAGAAAGAATTTCGGGTTAAATGTGTGTCTGGAGGATCCGCCAGAGAAAAAAACGTTACAAGCTCCGTTCTGAAATCTTTGAGGATGGTGACGGACAGCAACTTTTGACGGATCCTCACAAAAAACGGATGCAACGGACAACAATCCGCCATTAATGCAAGTCAATGGGAAAAAAACGGATCCTCAAAAAAAAATTGAGGATCCGTTTTTTTTCAAAACCTGGCGGATTGTTTCTGATTGTAAGAAACGGAAGTGTGAAAGAGGCCTTAGACATTTGTTCTTGTCTCTCCTGACTTGTCATTGTAGCCCAGGGTTGTCAACCATCCATAATTTTGCCCACGGCTTACACCCTACTTGCCGCCTTTCCTGATTCCCGGCTCCTGCTCCACAGAGGTGCTCCTTGACATGAAAGAGATCTTACGATTTACGTTATTGCTCTACTAGATTTCTGCCTACCTGCATCCGCAACAGAAGTCCTTGACAAAGACCAATCCCAGTCAAAACATTGGACCATATCTGTTTTTGACTTCTTGCTGGATCTAAATATATTTACACTGCAGCAAGACGTACAATCTCATTTTTTTTGTGGTGCTGAGGTTCCTACCTCAATTAGTCTTGGCCACGAGTTCCTTCCTCAAGCACACAATTCTTTCAAAAAGATGGTGTGCTGGTCGTTCTCCTTCTAATTTGAAATCCATCTTATGTCAGTGTAAAAAAGACATTTGTTCTTGTCTCCACTGACGTCTCGTCGTAGCCCAAGGTTGCCAAGTATCCATAAATTCGCCCTCGGTTAACTCCCTACTTGCCACATTTTCTGATTCCCGGTTCCTGCTCCACACGGGCCCTCCTTGACAAGGAAGAAATCTTACGATTTAAGTCATTGCTCTACTAGATTTCTGCCTACCTGCACCCGCAACAGAAGTCCTTGACAAAGACCGATCTCATTCGAAACGTTGGACCATATCTGTTTTTGACTTCTTGCCGGATCAAAATAAATATACACTGCAGCAAGACCTACAGTCTCATTCTCTTTGTGGTGCTGAGGTTCCATGTCATCCACATAAAGCAAGGATGGAGGACAGCAACACAAGAAGAGAGGAGGCACCGGACCAGGACCAGTGATGCCCATAGGACTGTACCGCCCCATAAGTGGGTATAAGAAAAGGTCTTTTTTTTTGCCTTGCAGGGTGAATAGAAAGCTGTCACATGGGGCTAAAACGTGGTGGAACTAGTGTATATCGAAAAAAACTGGTGACAGGTTCACTTTCATGATTCTTACTTATAGTGACCCTCTTATTCATTTTTGTCTGGACTACTACAACTCTCCACTGATAGGTTGGATTGGAGTGGAGAAAGTTTTGTATGAGGGAGACCAGAGTCTGGCAGCCAGGGTCGTATTTCTGTCCATCAGCTATACAGATGCTTCCACCTTGTGCCAGTCATTACAGTGTTTGCCCATTCACTACAGAGTAGAGGATAAACTCACCACTCTCATCCAAAAAGCTCTCCACAGTACTGCACCACCCTATATATCCTCCCTCATCTCTGTCTATCACCCTAGCTGTGCACTCTGTTTTGCAACTAATATACAGTAATGCCCCCTTCACATATAGTGAGATCGCGAGCGAGATCGCTAAAGCGTCACCAATTTTGTGACGCAACAGCGATATTGCTAGCGATCTCGCTAAATGTGACACTTACCTCCGACCGGCCCCCCCGCTGGCTTCCTGCTGGCACCGACAAGCGACTCCATGGATGTGGGAGGAAGTCGTGCAGAGCTGCCGTCTGACAGGTAAGTAATGACCCCCGACCGCTGCTGCATTGCTGGTGAGATCTGCCTGTGTGGCAGCTCACTAGCGATCATTTAGCGATGCACCAGTGATCCTGACCAGGTCGTATCGTTGTCGGGATCGTTGGTGCATTGCTAAATGTAATGGGACCTTTAGACTAGCATCCTCCGTAATCTGAACATCCCATTTCCGTTTCCAAGACTTCTCTTGTGCTGTGCCAGTTTTCTGGAATGAACAACAAGTGAAAAGCCTATTAATACCTAAGTGCCACATTTTTAAGCCTGCTTTAAATCACTTTTATTTAGACAGTCCTATTACATCCCTTCACTAATTTAACTCTCCCATGTTCTCCCTTCTAATTTTTTCTTGAAATTTGGTCTTTCTTATTCGTCTGTGTTCACATCTTTCATGTGTGGTAATGGCCAGGATTGGGGGTTGGTCCACTGCTTACCGTGACCAGACCATGCAAAGATGAGACGGAGGCAGATTCCAATTGTAACAGGTTCGAGTTTATTGGCTGTCCTCCTGACGACCGTAGCCATACACCGCAGTACCTTTACAGCTCTCCGTATCCAGGCCCTGGTACCTTCACCTTTCCTTCAGTCATGGTGACGTTCCTCGCGGATCTTTCGCTGGGGCTGTCCTAGACCAGTCTACCACCAGCGCTTCACCTGCCCGAGGTCGTCGTCCAATCGGTACCCCCGGGGGCCTCATCTGTCCTGCAGTACGTTGTGTCAGGGCCACCCCCCTGACTATCTTCTCCTGTCAGTCCCTTGGTTGAGCTCTCCACCGTCGTCAGTCTTCTGTGGTGAGTCTCTCCACCTGAGCTTCTCCCGGGACTAACCTAGCCTGGAACCCCAACCTGTCCGATTTATCCCCTCTCTCACTGGGAATTTCCCTCCTGGGTTCCTATCTCCCCGCCCCCCATGACTAAGCGGTTTCTTAAGCCCTAAGCTGATGTCAAGTCCTGAACTACTCTCCCCCCTGCCATCTTGTGGTCAATTCTAGGTACTGCACTAGCTTTTCTATCTTTCCCAGCTGTTACCCTTCTGTCATTGCCAATCTCCGTCTATAGTGCACAAACCGTCCCCTCCTACTTCCAGTCAAGTCTGTCCATCAAGTCATCTTCCCCACACTTGCATCCAATAGCACACAGAAACTCCTCTTAGCCAGATACTGGCTGATGACTGGATCACGCAGTTTATTTGTAATGCCCTAGTTATAATAATGATGGCCGGACTGGACATGATAAGCACATTCTACCTATTGTATCCCTGCTATTTCCTTATAGATTGGAATCTTGTGAGCAGGACCCTCTGACTCCTCCTATAACAAGCAGAGACTTGCAGGGATCAGGTAACTGCCAATACAGGAGGTGTTGGGGATCAATGTAATAGGTATTTTATTTAAACAGTCTGAAGATGTGCAGCAATCATTTTTATTCCCAGGAGCACCTTTTTTAATGATCATCGTGATTTCAACGAACTGCATAAATAAATAGTACAAGGAAATATTAGAAATTTTGTAATACATCGTATCAAAGAAATCTGCACCACTTATGAGCTACTTCTATCCTTACCCCCTGCCTCCTGATCTTACATCCACTCTGAAGATAAAAACAGCTCAAACCCATTTCGGCCAAAGCAAACGGACTGCCTGCACAGTGAGATGACAGATTACACATCCAATTACATTCTATGGAGAGGGGAGGGGAAGGGAGAGTGAGGAGCACTTAATGAAAGACTAAGCAGACACCAGTAACATCAGTGCTGGACTCACAGCCATCCTGCCCAGTACTGTTGTATAATGCCCTCCATGCTACTGCAGATTCTTTTGTATGTGTACTATAAAGAAAGAATAGCAGGAATCCATCACTCTCTGAGGAGATGAACATCAGCTAGTTTACACCCACCAGCTCAGAGACACATAAAAATTAGAGATAGACTCTGCATAGGGTGAATTGCTGAACAATGCAAATCATATTATAGCCCAAAATAGCACCATTTCCCATGTACATACATGACAGCTGAAAGGAAATCTGTCAGCAGGTTATTGCTATTTAATCTGAGAGAAGCATGATGTAGGGCAGAAGAGCCTGATTCCATATATGTGTCACTTATTAGGCGGTGTGCTGTAGTATCAATACAATCTGTTTTTATCAGCAGAAGATTATCACAACAGGACCACATCTCACCTGCAGAACAGTCAGGCTAATCAGTGTAACCCCGCCCCTACCACTGACTGGTAGCTTGCTGACAATGTACCATGCACACAGAAGGCTGCCAATCAATGCTGTGGGCGAGTTATACAGAGCTCAGCATTCTGGTCACTGCTACATCTACAGCTGAGAAAACATGGATTCTATCAAAACTACAGCAAGCAGCCCAGTAAGTGATACATCACTGGAATCAGGCTTTCTTTCCCTACATTATGCTGCTCTCAGATTCTATAGCAAAAAACCTGCTGACAGATTGACTACTTTATATTTAATGGGTCTAAGAACTTGTGTACATGTTTGCTAACAATCAGCCTGTTGTGCCCAGTGCCGATCTCTGCTGACTGAAAACAATCATGGACCACTCTTGCTAGTGATTCTCCCGCTTTTGGTGAAGTCACTGTGACAGAGCAGCTGCTTCTCTTCCACTCTGACCTGTTGATAGGATGTGATTGCCGATGTCATGCTGATTGACAGTTGTCTCTCTGCTGTGGGAATCGGCTGTCACGACCCATCAACTGAGAAGCCTGGAAGAGGAGGCGCTGCTCTGCTGATGTGAAACAGCAGAATCATCGGCAGGAGCGGTCTGTGAGCTGTCTGAGCCGGCACTGGGCAGTACAGGCAGATGTTAGCCCCATAAGAAAAAGTAAAATAGTCCAGGATAACCCCTTTATTTGGAAATGTTACCTGAAATGACAGGCACGCTTTAAGCTATAGATATAAATTACTTCTAATCTTTGCTTGTCTGGGATTTTCAGAGTTGTCCAGGAAATGGTAAAACTCAGGCCGGCGGCCGTGCTGTAACAGTGCGCGGCATAGTTATGTCACATCAGCACACACTCTGCTCCGTTGGGATTATGCTTCGTACAATTATTTTTATGGACTGGAAAAGTTTCTTGATTGTAGAATTCCTAAACCATCCCCTTCATCCCCGAGTAGGAAGATAATCCTGGATTTAGCCAAATATATTCACTGCTTAACATATTTTCCCGCTGCCAATTACTGGTGCGCATTAATGGCACTCAGACCTGACACAGATATTAAAAAGCAGAAAATCCTCAGAACTGTGTGATCAGAATTCTGAAACTTTCTCCGGATGCGGCTCAGCTAACAGGACAGTTACCGGTCTTAGGCCGGGGTCACACTAGTGATTAAAACGGTCGAATGCAATGCGATAAAAAATTGCATTGCTTTCGAACCTTTGTTATTCTATGGGGCAGCTCACATCATGCGATTTTTTATCGCATCCGATCCTCGGACCGAGACAATCGCAGCATGCTGCGATTGTCACCGATTTTCAGATCGGATTCCCCAATGCAAGTCTATGGATGAGATAAAAAAACGCATGGAAAACGCACCACACGTGTGACTTGCGATTAAATCGCACAACTTCTCCAGGTCTACAGGATAGGGCATCAGGCATTGGCATTGGATGTCAATTTGATGCTTAGATGCGATTAAAATTGGTTCCTTGCCGGAAAATGGGATGACAGACGGATATCTGGCCAAGAATTCTTTGTGCGATTTCGTACCGTTAAAATGGGACCGATTTTTTAATGGTTGTGTGTGACTCCAGCCTAATGCACAAATCTGTATTTCCTCCAATATTTGCCATGTGACGTATATTCCTGGTTTATTCAGGCTTCCTTCTTCTCTCGTTTCCTGTTTATAGGTCGTAGACTTATTTACATCCATATTCTGGTATTTCCGTGTGGATCATAGATACAAGTATATACACAGGAAGGATGGAAAGTAAGTTCTGATAAAACAATAGTATGTATGTACCGGCTCGCAGGACGGAGGGCGCATAAAGAGAGGTGAAGCCGGTGCTGACTGTCAGATCATCAGCCGGTCTTGTAACACAGCAGTAGGACACTATAGGAGACTGCCAATTAGAGAGGAGCAGCCATTGTGCCGACAGTCAGCGAGCGCTGGTGCCCTGTGGGTGCGAGCAATGTACACAGTGGGTGCCAATGTCACAATGAATACTTCCAGACATTTCAGATCGCCACAGAGGGACACTACTGATAGCCGCTAGTCTCTTCACGAGTAGCAGCCACATTTACAAGTGGATTGGGGTTTTTTTAACAGTGATGAAAAGCATTGTCAGACACCCAGCAATGATTATGCTAATCCCTTCCCAACCTGATCATTTTTCGTTTCTACGCTTCCGTTTTTTCCTATCATCCTTTCAGCAGCCATAACTTTTTTTTTCCATTGACGTGTTTATTTACTGAATGAGTTGCCCTTTAGTACATTTATTTTACAAAAAAAAACAACAACTGGTAATTCAACTATTGTTTTTCTTTTCTTTTTTTAGGTGTTATTACGACATTCATTGTTCATTGTGCGGTAAAAATTACCTGGCAACCCAATCCTTCAGGTTAGGCCAGGGTCACATGAGCATATAAAAAATTCCCTTTGTATTTTAGGCAAAAATCAAAAATATATATTTTCATCTCTTTTATTTTAAAAATTACGAACAGGAAAATGGGCAGATGCAAAAGTTTGGGCACCCTGCATGGTTAGTACCTAGTTGCACCCTCTTTTGAAAGCATCACATCTTCTAAATGCTTTTCATAGCCAGACGTCTTGCAGACACTGCTATTTTGAGGCATAGCCACAGATTTTCAATGATGTTCAGATCAGGGGACTGTGAGGGCCATTGTAAAACCTTCAGCTTGCACCTTTTGAGGTAATCTATTGTGGATTTTGACGTGTGTTTAGGATCACTATCCATATCTAGAAGCCATCCTCTTTTCACCTTCAGCTTTTTGACAGATGGTGTTATGCTTGCATTAAGAATTTGTTGAAATTTTATTGAATCCATTCTTCCCTCTACCTGTGAAATGTTCCACGTGCCATTGGCTGCAACACAAACCCAAAGCATGATTGATCCACACCCATGTTTAAAGAAATTGTCCACTACTATTTCTTATACCCCTTGGCCTGATAAAATAAAAAGCCTATACTCGCCTCCCGTGCTGGCGCCGTTCCTATGGTGTCAGCACGTGCTCTCTCTGGGGCTTCTGTGATGTTGGGACACATGACCCTGGCATCCAATCAGCACTGGTGTCACTGTCCCCGCCTCCTGTTGAATGGAACATGAAGAGGAACTGAGAGAGCAGCTGCAGCCCGGACTTCCTCTTCATGTTCAATTTGTCCAAAGGCGGGTACAGAGACGCGAGTGCTGATTGGGCACTGGGGGCACATGTCACAACAACCCCATGATTATCGGTGCTAAACATTTAGATCAAGAAGGAGTGGATGCTCTTTTCCCTGAAATTTTCCTGAAATCCCTTTTTTCTCCAAACATACCTTTGATCATTGTGGCCAAAGAGTTGTATTTTAACCTCATTGGTCCACAGAACTTGCTTCCAAAATGCATCAGGCTTGTTCAGATGTTCTTTTGCATACTTCTGATGCTGAATCTATGCTGAGGACACAGGAGAGATTTTCTTCTGATGACTTTTCTATGAAGGCCATATTTGTGCAGGTATCTTTGGACAGTAGAGCAATGTTCCACATCTCCAGAGTCTGCTAAATCTCTCTGAAGGTTTTTTGCAATCAAGCTGGGGGTTCCGATATGCCTCTTTAGCAATCCTATAAGCAGCTCTCACTGAAATTTTGCTTGGTCTTCCAGACCTTATCTTGACCTCCACTGTTCCTGTTATCTGCTATTTCTTAATTACATTTTGAACTGAGGAAAGGGCAACTTGAGAATGCTTTGCTATCTTCTTACAGCCTTCTCCTGCTTTGTGGTCCTCCACAATTTTCATTTTCAGAGTGCTAGGCTGCTGCTTAGAAGAATCCATGGATGCTGTTTTTTGGAGCAAGGTTAGAGGAGGCTGGATTTTTCTTATAAAGCTGGAAAATTTTCATCAGCTGGCCATTCCTAATGATGATGGTGAACAAGACATAACCCTAACAGGCTAATTAAGGTCTGAAATCTTGGTCAAAGTTATCTGAGCACACAAATCTTTTGCATTGGACCATTTTCCTTTTTGTAATTTTTATAAAGAAAAAAATGACTATATATATATATATATATATATATTTGCCTAAAATACTAAGCTAGGCTAGTTTCACACTAGCGTTTATTCCACGCAGCGCACGGCGCTGCTAAGCCCCGCCCCCTGCCGGCTCCCTGCCCGCCCCATCCGGTCATCGTCGCCTACTATCGCACATGGACACTTGCGATCTGCGCACCCTATCTTTAGCATAGGGTGCGCAGATCGTGCGCTGGCCGTGCGCTAGTAGGATTTTGGCGTGCGCTGCGCACTTTTGAAGGTGCGCCGAGCACGCCGAAATGCAACATGCTGCTTTCGGCGCACACTGGCGCACCTTCAAAAGTGCGCAGCGCATGCCAAAATCCTACTAGTGCACGGCCAGCGCACGATCTGCGCACCCTATGCTAAAGATAGGGTGCGCAGATCGCAAGTGTCCATGTGCGATAGTAGGCGGCGATGACTGGATGGGGCGGGCAGGGAGCCGGCAGGGGCAGGGCTTAGTCGCGCCGTGCGCTGTGTGGAATAAACGCTAGTGTGAAACTAGCCTTAATGTGTCATCTTTAACTTTAGGCCTTTTAGAGATTGTTTCATTTCAATTTGCTTAACTGTTTACAAGGGTGCAGTGCTAACCACTGAGCCAACAAAATCACCTCCTCTCTCTCTCTCACTCAAAAAAGAGAAATGTAAAAAAGGAGCACTGAGATGGCCATCAGTAGGCCCTTGGCTTTCAAAGTAATTCATTGGCCAATGTGTGTATGAATGGTTGTGCTATACAATTTCACTATATAATTGCCTCTGTCAAAGATCTCCAGTGGCATTCAAATGGTTAAACAGTAGTGTTCAGAGCTCCAGTAGCTCCCGTCACTGCTGTTAGCAGTAGGTGCTGACTGTATAACACAGCCGTCTCCTGCCTGTAGTGGAGGGGACTCGGCTCCATACATCTGCACCCAACGTAGTATGTGCTAAGGCACCCAACATCAGGAAGGGGGTGAAGATATTTTCTGCATTTTGAATAAATCATTGACAATAAGCTGAGCTCTGGATGTCCTAGTAATCGCCTGCATCGTCTGGGGTTTAAGGATAAACACTAATAGGCAGGTACATTCTATTTCCTCCAGATAACAATAGTCCAGACTCCAGACTGACAGCCACTATCAATAATTGTCAGCAGACCCTGCCAAAATTGATGAGGAATGGCACAAGAAATGAAGTATAAAGCTCATGTTGGATGGATTTTTAGGCGTCAGCCACATTAAGCAAAGTGTAACTGTCCATGTACTGACCCCATCCTGCACCCTATGACTGCGCTCATGCTTTCATCTTTCACATCATTGCGCTGCTTAGTAAACATGGGCCAGCCTGTCTTTCATCAGAAACTTGGAAGCTGTTGTATTGACCTTGTCTAAATGCTTTCTCACCATTTTATGCTACTCTTTAATCCTCTGAATGAGTAATTGGCTGTTTTTTCCCAAAAGGCCAGGGTGAACACGAAAATAAAGAACCACTTTGCATTATGCTGAAGTCACACTGCAGCGGACAGGATTAGAGATGGAAAAGCACTTTTTTCCTCTTGTCCCGAGAGGTTAAGAATGAGGTGAGACCTTGGCTTGATTAAGGTTTGAGTGCAGAACCCTTCTAAATAATGAGTATTTGTATATAATCGCCATCGAGCCCATAAATAAATACTGAAAGCCAAAGCGGCCAGTGTGTGCCACAGTCTGAGATACCAGGCGTGGCGTATTACTATATGCCGACGTAGCCGATCTGCGCCATTATCTCTTATTAGGCAATCAATCAAGCTCATATCCATATCCAGTATCTATCTATAGTATCTACCTATATACGGTGTATACGAGATCTATCTATAGTATCTACCTACATACAGTATATCTATCCATAGTTTCTACCTATCTTATATTATTATTATTTATTTATTTAGCGCCATTAATTTCATGGTGCTGTACATGAGAAGGGGGGTTACATACAAAGTTATAGATATCGTTTACAGTAAACAAACTTACAATGACAGACTGGTACAGAGGTACTGTATTTATCTATAGTATCTACCTATACATGGTATATCTATGTATAGTATCTACCCATATACAGTGCATATGATATAATGTGTATACGATTTCTATCTATAGTATCTACCTATATACCGTATATCTATCTATAGTGTCTACCTATATACCGTATATCTATCTATAGTATCTACCTATATGTGGTATATCTATCTATAGTATCTACCTATATACCGTATATCTATCTATAGTGTCTACCTATATAAAGTATATCTATCTATAGTGTCTACCTATATGTGGTATATCAATCTTTTGTATCAACCTACATATGGTATAATTAAATAAAATTCAAATGGGTTTTATTAGCAGGGCTAAGTACATGTTAGCATTGCCAAAGCACGTGATTAAATAGTGGGAAGATGGGGGATAGGGACACATCCAGAGCGGGGTATTGCGGTCCATGACATATCAGGCTCCCCTTAGTCTGTGGCAGGCACTGACAAATTGCACTGCTATGGCCGCTGCATATCTATCTACAGTATCTAACTATATATGTTATATCTATCTATAGTATCTACATACATATATTGTGGGAAATAAGTATTTGATCACTTGCTGATTTTGTAAGTTTGTCCACTGACAAAGACATGAGCAGTCTATAATTTTAAGGGTAAGTTAGTTTTAACATTGAGAGATAGCAGAGAAAAACCCCCAAAACATAATGTATCCACCTCCATGCTTGACAGTGGGGATGGTGTTCTTTGGGTCATGGGTAGCATTTCTCTTCCTCCAAACACGGCGAGGTGAATTAATGCCAAAGACCTCAATTTTTGTCTCATCTGACCACAGCACCTTTTCCTAATCACTCACAGAATCATCCAGGTGTTCATTGGCAAGCTTCAGATAGGCCTGCACATGTGCTTTCTTGAGCAGGGGGACTTTGCGAGCACTGCAGGATTTTAAACCTTTACGGCGTAATGTGTTACCAATGGTTTTCTTGGTGACTGTGGTCCCAGCTGTCTTGAGGTAATTAACAAGTTCCCCCTGTGTAGTTTTAGCCTGATCTCTCACCTTCCTCATGATCAAGGATACCCCACAAGGTGAGATTTTGCACGGTGCCCCAGATCGATGTTGATTGACAGCCATTCTGTATTTTGTATTTCTTCCATTTTCTTACTATTGCAGTGTAAGGGGGTGAGATATAATGTGTTTCTTGCTTCCCTTCCTCTGGCTGCCTTCCGGTTGTTAATGTTTACAAATATGTCATTGATAAATGTCTGCGATACTGCTACATATAAAATATGTATTACCATTCATTGTTAATGGTATTGCCACATGTATGTGTTACCATTTTGCAGAAAGCTGTAATATATTGCCTTTTGTTACTGTATTATATTATTGCATAATATAATTTGTCTGTTGCACATGTACAGTTAGGGTAAGTTAGTGCATCCTTTTGGGGACATTAGAGGAGGGCACTTTTAGCATATTGTTCCTATAGACACGGGTAAGTGTAGTTCTGTTGAGGGCCACTAGATGGGGGTATACTAGTGGGCCTTATAGGTATAGTTGATAGGATGGTTATAGAGGGTTAATTGTAGGAGGGGCTGCCGGGTAGTAAGAGGAAAGTCGGTTATAAAGTTAGGTCAGACAGGGCCTTGGTGCCCTAGTGTCCACATGGGATATAGGCCCAGACAGCTTGGCAGTCCCGTAACGTTTAAGGGAGGCAACATACTGTTACCCACGGCCACTGTGTATCATAGCAGTGGGCCAGTGTAAGAAAGGAAGAATGTGGTGACTTATCGCCTGGGCCGATGCTTTTAGGGCAGGAATCAGTTGGACAGCTGAAATGAAGGACGTTGGAGCCACAACGAGATTGGTAAAGACGGGTCGGATGCTTTACCAGAGGCAACCAAACTTGGTGACTGAGGAGTTTGAGTCTGGTTGTGAAACAGACAGAAAGAATTGTCATCATGGCAAGGTCAGGCCAGGAAGGAACTGGGGAGCGGTTTAGGACAGTTCGGTCCTTGCGTTTACTGCACAGAAGCAACAGCCAGAAAGGGAAAGATGAGGAAACTAGTAGATGTCTTGATGTACCAACTGTAGATGTAATGTGTGAAGTACTCAGTAAAGAAAGTGTTAAAGTTAACTTGACCTGTGTCTCCATTGCTGGGGGTTGCCTGGTAGAGGGACCGTTATCGCCTGGGAAGTGCCCAGAGGAAGCTGAATCTGTAGACACAGGTATGCTGAAGAGAAGAGTACAGTTTTTAGTAGGGTAAGGACTGGACATGGATATACCAGTTATTCAGGTCACGACTACAGTCCTGTCCCTCAATTACAGCACCAACAGTTGTCTCCGTCTCACCCAGCATCTTATTTATGGTTTTGTAGCCCATTCTAGCTTTGTGCAGTTATATGATCTTGTCCCTGACATCCTTAGAAAGATCTTTGGTCTTGCCCATGTTGTAGAGGTCAGAGTCTGACTGATTGAGTCTGTGGACAGGAGTCTTTTATAAAGGTGACTATGTAAGACAGCTGTCTTTAATGCAGGTAACGAGTTGATTAGGAGCGTCTAACTGGTCTGTAGGAGTCAGAACTCTTAATCTTTGGTAGGGGATCAAATACTTATTTCTCACAGCAAAATACACATAAATTTATATAATTTATACAATGTGATTTTTGGGGTTTTTTATATTCTATCTCTCAATGTTAAAATTAACCTACCCTTAAAATTATATACTGTTCATGTCTTTGTCAGTGGTCAAACTTACAAAATCAGCAAGGGATCAAATACTTATTTCCCCCACTGTATGGTATATCTATCTATAGTATCTACCTATATACGGTACCTATATATATCGATAGCATTTATCCATATACTGTACAGTGTATACAAAATATATCTATAGTATCTACCCATATATGGTATATCTATCTGTAGTATCTACCCATATACAGTATATCTATGTATAGCATCTACCCATATACAGTATATCTATGTATAGCATCTACCCATATACAGTTTATACAATATCTTTCTATAGTATCTACCTACGTACGGTATATCTACCTGTATAGAGTGTATACATTAGTTATTTAGCTATAGTATCTACTATGTACAGTATTTATCTATCTATAGTTCCTATATTTCTACAGTATCTAGCTTCGATACATATAATCTATCCACACTATCTACAGCATCTACTATTCTGTGTATCTTTATCTGAACTATAGCTGCAGTGGCTGATTTAAGGTCTGTGACTGCTGGAATGGCCTGGCTCACGGGGCAGGCATGAAGCTCTTGCACACACAAGCACTGCCACAGTGGGCAGCACTGCAATTGGGCCAAGAGGTGAAGAGCGTAGTGGAGCTGGCAGAGCATTCGGTAATGCATTCATAAGCAGAGGGGGGCACCAGTTAAATGTTTTCTGTGGGGTGGTGATTGGCTCATACTCACAGAGGTGTAACTAGAACAAACAATTTATCTTCATAAACCTGGAAGCAGATAAGATACAATTATGGAGATTTATTAATCCTGTCTCATAATTAGAAGATGAGCCAAAATGACCACAGTGACTCCAAGCTTTGTCACAGATCTGGTGCATAATGGGCACTTATCACTTATGTCACTTCTTAATTGGCTGACTTTCGACCAATATTTTGTGCCAATAATGAATTTTTCATTACTCTTTTCTACTCCTTTCTAGACACTTTGAAATATAGCGCAAAAAAGTGCCAGAATTCTGGAACATTTGGAAGAATAAATCTCCAGTGTTGGCCTCCGCAAGGAAAATCTACTATTACCTCTAATATACCGTAAGTGAATGGTGGTCGTAGTGTCTTATACATTCAGATGCCTCTTGATTAAATTATTCACCTAGGAAATGAAACTTTCCTAGAAGAAACAAGACTTCATTGTGATGTAGATAACCAATATGTCACCTTACAGTGCTCACGAATCTAGAGAAACCTATTGGAGGGGTCTACGTAATTGGTGACAGAAGGTGGAGGCTGAATGTGAGACCGGTTATGCTACGTTCTTAGAATAAATGACTAGAATTCAAGTAATTAGTAATGTTCTAAAGCAGCCCTCATGGTAACCCTCACATAGATGAAGTTATATATTACTCTACTTGAGTTCTTACAATCCTCGACCAGATGGTTGTGACTAACAGTGTATACCATCTGTTCTTTATGTCTATTTCTAACATTTAGGGATGTGAGCAGTCAAGAATCATCTTGAGTAACCTTTGCTGTGTCCACTAATTGAAACATTAGACTGAAAAGTTCTTAGGTGGGGGTTTCACCTCTGGTGCACAGGTTTTCTTAGAAAATGGATGTCCCCATTCCTCGAATTTCAATGCAGCAGAGAGGTGGACAGTCTCAAATAACTTCCAAGGGAGTTCAAGAAAACTCCAAGCTCAGCTTTTTGATCATCCCTGGAAGACATCATAAAGAGGTGTGTATTCACGGCCACCTCACAAGTAGAATTTGGTGCTAGAAGAGGGACAGTAGACCCTCTTTTGATATAGGTCTGCTGGGATGTGGATCTGATGTATCTCAGATATTTGTGGCATATTTACAAGATGTCTAAATGTCTGAGATAGGAACACCCCTTTAATCAGGTCCCCAAACATTGTGGGATATAACATCAACTCTACATATTGTTGACAGGATATCGTTAGATGTATAGACACGATAGACAAGTTCTTACCTTTACAGACAGTGTGGTTCTCGGGTTCATATCCAGCTTTGCAAGTGCATCTTCCTATAGGGACCATCCATTCGCCATCTCCATTGCAGTACAGTTTAATATGTACATCTACTTCCTCTGCATTTGGGATACAGGTGCCTCTTGATATCACCAATGATGTGCTTTCTGCCCCAGTCATGGTTTCAGGGAAGACTGCAAAATTTTGAACCACACTAGGGCACTTTTTGAAGAAGACACGAACGGAAAGGAGCGACATGCATGCTCCATAGTCCTGGAAGGCTAAATAGAAGCCACTGCGAGTCAATGGGCCGAAACTGCGAACCTCTGTGTTCACCTTCATCAGCCTCCCACCAAAGTCCACTTGTGAGAAACTCTCGTCGGCAGCTATGGTGTCCACTTTAAGATAAGGGGCATCGTTCCAAAAGGCAGAGTCTTTATTTGCAACATGGGAGTCTGTTTCGTAATAATATAAGTTAAATGTCTCCTTACAAGATCCGGGCACATTGGGGAGACTACTACAGTCCCGCACAGTGAAACGCATTTCCACATAGACGCGTTGGGCGTTCCGCCTTGGAATAAAAGTGGTGCGGAGCCAGTTGTTTTGGTTAGGTCCAAAGACATTACACACTTGATATGTGCGGATAGTGTTGAGGTTTTCATCGTAGCCACTTACTTCTTCCCACTGCAAGAAAAAAAAAATGCAATTATATATTCTATAAAATATCCATATACACTTGTGTAGTAAAGGTCTGTCAGTCTGCGGCACAGTGTCAGATTACAACCCAAATAGTGACCTTGTGATCATCCTTGTATTAGGAGCTGTGTAGATTGATAAACTATGTATTTTGGTGACAAAAGAATCAGCATAGCTTATGTTTTATTCATTAAAGCCCCACTCTTTATATGTGTAGGAGTCCAGTGGGTGGTAATATTCAGTGATTGACAACCTTCCCTGTATGACTGTGCATGGAGATAACTGTTAATCACCAGTAGGACTGTCTAATAGACTGATAAGCATAGAAAGGACAGGAATTTCTCTCCTCCTGATCTGACCATACTGTCCAGACAGGTTCACAAGTTTTCGAGGAGTCACACTCTAGAGCTTCATGCATTGATTTGTAGATGATCGAGAGTGAACCAAATAGAACCTTCGTAATGGAGAAGTCATGTACGCTATAGCTTTGCTATTGGCCTTCACAACCAAAGCCAAGTAGGATACTACCAAGCCAAGAATAAACCTATTGGCCTCATCTAAATAATTATGGGTTAGCCAGCACACTTGGTTTGTTGTCTTCTAGAGCAACTGTGACATTCCTCATCTTTGGACATCCTATCCCTCATCCTATCTTATGTATATAATAAATGGTTTAATACATATTGGGTAATTAAAAAATCAAACAAACCTTTAAAGGGATATTTTCATCTCCAAGATCCTTTCCCAATATCTAATAATAATATTAGCAAATATCTCCAATTAGAAATGTAGTAAAGTTCTTCTGATTCTCTCTGTTGCTTACCCCACATGCAGGGTATTACAGCAGCATAGGTATCCATTGTTATGATCAACCATACTGTATAGTGAAAGTGTTAGGCGTCAGATTCCTGCGTTGGCTCTGCAGGGATCCAGACCCTCACATTCTGCAGTTTCCTGCTGTTTATCTACTGCAGAGGAGATTGCAGAGGAGATTGCCTTGCAGCAAATCTTTCCAGAGGCTAAGTCCTTCTGTCCATCTTCTGAGCATGCTCATGACACGATCTCCCATTGGAGATCGGGAGTCATGTGCTCAGGTCCTGCTTCAGATCTCATTGGTCCAGCTCGGAGATCTGGAGGCTTCCGGAAGGTCCCGGCTGCTATAAAAGGCGTGCATGGCTGTTCCGCCATGCGCTAGTATAGTCATACTTGCTGCTGTGTGAATGAAGATGGATGCATGATTCTGGTGAATGACTCATTTGAAACCCCTTCCCTCTGATATTACGTTTGTGGTTAGGGATTGAGTTTAGTACCAGCGCTAGTGCGTCTCTGCTTCATCATCCACAGTTGCTAGCGTCCGACATTGCGCTTGCGTACTAGCATTGTTGTGTAGCGGCAGTGTCCTGCGCCGCGCTGCAGTAGAAGCCCTCCTTGGCGTCCGCAGTTGTGACGTCGCACACACGGTAGGTCTAGAGGGACACAGTCCCGCTGTCCTTGGCTCTGCTCCTGTGACCTGATACCGTGTGTGCAACTATCCTGAGCACTGTGACTTTAACAGGCTCAGCCCTATTGTATTTGTCTTGTGTTTGGCATCTCTGTGACTCAACAGAGATTGCTCTGCGCACCTGGGTGAAGTTTAACCCCGTGCGCACCTCTGCCATATTGCTCCTGCCACCACTTAGCAGCGGTTATATCACCAACTGCATGGTGGACCCCGAGCGGCGAACGCACTTTATTAGTTTTTTTATTTAGTGCGTTCCGCCGTTCCTAACAGAAAGTTAGTGATTACTCGTCATAACTAGGGATGATCGAATAGCTTCGGATAAGTACTAATCTGATTAGCTGCATTGGGAACCAGGATACCTGGAGCGCTCCCGATAATCAGTTGTTTGGTGCCGCAAATCCGACGTCTGGATCAGCCGATTGAAGGGGCTGTGGAATACAGGAAGTGACACAGCTCCGTACATTGTGTAGTGGTGGAGAGTGGTACTGCATGATATTCTAAACAAGTCAATGGACGTCGCAGCACCATTCTCAAATAGCTCCATGATATTAAAGTCCTCTAAAACCTCTTGAATGTGGAAAAAAAACAACTTAAAGAATAAGCTGTCGTGTGTGCATGAGGAATTATGCTAATTCCTGGCCATTTTATGTGACTTGCATCCGGTATTTTTTAGCAGTTTTCCTTTCTCTCCTCTACATAGGTTTTTACAGTCACTGAAGACAGATTTGTAGACAGATTCTTAGCAGTTTTTGAGAGAGAATGATGAGTACAGAAGACAAAAGGAAGACTGATAAGTGGAGAAAGAGGCATATTTTTCTGCTAAGATATAGTACAAAGCTCTTTATCTTCGCTTGTCCTATTTATTAATGTTACTATTCAATTATGGGTACGGGCAGGGGACCAAGTCGTATACAGCAGGGAGCAAAACTACTGCTTGACCTCACCAATAAACCCCCCCCCCAACTAACCCATCCCAGGCATTGTCCCTGCTGCTTCTGTCTTCTAACCCCATCATGGGCAGCTTCATTTCTCTTATCTTAAAGTAACAGCACCCTGAACATGCCAAGCCATCCCTGGCAGGATGGAATCACACTCCAGTGCCCGGCCAAGTACTTCCCATAGTAAATATGACAGAGGTTGGCTCAGAAGCGACATGATGGGAGAATTACTTTATGTAACAGGACGTAGATCCAAAGCGTAAAACGCTACCGCAATGTAAATCAGTGAAGCTATGTCAGACAGATGGTTTTCCAGAATACAGTGCCATATTAAAATGGAGTCTGAGGCTTTTAAAGCGTCAAGTGAAACGGCAGCCAGGGAAGCGCAAACCGTTACGATTTTGCATGTAAAATTACCTTTTGTCTGGTAAGAGCTCTGCATTTTATCTCTATGGAGAATTCTCCTTCTGCAGCACTCTGCTCCTCGCCAGCATAGCTCGTCTTCTGAGAACTAGACATGTTTTTTTTTTTATCTTTTGCATAAAGCAGATCCCCCACTAAGCATCATCTTGTCTACTCCCGGCTCATTATCTACATTTCTGCTACTCTTGCATCACAAAGGTACGTGATATTAATCACAAAGATTAATTTGGCTGGATAGCACTTCATGGTACTTTAGAAATTTGCGCTCCGCAAGCTCCGGGGAGGAAGTCACCGCAGCAACTAATTAAAACCTCATCTTAAAAAAGCAATGTTATTGTTCTGATAATGAAATAAACAGGAGATGAAGGAGGATAAGGTGCGTGTGGAGAGGCGGCGGCGGAGGCGGAAGTCTTCATTCCCACCAACATTAGTCCTGGCAATCGCAGCAAATGCGACCGTCAATAATAATATCAAGGCGCATTAAACGATTACCAAAATTAAGCACTTGGCCTTGCGGCACATCCCGTAATGAATCAGATGCTTCCCTAATTATCACCAGCATTTTTTTTTATATTTTCTTTAATGCATAAATGTTTCAAATGAATATAATAAATTGCCATAAACTAATTTGCCAAAGCCCAACTACCTGCCTCTAAAATGCCGTTCCTGATTTGCCCTTTATGGACTCACTAAAAAAAAACAACGATTCTGTAAAAAGTTCTGACATTTATTTATATAGTATGGTGCCACCTGGTGCATAAAGGGTATAGAAAAGTGCCAAAAATGGAGACAGACAGTACAGAGGGCGCCTGTGCAAGAACAATGCTTGTGTCCTTTGCAGTCCAACAGCTCATACACAATTCCTCCTGCTTTGGAGGTTGCACCAATGGTACAAGTATGTCCACCCCTGCAATGGGCACAACTTACCATACTGAGTGCAGGTGGACAGGTGTGTAAAGTCCCCTCCCCCACAGACAGATTTTTCCATAGTGATCCCCTATTCACTGCATCAAAACGCTTATGCCAGAAAACTGGTGTAAAAGACCAACGTGCCCTGCTCGCTGATCTCTGCAGCTACCGGTCCACGTAGATCAGTGGTGACCAACCTCGCTTACATTGAGGACCGCATTCAGGTCTGTTAAATGGTCGTGGGATCCCTACCTCTTACACCATAGTGACACCACAAATCTCACAGTCCTGATATGGCAGCCAAAGCTTCCCCACAGATAGCACACCGAAACCTTGTGCCCCCCTCCCTTTATTGGCAGAATAATTACATCCAGAGGTTTCCACTTTACTCCCTTTTGGTATTCTTGCATCATGCGCATTCACCATACTACAGCATACAGTTTCAAGCACCACTCTAAGGCCGGGGTCACACTTGCAACTGCAATGCGAGAAACTTGCACGAGTCTCTTGCATCAATACCCGGCACCCCCTCCGACACTCGGGACCGGAGCGTTCAGCTGCATAGAAATACATGCAGCCGCACACTCCGGTCTCGAGTGCCGGCGGCAGTGCCGGGTATTGATGCAAGTTTCTCGCATTGCAGTTGCAAATGTGACCCCAGCCTAACTGGTAGTATCATCCGACCTCCAGTTTACTATATTTATCCCCACCAGTATACACACATCCAAATTTGCTACTATGTGCAGGGCTTCTCACAAAAGTCACCATCTGAAGACCTTTTCTTCATAGTTGTTTGGTAAACCAAGTGCTATTGCATCAAGCTGGTAGATAGCGAGCCACACATGCCTCTGTGAGCCACATGTGGCTTCAGAGCCACAGGATAGGGACCCCTGGTTTAATTATACAGCAGAGCTGAGTTATGTATAATTTCAAACCCTTCCAGATATCACATCACAGTGCTGTCAGCTCTCACCCTCCCCCTATAGTAATTGCCGTAACACGAGATCTGAATGTGTTTGTAACGATACATAACTCAGCTCTGCTATATCTCAGTAGTTGCAGAGATCAGTGAAGAGTGGAGGGCGTGTTCTTTTTTCCCCTCTGTGTTGCTGCTTGCATACTATTGGTCAATGTCATGCAAGAGAGGGTAGAAGTGCACACCCCCAGAGAAAAATATCTGGTAACGCCCCCTTGGTCGTAACATAAATTATAAACTAAACTTTACAAGATAACATCTTCACAACAGAGAGGAGAAATTAAAAAATAAAAACTATGTTTTATTCAGCTCTGCAGCCACTATTGCATGACGTGGCTGTTAGGGCTAGTGGAATGCACCAAGTAATAAGAAGGTGGTATAGCCCGGGGTCCACCGTGCAGAGATGTTAACTGCTGCTCGGTAATGACGGACACAAATGGCGGTATAACAAACACACTGGGTTAACTTCACCTGGTATGTAGGAGGCGAACCCTGTTGCGTCACAGGGCCGCAATACCGCAGAATGAACACTAGTGTTTTGGTCACAGGACCCTGTCCCAAGGACACGGGGTTAGAGTCCCTCTAGACCCACTAGCTTTCGGCGCCGCAACTGCGGTGCCAGGGAAAAACTAATAGAAGATACACTGCACTATGTGCGTGCAGTGCCGCTCTGCTGGACGCCACTAACCACCCTAAGCTAGGGCAAGGAAAGCGCACTATTTGTGCACTGCGCTGCTCTGAGGGACGCTGCTGTAGACGCAGTACTGTAGTGTCTTGTGCAGACAAAGTGCACAGTGGCGCATAGGCAATGCCACTACTTGTCGCAGTCGCTAGAACTGACTCTGTCCTCTACCTGCACTATTAGCCTCAGCGCCATCTGGCAGGGCTGAACAATACATGTATACCAAGGGTAGGTGTTTCATAAGGAGTCATTCACCAGAGACAATCATACATTCATACAAAACACACACCTCATGGTCTACCCTAGAGCATGGCCAGGTGGCCATGCGAACCATTTATAGTTGCAGCCTTCCAGGACCTTCCTAGTGGTCCAACTGGAGCAGCAATAGGACCTGAGCATGTGACCCCCGACCTCCAATGAGAGGTGTCCCATGGGCATGCTCAGTAAGCTGAAAGAAGGACTTAGTCCCAGGAGCTGCTTCCTGCTGGCTAGTGCGGATTGCTATAGCTGGACCAGAGGTAGCAGCAGCAACCAATCTGACAGCACTAGCCTGAGCAAGACGCTGGGATCAACGTTTCTGCTGAGCAGCCTCCTCTGCGGTCGCGACTGGATGGGAGACCGCAGGAGGCAAGGCTCGGGATTCCTCCTGTGCAGGGGAAGAAACCTGACGCCTAACATTGGCAAGTTTAACATGCTCAAACTGGCAAAAGGTCCTCTTTAACTGGCAGAGCTAATGAGCATTGATACTCTGCAATGTTTGATAATCCCACTTCTGTCTGATATATCTAATATATAAAGCTCAAGTGTGTGTATGTCCGGGATTGGCATCCGCACCGTTGCAGCTACAGCCACAAAATTTGGCACAGTCACACGTCTGGACCCCGAGAGTGTCCTAGGCTACGTTGTGAGGTGAAATTTTAACCACGCGCATTCCAATTCACCAAACAATTTTGCCCCTATCTACGTAATGGGGAAAAAGTGTGTGTGTATCAAGCCCCGCCCCTCATTATGATGTCATAATGGTTGCCATGGCGACGCTGATATCATCATAGGTTGCAAGCCCCGCCGCTCATTATGATGTCATAATGGTTGACTATGGGATGGAGGATGTGTGATGGGTATATGGGCACTGGACTATGGGATGGAGGATATGTATGATGGGTATATGGGCACGGGACTATGGGATGGCGGATATGTATGACGGGTATATGGGCACTGGACTATGGGATGGCGGATATGTATGATGGGTATATAGGCACGGGACTATGGGATGGAGGATATGTATGATGGGTATATAGGCACGGGACTATGGGATGTAGGATGTGTGATGGGTAAATGGGCATGGGACTATGGGATGGAGGATGTGTGATGGGTATATGGGCACTCAACTATGGGATGGCGAATATGTATGATGAGTATATGGGCACGGGCCTATGGGATCATGGATATGTATAATGGGTACATGGGCACGGGACTATGAGATGAAGGATAATTATAATTTGCTATAACTAACCAGTTAGTTACTATGCCCGGACTGCGCCGGGCTCTTCAGCTAATATATATATATTTCTCAATTCCCGGGCACAACAATCCAATAAAGATAGATTTCTTGGAATCGATAAGTCCTGGATTCATCACATCAGCATTAGGTGAGGCTTGTTTATTACAACCATTAAAGTACCCGTACTAGTGCATTATTATGGAGATTATACTGGTATAAATTACTACATCAATTATTCCTTTGACCTATAGAAATGCATTCCTCTTACAGCTTCTGGCCTCTAGATGGTCATAGACGTCCTTAGTAATTTAGTGATATTCTTATCATTTACAACAAGGGCTTTATTGTCCATCGACCTTGTTTTAAATGGAAAAGTAATTTAAATTCTCCTTTATGCAGTGATGAAACAGGAATATACACATAGAGCTGTTGCTAATATGAAGACTTATGATAAAGGCCCTTTATTGTCTCGGTTATTTATATAGTGACAGAGCCAACACCGCTTAACAATGAGCTCTCTCATACCTTTATCCGGCCCTTTCTCCAACCTCTGAATTGTAAGATGCCATACCATGGCACACACAGCCCTCTTCTATATTTCTCTATGGCCCCAATTTAATACAGATGGTTATTTTTCTGTCTAATTCATACTGAAATAAATCATGCGTGTGCCATAGCATGCCGTGTTGTAGAGTAATGCTTCAAGGTGTGAATAAGCCTGTAATACAGTACTCTACAGAAACAAGAACTAAGTCCAATATGAGCAGAGGAAGCGCTTACCACAGGGCCCTCTGGATCAGGGGCGCACAATCTATGGCCCATGTCGCCTTTCTGTGTGGCCCCTGGCTATCTCTGGAACCAACCTATTTGGGATTCTTGTAGGTAGTTCTCCAGAGTAGAAGTGATGGTTGTGCATGAATATTTCTCCTTCCATTGTAGTTTACGAGTGATGGGAAACATTCGGGTGCAGCCAGTGTTGCCATACAGGGGCCCAAGAGGTAAGAGGACTCGTTTCCATCTCCAAAGCAGTAAACATCTTCTGTCATATACAGAACTATGCGACTGTATGGGGCCCATATACTGTTCTTACACAGGGCCCCTTTTCCATCTGTGTCCACCACTGATTTGGCTCATTTTATAACTTTTATCGATTGCAATGGATTTAAGGTCCGTTGACATGGGCCGAATGACGGCACAAAACCATCAGCGATCGGAAACATTTACAGATTGGCGGTCATTTAATAACCTGCTTATGCAGGCATACCACGGTAAATGATGTGGACTAAACGATCTGTAGTACATGGTTCAGTGCTCATAGACTGCCACAGTTCCCGGAAACGTGAGTACTGTTTACACAGGACAAAGCACCACCGGAAAAGATCCTCTTTTGAGCTGTAAAAAAAAGATGATTTCACCGGATGAATGAGCATTTTACTCGCTCATCAGGGGATCTGAAACCTGTTTACACTGAATGATTATTGTGAAACAAGCCTTTTTAAAGGGGTTCTCTGGGAATAGAACAAAAATGAAAGCACTAAAGGAAACGTCATTATACGGTACATACATTCCTAAATATTTTTAATTAACAAATTGCAATAGTTTTGCCTAGAGAAGCAATAGTTATGTAATAAAAAAAATGGCTGCCGACTTGTTACAGCGGCAGACATCTGTCTCGGAATGTTGAGCTTCTTACTGCACATGCTCCCAAGCATCTCTCCTAACATTCTAGGACAGGTTTCTGCCTATTTGACAAGGTGGTGGCCATCTTAGTTATATAGTGATTACTTCCCTAGACAAAATAATTGTCATTTGCCCATGAAAAGCATTTAAGAATTTATTCATAATGACATTTACTTTAGTTTTTTTCTTTCTCTATTCCTGGAAAACCCCTTTAAGAACGCTCGTTCACGATCATTTTCCAGTGTAATTAGCTTTAGCTCATGCTTATGTGTGGTTACCTCAAATTTTTTTCTTTGCAGGGAACCAATGGAGAAGCCATGGACATCCATTTTCCACAAACCTGGAGGTTTGAAAAACTGGAGCACCTCTTTAATGGTTGTGCACCCATGATGTAGAGGGAGATACTCTGGGTAGAGCTGTAAAGTTGTAAAATAACTCCAGTTCTGGAGAAGATTAATATGGAATGCAAATATGACTTATTATTTATCATACTTGAAGGATGTCACTGATAAAGGGAAAAATGAGATTGAAAAGATTTCTGTGAGCCGTGCACTTTTTTCAGGCCATACCCCTTCTCTACTCTCTGCTACGTCTTCCATGCCCTTTCAATGTCTGTTTGGACACTGGTCTTCTGTCTACATGAAGGATGCCGGTGTCATGCACAAGAAATCTTTTGGAAGTTCTGTTTTTCAAAAGATTTTAGGATCTCTTTGGCACCTGGAAGATTTTCCAACGCCTCCATGAGTTTTGAAGGTCTCCCATTTTCTCTAGATGTTCAAATAAAGTTGGTAATATGTTTTAATGATTTCTACTTCTAAGAGGTGGCACCACAGTTCTAGTCCTCTTCTTCTCTCAAGATTCATTAGCATACTTAATTTCCCAGAATAGCATTGCAAGTCTCCTCACATTGGCAAGCCAGGCATGGCATGTCACACTCCAGAAGGTGAAACGTTACAGTTGAATCCTGGTCAGAGGCCTCTCACCTAGCCAAACCAGATCTCACACTTTGCACTGCTGAAGGGCAGCACCCCGAAGCACCGTGTCTGCAAATTGAGATTCTGGTTTGGATTTTATCCTAAATCATGCGGCAAAGCTCGCCATTGACTTTTAGGGTTCCTACTTCCAATAGGTGGCACTAGAGTTCCAGTCCTCTTATTGTCATGTCGGACACTGTTCACACCAGGGTGTCCGGCAGACAGCGGCAATACCCTATTCCACTACAGTATTGTCATGTCGGACACTGTTCACACCAGGGTGTCCGGCAGACAGCGGTAATACCCTATTCCACTACAGTATGCTCAGGGACTTTGTTGGGTATTCTGTTCCAGTCGGGATAGGGTTAACCAGGTTGTCATGCTGGCTGAGGGCTGGGCCACGCCCTTGGTCTTTAAATAGTCCGTCCTGACTATGGGCGTCGCCGACTATAGCTTTTGCCTAGTGCTAGCAATACCGGTCAGCAGTGGTGGTTTTGGAGCGTCTGATATCTGGTGCAGTATATCTCTCAGTTGTTCTTTCTCCTATCTGTTATATATATATATTTGGTTGCCCTTGCACATTATTGTATTCCCTTGTGTATTAACGGTGTGGTGTTTCTTTTACCCCTGTCCATACGTATTTGTGGGGTCTGGTGTCTGGTCCCCTCACTGGGTGGAGGGTGGTGGGTTCAGCTTAGGGCTGGACAGGAGACAGGGACAGGGTGGAGGCCCAGGCAGGCACACCTTCAGTGTAAACCCTGGGTTGAGGGACAGACAGGGTTTTCCCTAGTCTGAGGGACACTGCAGGGGTCCCGGGGTTTTAGCCTAAAGTAACCTAGGCATACCATGACATTTATTCTCTGAAGAGGCAATTTGCACACGTTCTAAACTTTGATGCAACTTTTTGACATAGACTTTCGTAGAGTGATGTTTGGATATTGGGTTCATTGCAACTTTATTTTTATTATTAACTTATCACAGCAAGAATTCAAGCACGTGGTCATAAAACGAATCCTTGTTGAACCTGGCACACTAGTATAGAATATCTCTAGAATTTTTGAGAGTAAAAATTGTGACACGCGCAATCTCTAACCATACTATGCAAATTAAAGAAGCACTCCTCCTCCTCCAATTAAAGTTTTTACCCTCTTAATAAATCACAATCATCATATTATATAGCAATGTATGCTCACAATTGCTCTTTTTGCCTTTCTACCCACCTAATTCTTCTCTTTTCTGCACTCTGTGTAGAAACAGGAAGTCTTGCCCCTGCATTTATCATTCCCTTCTTCAACTCCTGAATCAGCTGCTCCCTCTCTCCCCCCCCCCCCGCAATGGAATATTGCAGTGACTCGTGACTCATACAGGGAAAATTGACCTCCTGTTTTTACGTAGAGCTTGGAAGGATTCAGCTAGTCAGTTTATAATTACGTGATGTCATAGACCTAATGTAAAAGAGAAGAATTAGCTGGGTAGAAAGGCAAAAAAAAGCAATTGTAAGTACACAGTGCTATATAATATGGTGATGGCAATATAATTAGAAAATAAAAAAATTAATGGGAGTGCTTCTTTAAGCAGTGCTTTTAGGGTACAATTTGGTGCTTTATAAAAGTACATATATTGCCTTTGTGTCAGTAATCCAATCCTGTAAGATTTGTCTCATCTCAGGCCATGTCCACACTATCTGAGTGCCACATTGAACGTTCACGCATTACACAAACTTAAGCATTGACCATAACTGACTTGCAGACATCTACTCACTTCATTAGTACTAGAAGATACTGTATCATCTTGCAAGACACAGGATGATTATTACACTTAGCTCCTTAATTATCTGCTTTGATATGAAGCAAAAAAAAAGGTCACAAGAGCGAAATCTAAAAAAAGAACGACCAATCTGGTCTCATTAGTAGATATTAGGTTGGATGTATTCTGCGCATAGACATCAGCACTAAAGGCTATGAAACGCTCACATACACTATTAGCCGAAACACATTGGCTTTTAAACGTAAAGGGCGTTAGGATAATGACCGTATTTTCCAGAAAATAGTTTGAAGCACCATCACGCATTGTTCTCTTTGTCATAACTTATTGGCTTTGTGTAACAAGCAAAAAGGGTAATTAAGTAATGATATGCTCATCGGTAAAGCCAGGGCTTGGCTCCAGGAATGATCTCGCTGTCATTCAAATAGAGCACATTCATATAAGATATAATCAAATTAATTCAGACTGTGAATTTCCTTCCTTGAACATTACTTTTTTCCTTCTTTTTTTATCTGAATTAATCTAAAGATACAGAGCTCTAAATTCTCTGGAAGGAAGATTAGTGCTAAATGATGAAATTTTGGTGAACTGCAGTCACCACTAGAGGGAGCCCAGGAGCTCACTGCATACTTTTAATAAACACTATGATAAATTGAGCATTGTGCAATAAGCTCACAAGCGCCACCTAGTAGTGCTTGCACACACACGCACACAAAAATAATTGAAATATACATATACCATTTTATACTATGAAGTGCTGTACAAAAGACATAGCTCCAACAACTATAGATATTTTGTAATTAATTAATCAGCAGAGGATGTTGAATCTAAAACAGGATGGGGAATTCAAGTCTTTGAACTGTTTTTTTTTTTAAGTTTAATAAAAATAAATGGTACATCAGCCTCGGTGCTATTTTTAAAGAGGTTGTCCACTACTTTATAATTATTATTATTGTTTATTATTATAGCGCCATTTATTCCATGGCGCTTTACATGTGAGGAGGGGTATACATAATACATACAAGTACAGTAATCTTAAACAATACAAGTCACGACTGGTACAGGATGAGAGAGGACCCTGCCCGCGAGGGCTCACAATCTACAATGGGATGGGTGAGGATACAGTAGGCGAGGGTAGAGCTGGTTGTGCAGCGGTTTGGTGGATTGGTGGTTACTGCAGGTTGTGGGCTTGTCGGAAGAGGTAAGTCTTCAAGTTCTTTTTGAAGGTTTCCATGGTAGGCGAGAGTCTGATATGTTGCGGTAGAGAGTTCCAGAGTAGAGGGGATGAACGGGAGAAATCTTGTTTGCGATTTTGGGAAGAGGAGATAAGAGGGGAGTACAGAAGGAGATCTTGTGAGGATCGGAGGTTTCATGCGGGTAAGTACCGGGAGACTAGGTCACAGATGTACGGAGGACTCAGGTTGTGGATGGCTTTGTGTGTCATGGTTAGGGTTTTAAACTGGAGTCTTTGGGTAATGGGGAGCCAGTGCAGGGATTGACAGAGGGGAGAGGCCGGGGAATAGCGGGGTGACAGGTGGATTAGTCGGGCAGCAGAGTTAAGAATAGATTGGAGGGGTGAGAGAGTGTTGGAGGGGAGGCCACAGAGCAGGAGGTTGCAGTAGTCAAGGCGGGAGAAGATAAGGGCATGGACTAGGGTTTTTGCAGCTCCTTGGTTGAGGAATGTATGGATCCATGAAATATTTTTGAGTTGAAGTCGGCAGGAAGCGGAAAGGGCTTGCATATGTGGTTTGAAAGAGAGATCAGTGTCAAGGATAACCCCGAGGCAGCGAGCTTGTGAGACTGGAGAGAGTGGGCATCATTGATGACCTCAGGATAGATCATCATTGCCTGATCAGTCGGCACCCCCGCCAATCAGCTGTTCCCTGTGTTGGCAGCTGGCGGCCAGAAATGCTCAATTGCGGAGCTGCTCCATCTTCTGATAGTGGCCACAGCAGGGTACTGCATATCCACCTCCTATTAATTTGAATAGAATAGGTCACCAATGATAAAGGCGTGGACAACCTCTTTAGTGACATAAGGACTTCACAATGGATCTTCCTTATAACGTTAATACTTAGCGCATGGTCAGCAGATTCAGGCTGTTTATGGAAATCCTCTGAGTATTGACATGACGATGGATTTGCAGCTGGTATCCATCATTGATAATTATTATTATTATTTATTGTTATAGCGCCATTTATTCCATGGCGCTTTACATGTGAGGGGGGTATACATAAAAACAAGTACAATAATCTTAAACAATACAAGTCATAACTGGTATAGGAGGAGAGAGGACCCTGCCCGCGAGGGCTCACAATCTTCAAGGGATGGGTGATAATACAGTAGGCGAGGGTAGAGCTGGTCGTGCAGCGGTTTGGTCGATCGGTGGTTACTGCAGGTTATAGGCTTGTCGGAAGAAGAATACAACGTTAGGGAGTTGTTACTGTAACATATTCATAATAAATGGATCCAAGTCAAACCATCACAACTAAGGACCCCACACACAATAGACCTGCCCATATCTACAAATTCGTCTGACAATCTAATGTGTATGGAGGTCTCCAACTATCCCCAGTGAGATGATGTTGGAGGAGCCATGTCTGATTTTGGACTGCCGATCCTTTTGCTCTCTAAAAGTCAAGCTGTCACCAGAGCGAGCCCTCCTGTGTATGGAAGAGTCAGCCGATATAGTTCAGCTGGTCGTTGGGCCAGCAGTTATTGTTCGTCTGACAGCTCTTTAAACTATAAGGAGGGGCGAGACTCCTTACAATAAAGGTGTCTTAGGGACTTCAATATTAATGACCTATCTCTAGTATACCAGCTAATGTGGGGTCTGACACCTGGCACCCCACAGATCAGCTGTGATCAGTGGCCAGATGTAGACGGAACAGAACAGCGCCTGTCACGGTGTAGTGGTCATTGTCCAGAACTACAGCTCAGCTTTTATACAACTCACTTGATATCAGCTAATTGGAGGGGGTACTGGGTGTCGGACCCAAACTGACCTGAAATTGCTGTTATATCCTGACGATGTGCCATTCATATTGGAAGCCCCTTAAACAACCCCTTATATATCGTACATCTCTGGCAACCTTCTTTCAACAATGGCTAGTGTGCAATGTATAAGAGCTTGCTGTGTCCTGGCTGACATTTTTCTGATTTAGGTGTCATCAGTGCCATTAATTATACTGGTTACACATGGATGGCATTCAACTCTTTTTTTTTTTTAATATCCAGGTTTGATTGGATTACTTGTACCATGGCGCAATGTAAAACTATGTTTCCAGACACAAACCATCATCTACACTGTACCCCCTCACTCTTCTACACCACTAGCGCCAAATACAAGCTTTTCAATAGAAAAGGGAGACCTTCCTGACTCCTGAAAGTTAGCAAACCTCCCAGGCGCCGCTGAAACCGGCCAGTAAGGAACTATTCCTAAAGGTTTCTTGTGCACAACGAAGCCCTGGACTCCAAAAATGCATTCAAAGGGAGAGTTATGGCGTGTCGGGGGTTCATGGCTTGAGAAAAGTTACCAGGTCTCAATTTTCTGTTCCAAATCTGCATCATCCAGGAAATTAATGTCTGAAAGTAGGATCTAGGCTGTTACTATAAAGATTATTATTGCTGCAGCGTCTACAGGAGACGGTGAATATCGAGCGGCAGTCCTTGATCTCGACTGCTCGTATGGACGTCTGGGCCCCACACCTGAAGAAGCTCCCGCTACCTGAGTGCTGCCCCCACGGCAATGTACCCGAGCTCTATCCAACACACATATTTCATTCATTATTTTAAATAACATCAAAGCGTGAATACCTCATGCCATATGCATAAAAAGGACAGGGAGGCATCAGTTTGATGTTTTTTTTTAATGCTTTGAACAAATGCATCAAAGTGAATCTCACCGAGCAGCAGCCACATGCTGACATATTGTTGACAACATCACATTATGAAAAAAAATCACAATCTGAAGTGTTTTCATTTTTAGGTGTGCACATAAGTGTAGATGGCAGGTGATATTTTCTGTTGTTACACTGAGAGATGCAAGGAAACATATGTGCATTCCTCTAATGTCGACCCTCCCCGGCGCTCTTCAGATGTGCCTAGCTGATGTGACTTTCTAATGCAGTGGCATCAATTGACGACTGTCACATGAAAAATGGATGCGCTCCATCCAAACCTTATTCTACCGAGATATGTTCAGGCAAATGTGACACATGGCTGTAAACTAACTACCATGTCAATGCCAAGATGGCAGTGGTGGAGAGCTCCATGATGCGTTTCTAACATGGGTCAACCGTCATTTACCTGCTTATAGGAAAGTGCACATTATACACATTGGAATCAGTATTCTTCATTGAACTTAGTGCACAGGAACAGGGATATAGCTATAATGAATGAAATGGTTAAGGAATTTTCCTGACTCCTATCAGGAAGCAAGCCCTTTTTACTGGGGCTTGCCTCTCCTACTATGGGCAAGTCCCAAACGTTAACTATGTCTATCCCTACATCTGTATCTACAAACATTACATATTAGACTTATAATGTTTACCAAAATGTACCTTTCCCTATAGTAACTACCTTATGTGTTACTCTATACTTTAGACATTACCATATCACAGTCTATATCACAATACACACTAAAAACCACAGGACATAGTTCACACTTCACATGACACAATATATGTATATAAACGCATAACATTATTCACATGACACGATTGGTGTCTTCAGTGGTATGAATGCGACCACATGGTCCACCACTCCAATATTACAATATTCCATTCCTTCATACGGCCAAATGCTGGCCTGGCAGAGGCCCAAATGACATTGTTTTGGTCTTCTCTGGATAAATGGAGGCATGCGGGTGTAATTCCTATGTACGCGTAAATTGTTTTTGGCTGAAATATCAAGCATGATGTGAACAGAGCCCTCCACTAGCAGGAAACATATAATATCAGCATGTAGGGCGTGATACATGTAAGAGGGGTGGTTTCATTAATAGCATTATACAAAGGAATTGTTCTTTAGGGTTATCCCTGAAGGTCAGATTTTCTCTACGCCGCACATATACACAACCTTTCCATGTAGCAGGACAGATGACAGCCATCATTTTGGTTTCTGAAATGTGTAAATTTACCACAGCAGGATAGGATCATGTGCCGACCGGGGGGTGGTCCATTTTGGTTACGAAAAGACTGGAGTCAGAAGCAGATGGAAGTTCAATCAGGTCATCTTTATTGGTTGTCTTCTCCAACATCCACAGCAATATGACAGCTCCTGCACACTGGCCTGGGAACCTGTCACCTCCTCCTCCTTTCTGATGCAACGGCCCTCTAGGTTCTTTCACTGTGCCTGTCTAAGTCACCGGCCACAGCGCTTCCCCTGGTCATGCCCGTCCATCTGCTGCGACACTTACTACCTCTTCGGTGTCCAGCTGTCCGGTACCCCAGGCGTCCTCTGTCTGCAGCTGTCTTGTCAGGGCCACATATCAGTCCACCCTCCTACGGCAGGTCACCCACTCAAAGTAATATTGTGGGTGACGTGTAACTTAGAAAACCTTTGTGTGGAGCTCGCTCTTCCCTGGTTCACGATCTGACTAGGCTACACATCTGTGTTGTCTCCATCGGGGTCCCTGACACAAGCTGTAAATGGTCTGGGCAATGAAAATGATTTTCAGAGTTGGCATTAGTGATGAACGAGCAAGCTCGGATCAGGTGTTATTGAGCACGCTTGTGTGCTAATAGAGTATCTTCGGCGTGCTCGAATACACTGCTCGAAGGTAAGAAACAGGCAAACCCTGCATGTGTTGTGGCTGTCGAACAGGCGTGAGACATGCCGCTATGGGGAGTCAAACATAGTATTCGAGCATGCAGAAGACACTCTATTAGCACATGAGCATGTTCGGATAACACTTCGACTAAGCACGCTCGCTCATCACTAGTTAGCATCTATCACGCATGCACATGTCTGATATAAACTTGGCACTATAGAACATCGTCCTTCAGCATTGATAGCACTGTCTTAGACGTACACTGTCACCTTTACCACACGTACGGCTGCCGTAATGTAACACTCTCCTTCCTCATACAAGATCACATGCAGCCTGTACACCGCACAGCCATGCTTAGTGTTACTACACACCAGAGCCATCTAAAATGCACCTTCCTCTTCACATATTATATACATCCTCCATGATTTAGTTCAGTCACCGGCTTCCCCACCATCTTGCTTCCCCTGCCCCATTGTGAAGCAGATACTCCCTTCCCAGCTCCATCGGTAACTATGGTAACAGCTGCCGCTGCTGTTCAGCTGTCATTGCTGGCTACAGCTACATGTGATTAAATGAAGGCCGCAGCCTGTCATCTCTTTTGTCCCGAGTTGATGGTATATTACATATAATAAAGACTGGGATAGAGTGACAGGTGTCATTCTTATAGGGTTAATGCTATATGTTGGAAGCATAAACTATCCATAGCATAGATCCAAATACCAGGGATATTATAGAAAAATATGTTGGAAAGAATACCAGAGCAGAGAACTGCTAAGAAAAGGGGACAATACTTTACAGCCCCATGAACAGGAATAAAAATCAGGCATGCTGGCTAATACATCCTCTGGGCTCTGTCCTTGCCCCTGTGTTGTTCAACATCTTTATCAATGATTTAGATGAAGGAATTGAGGGTAAACTGTTTAAATTTACTGATGACACAAAGCTAGGAGGGATAGCTAATACTAGGGAAGAGATAGAGAGGATTCAAAAAGATCTAAACAAACTGGAATTGGATGGTATTTAACAGGGAGAAATGCAAAGTCCTACATTTGGGCAAGAAAAATGAAAAAAGCATATACAGAATGGGAGGAATAGGGCTAAGCAACAGCACATGTGAGAAAGACTTGGGTATACTATAGATCACAGAGTGCACATGAGTCAACAGTGTGATGCAGCAGCAAAAAGGCAAACACAGTTCTAGGATGTATTAAGAGAAGCATACAGTCTAGATTTAGTAATTGTCCACCTCTGCTCCTTAGTCAGGCCTCACCTGGAATACTGTGTCCAGTTCTGGGCACCACATTTTAAAAACAACATGAACAAATTGGAGCAAGTTCAGAGCAAAATGGTAACCGGTCTGCAAACTATGGCCTATGATGAATAGTTAGAGGTTTTGGAAATGTTTAGCTTTCAAAAGAGAAGACTGAGAGGAGACTTAATAGAAGTCTACAAATATCTCAATGGCTGTCATAGTGTAGAGGGATGAGCTTTATTCTCATTTGCACACGGAAACACAGGAAGCAATGGGATGAAACTGAAAAGGAGAAGATTAGATATTAGCAAAAACTTTTTGGATGATCAGCGAGTGGAACAGGCTGCCACGAGAGGTGGTGATTTCTCCTTCAATGGAAGTCTTCAAACAGAGGTTGGACAGATATCTGACTAAGATGGTTTAGTGAATCCTGCATTGAGCAGGGGGTTGGACCAGATAACCCTGGAAGTCCCTTCCATCTCAAACATTCTATGATCCTATGATTTTATAGGGCTGGCATTACACCTTATATGAGGTTGTCCCTCAGCAGAGGTACCTATTTATGCAGATAACAACTTCTTATACTCAGGCATAGAGAAGCTAAGATGTCGACTTTAAGGTTTCCAAAAATTGTGGTGGCACGAAAACAACCTCTATCCATATCCCCATTTAGACATCAGAGAGAAGGGGTTCGGTTCTGATGGCCAACTTAATGGCTGCCATGTAATACTACAACTATGGGAGCACTACATTTATTTGTCTTTACACCTCAGTACAACTGATAAAAGGCAAGCCTGAGCTTACCTGCAAATATCTACCATACGGGCCTCAATGGGGCCCTAAGGACTTTTTTATATAGTATACACTATAAACACAGTATATGGCCTATATATACATCCATATGTAAAGCGTGTCCAAGTTTACAAGTTATTCCCTATCCATAGGCTAGAAAATAGCTTATTGATCTCTGGGGTTCCCAATCTGAATGAAGCAGGGGTTAATTATGTGCACCTAAACTACATCTAATCTCTATAGAACAGTGTCATAAAGTATGAAAAGTATGGAGGTGGACATGCTTGATCGCTGATCTTTTCATTTCCTGTCCTGTGAACTGAAGATAATTATAAAAATTTGGTACAAACTCTTTTTGTTTCTTATACGCAGTTTGTTACCGTTGCACATGCAGGATTTACCAATACATGGTTGCAGAGTCAGCTTTAGGGTATGTGCACACATAGTTTTTTGGGTGTGCGGATTTTGTAGAGAAAACCGCAGGTAATCCGCAGGACAAAAGTCCTGCGGTTTATCTGCGGTTTTGCCCTGCGGTTTTACACCTCATAATGGATGAGGTGTAAAACTGCAGCGTTTCTGCACCAAACAATTGACATGCTGCGTTTTGAAAACTGCAGCAAAACCGCACGGAAAAAAACGCAGCATGTGCACAGCTTTTTTTTTTTTGCATTGGAAATAAAGGTACTGTACAACGCAGCAGAATCTGCTGCGTTTCTGCAGAGCCAAAACCGCAGCGGAAACGCAGCAGTTTTCACTACGTGTGCACATACCCTTAGGACCAATATTTGTCTATGGGGCCGTGCACATGTCTGATTTTTTCCTCTGACAGAGTCAGTCAGAGGAAAAAGTCGCAGCATGCTCGAGTTTGATCCGATATTCGAATCGCACTCAGCCATGCAAGTCAATGATTGCGTGGAAACCATCAGAGTGCATTTGGATGATCTCTGAGGGAAGTCTGATTTCCAAGAACTAACACAATGGAAAAGATGGAGACTTATTTATCCATCTTCTCATCAGAGAGAATTGGATCAAATAGTCATCACACTCTGCTCAAGCTTTGATCAAAGTCTGATCAGAGTGTGATTAGCATTATTGATCTAATTTTCTCAGATGACAAAAAATACTGTCCATACATTGGGCCATCTTCAATCGGACATCAGCGACCCAGTTCTTGCAGGATATCTTTATGAACAGCTAACATAGAAAAAATAAGAAAATCATGCCATAAGGAAACAGCCTTACCAAAGCCTGTCAGATGATAAATGCACTAGCAGGATGCAGCAGGCCTCCACTATAAAGGCAGGCGCAGCACAGGTGCAAATGTGGCGCCCCCAGGAGTATGGCCACCACAGTGGCTTTGCCTTCCTCCAGGGAGGGTAATGCCATGCTTGGAAGCAGTGAAGGGTATCTCTCGCAGTTAACCTATACATGCAACACAGTTCCACTCCAGGCCAGCAGGGGGGACTCTGAACCGGATTTAAAGGGAGGAGTGCTCTCTGAGGGTCAAGAGCAAGGAGTGGTCAGTTAGTGTGCGGAGGGTGAAGTGTGCAGACGTGTAGAGAGAAGCTGGAGGTTGAGCTAGGAAAGGAGAGCTCCCTCACAGCGAGAGCGCATGAATTGGAGCCTGGTCTCCACGGTTGTACGGATACTAATGGTCCTGCAACAGACACCAGAGGAGTAGGAGGCTGTAAATGCCCTACCCCCATCTAAGACTCGGAGGCACAACAGCACGGAGTGAGCCAAGAGAGGAATAGCGGCTACAACTGTCTGCTATACGAGGAGTGCTAGTAGAAGAGAATTAGGAGGAACTTCAGTGTAACTCAGTACTAAGAGTACTTCACTCAAATAAGCACTAGGGAAGGAGACTGCACAGCCCATCTGCTGAGAGAGAATCTGAGCTGCTTCCAGGCTAGCCTGCTCCGGTACCATCTGTAATCAGGAACCTGGACTGCATTTATCAAGTAAAGGTACAGAAATTGCATCCCGCTGTGTCTTTGTCTGCTTCCTACCCTTCCGGCACTGCTACATCCCCGTGCCAACCACATCTACACTGCCCTGGGACTACAGCTTCACCTGTGGGGAGCTTTTACATCTTTGCTGCACCATACCATCAGTCCCAGTGGATCTGCATGCAGCGTCGGCTTAACATCTCACTTGCCGAACACCACAGGTGGCGTCACAAACTATTCCATTAACTACATTCCACCATTCAATCTCCCCTAATACTTAGGTGCCCAGGGTCACGGACGGGTCACCGCTGCTGTGACACATCCCGCTGACACCGGCCCGGTACCGAGGACCCCACAGCCCTGGGAGGGCGACCCAATTTGGCGTCACGAACAGGATTACGGAGCCCGGTACCCCCCCCGGTCCTGTGTGCCATAGACTGTGTTTGTGTAAACGACTGTGTTGGCGCCAATTGCCGCCATTGCTGCGCTGCTTTGCGCGCGCGGGAACCAAAAGAGGCGGGCCTTCGTGGGCGGAGCCTGCCACAGATCGCGAAGAAGTGAAGTGCCGCGCGGGACGAGAGGACAGCGCGTGAGGAGGGGAGGAGCTGAGGCCTACAGCCCGGAGCGTCAGGCCTGCGAAGCGGCCGCTGGTAAGCTCACTCAACCCCTGGCCCTGGCTAACGTTAACTGGGGGGAAGGGAATGTCTGTGCCAAGCAGCAATGCAGCGGCGGACCCCGCCGCCAACCCCACAGCGCCGCAAGGAGTAGTGCCCGCCGCAGCGGTCCCCATAATGCCGCTGTCTATGCCCTACCTTCCGGGAGCTGCCTGGCTACTGCAGTACTCGGGTGAGTCACATACCCTGAGTGAATTTAAAGAGAGACTGTGCAGTTTGTTTAAAGTATACCCTCTGTCTGAAAGCCAGAAAGTGAACATCCTTATTGGACAGCTAGCGGGTGCAGCACAGAGAGAGGTGAAAGCCTGGCAGGACACTGACAGAGACTGTTAAAAAGATTCTAGCCAAGCTGAGAAGCACCTTTGACACTCGCACTGCAACTGAAATCAAGATGCGATTCTTTGGATGTAAGCAGAGAATGCAGGACAGTATAAGGGACTATGCTCTTAACCTGCAGGAGGCGCTGCGAGCCGTTAAGCAAGTTGATCCTGACAGTGTGAAGGAGGAAGATAAACTGTTAAAGGAGCAGTTCATTGATGGACTCCTATCCAGTACCCACAGGGGGCAGTTGCGCATCATAACCCTGCAAAACCCTGACCTGGACTTTGCTGATTTTAAGGACAGGGCTATTTGGATCCTGCAGGAATCAACTGACAGCCGTCCAGCGCCGCCTAGGCGCCCAGCGATCACCTACCATCAGGAAGCAACATCTTTTCCTTCCATCCCTGTGGAGGCTGATGCACAGACTCAGGATAAAGATCCAACTGAAGAGCTGCGTCTTCAGGTCCAGGAGTTGACCAGGGGTATGGCTGCACTTACTGAAACCATGCAGTCCCGGCAGGTGTCCTGCAAAGAAAAGATCCAGCTTGCTTCCAGTCCAGAGGGTGTCCCGTGGCTCCGGAAGAGGAGAACCTCGCCACTCCGAGGAAGGAACAACGATCGCTATGACCAGGACGGACGTCCCATCTGTCATCGCTGCTACATGGCAGGTCATCTTGCAAGATTTTGCCCTTTAAACAAGCAACCCCTGGGGCAGAGGGCCAACCCCCAGGAGTAGGACCACAGGGCCCAAGGAACTGGCGAGCCAAGTATGTTGGAGGGAGACCGGTCCTTCCTGTGGTGATTGACGGCATCCCCATGAACGCTTTGCTGGACACTGGCTACCAGGTGACCACTATGCCCTATATCCTCTACAAGCGGTATTGGGCTGACTCTGAACTCATCCGGGGCCCAACTAATGAGCTAACAGTAGTTGCCAGTAATGGTCAGTCTTTACCACAAGTGGGATGTAAAGAAATTACTGTTAAAGTGGGGAGGGTGGAGTTAAAATCTCAAGGTCTGATAGTTGTGGATATTGATCGACGTGAATGTAATCCCATGATGACTCTTGGCACAAATGTAACTGAAAATTGTCTTTCCGAGGTTATTGTCTTGTTGCAACAGGTGGTGGAGACTGCTGGTTCCAGTGAACAACGAGTCCTGCAGAAGGAGATCAAGGCCCTGATGCAAAGACAACAGGTAGAACTCTCTGGTGGAGAAATTGGTAGTGTCAGAGTGAGTGATGCTTTCCCCATTGCAATACCCCCCAGATGTGAAATGTTGATTTGGTGTCGGGCAGCCATAGGCCTCAGAGGGAAAGATTACCAGGCATTGGTAGAGCCAGTATACTCTGATAGCAGGCCCACTGTCCTGACAGCCAGAGGGGTGGTTGATGTACGTAAAGGTCGAGTACCTGTACGCATTTTGAATTGTGGGGAGGAGGAGGCCACAATACCTCGGTACGCCACAGTTGCTAAGCTACTCACTGTCAATAACATCTCTTTGCAGGCATCAGAGCCCTTGGTCTCATCCGATCAGGTAGAGGACAATGGCTCTGTGAAGCAGATGGAGGAGTGGTGCCAACAACTGCAGGTGGGGACTGACTCTACAGCTTCATACCAGAAAAATGTGGTTTACAGAGTGACACAAGAATATGAGCGGGTATTCAGTAAACACCCACTAGATTTTGGGCAGGTAAAAGGGGTTCAACATCATATCCCCACTGGAGATCATCCACCCATTAAAGAAAGGTACCGGCCTATACCCCCAACACAATACCAATGTGCCAAAGGTATGTTGAGAGAGATGAAGGAAGCAGAGGTCATCAGAGACAGTTGTAGCCCCTGGGCAGCTCCAATAGTTTTTGTAAAGAAAAAGGATGGTACCATGAGAATGTGTGTTGATTACAGGAAAATTAACAGCATTACACATAAAGATGCCTACCCATTACCCAGATTTGAAGAGTCATTAGCTGCACTTAAAACTGCTACTTTTCCACCTTAGATCTCACTAGTGGGTATTGGCAGGTTCCTGTGGCAGAGGCAGACAAGGAGAAAACAGCATTTACCACTCCAATGGGTCTCTGTGAGTTCAACTATATGCCATTCTGGCTCTGCACTGCCCCAGGAACATTTCAACGGCTGATGGAGTGCTGCCTAGGACACATGAACTTTGAGACAGTCCTGTTGTACGTTGATGATGTAATTGTTTTCTCCAAGACTTATGAAGACCATCTGGAGCACCTGGCTGAAGTGTTTGAAGCCTTGCCCAACTTTGGCCTGAAGGTGAAGCCTTCCAAATGCCACTTCCTGAAGCCCAAGGTACAGTACCTTGGTCATGTAGTGAGTGCAGAAGGTGTGGCACCAGATCCTGACAAAGTCACAGTCATCCGGAATTGGCCAAAGCCCAGCAACCTCCATGAAGTACGCCAATTTCTTGGGTTGGTAGGCTACTACCGAAGGTTCATCAAGGGCTTCACTGAAATAGCCACTCCTATGCAAAATCTTCTGGTGGGGCAGTCCAAGAAAGCCAAACAGAAAAGTTCCACATTTGAATGGACTGAGGAGTTGTAGAGGTCCTTCACCCGACTGAAGATGGCTCTCACAGGAGATGAAGTTCTGGCCTACCCAGATTATGACCAACCCTTTGTGTTGTATACTGATGCCAGCAACGTGGGACTGGGAGCAGTACTGTCACAGGTACAATATGGCAAAGAAAGAGTGATCTCCTACGCCAGCAGGAAGCTTCGTCCCACCGAAAGGAACCCGGACAACTACAGTTCCTTCAAGCTGGAGTTCCTCGCCATAGTCTGGGCTGTGACTGAGAGATTCAAGCATTACCTAGCTTCAGCCAAGTTTACCATCTTCACAGACAACAACCCGTTGCCTCACTTGGATTCTGCAAAACTAGGTGCACTGGAGCAGAGATGGATGGCTCAGCTGTCTAACTATGAGGATACCATCAAGTACCGGGCAGGGCACAAGAATGCCAATGCTGATGCGCTGTGCAGGATGCCCAATCTGCCAGATGCAGGAGAAGACCCTGAGGCTCTTGAAGAAATAGAGCTACCTCCCTTCCACCGGCCACTTGCGGCCCAACGTGCTCAAGGAGTGAGAAACAGACGGTCTGGCTTGAAAGAAGTCACCCTAAATCCATTGCCCCATCATGACTGGGAAGAAACTCAGGATAATGACCCCGCAGTCCACCTGGTGAAGGAGCTACTGTCACAAGCTGACTCACGCCCTGAGTCGAATGCTCCTGAGGAAACCCAGCAGTTGTGGATGGAGAGAGGCCGGCTGTTCATTTATGAAGGAAAGCTGTGTCAGAGATGTATCAATGCCCGCACTCATGAGCTGGTTTGGCAGGTGATAGTCCCAAAGAGAGAGGCATCACTGGTCTTGGAAGCATACCACAATGGAGCTGGAAACTTCGGATGGAAGAAGTTGGAAGCATTGTTCCGGGAGAGATTCTACTGGACTGGTATGAGGAAAGCCATTGAAAGGTGATGCCGCAAGTGTGGACAATGTAACCTGTGCAGAAAGGATCAAAACAGCCAGAGAGCTCCTCTACAGCCAATCATCACCAAACAGCCACTTGAGTTGGTAGCCCTGGACCATGTGAAGCTAGTTCCAAGCCGGTCAGGCTACATCTATGCTCTTACCATTGTGGACCACTACTCAAGATTCCTGGTAGTTGTGCCTGTCAAAGATCAAACAGCCAGGACAGCTGCCAGAGCCTTCCAACAGCACTTTTGTAGACCACATGGATATCCTGAGCAAGTGCTTACAGATCAAGGTCCCACCTTTGAGGCAGAAGTGTTCCAGGAATTCTGTAACTTGTATGGTTGTAAGAAGATCCGGTCAACACCGTACCACCCACAGACCAATGGCATGTGTGAGAAGATGAACCAGGTAGTGATTGACCTACTGAAGACCTTGACTTTGGAGGAGAGGAATCTGTGGCCAGAAAAGTTGCCAGATCTGGTAGACCTCTACAACCACATTCCTGTGAATTCCACCAACTGTACTCCAGCCTACCTAATGAGAGCAAGGCCTGGGAAACTGCCTATTGATTTGGACATGGGAGTCCTGACACCTGAAGTAACATCACCAGATGCTGACTGGGACACAGAGAGGCAGCAACAGTACATAAGAGTAGTATACAGATATACACCGGCGCTACCAATAGAAAAGGAGGGCTGCTGGTGCCTAGACAGAAGCTGTGCTTGTTCTGCCAAAAAAGGGTTAAATAAGTAAATAGAGAAAGGCACCACGCTCACAGGACGATTCAAAGATAATAACGTAAAAGTGAAAGTCCTGCCTTTTACACATAAGCCAAAGTTTGTACAAGTCCTTTACCATTCATCAGTGTATCTTGCTGTGGCAGATTTTCATCTCCTGCACGCTTTGACTATCGGGCTTATGTGTGAAAGGCAGGACTTTCACTTTTACGTTATTATCTTTGAATCGTCCTGTGAGCGCGGTGCCTTTCTCTATTTACTTATTTAACAGTACATAAGAGTTCAAGAATGCGTGGAAAAGAGTCTAGCCCAGGCAAGACAAAAGCAAGAAAGGCACTACAATCAGCATGCACCTGCAGTTCCCGTGTCACCCAGAGAACAAGTCCTCAAGAGAAAAAGAAGACTGCATAAATTGGATGACCAATGGGAAGCTGAACCTTACACCATTCTACCCTCAAACTTTGACAATACCAAGGTGTGCCTTATTAGTAAAGATGGAGGAGAAACAGCAATATCAAGAGATCATTTGAAATTTTGCCCTGATCAGCTAAAATAAAGAATGGAAGAACAAGATAACATCCAACCCATAGAAGAAGAAAAGCTCAGCACCGTACTTGGAGAATTCCCTGCAAATTGGACTAAAGTAAATGATGCAATAGTCGTGCCAGTGTTGACCTTTCCCCAACTGGTAGTACCGGAAGAAGTGATTCAAGAAAATCCTGAAGATCAGGAAAATCAGGCAGCAGATGCCACACCAGCAGTGGAGCCAGAGAACCCTCGCCCTGCCAGTGGTGAACCTGTTATGGTGAGTCTAATAGTTCGCAGACAATCTAGTATCCCTGTGCCATGCAGAACCACCAGTAGTGTATCCAGTACATCACACACTACACCAGTGTTACACAGATCTACCCGTACTACACAAGGTATACCGCCCATCAGATATCGTATATAGAAAAGTAAATGTAAACGTTGAAATTGTGTATATATGTAACTGTTCTCAAGTTTTGTGCCTACAGGTAATCTGTAAGAATTTCCTTTGGAATTTGCCAGTTTTGTTTTATGGACATTGTACCACAGGACTTGTGTGGTCACCAATTTGTATATAGTTCACCATTTGCCCAAGGAATGGACCATGGATATTGATGCTTGGACTTGTCATCATAGGACTGTTTTTGGAGCTTTTGGTTTTTGTACATTTTTCCTTTTTCAAATCTTGTAACCTCCATAATTGTTTATTTGTCATTTGTTATATGCTTTTATGTTGTTCATCAGCCCAGGAGTGCTGACTTGCACTAGGGGGGAATGTGGTGCCCCCAGGAGTATGGCCGCCACAGTGGCTTTGCCTTCCTCCAGGGAGGGTAATGCCAGGCTTGGAAGCAGTGAAGGGTCTCTCTTGCAGTTAACCTATACATGCAGCACAGTTCCACTCCAGGCCAGCAGGGGGGGACTCTGAATCGGGTTTGAAGGCAGGAGTGCTCTCTGAGGGCCAAGAGCAAGGAGTGGTCAGTTAGTGTGCGGAGGGTGAAGTGTGCAGACGTGTGGAGAGAAGCTGGAGGTTGAGCTGAGGAAAGAGAGCTCCCTCACAGCGAGAGTGCATGCACTGGAGCCTGGTCTCGACGGTTGTATGGATACTAATGGTCCTGTAACAGACACCAGAGGTGTAGGAGGCTGTAAATGCCTTACCCCCATCTAAGACTTGGAGGCACAACTGCACGGAATGAGGCAAGAGAGGAATAGCGGCTACCCTTCCGGAACTGCTACATCCCCGTGCCAACCACATCTACACTGCCCTGGGACTACAGCTTCACCTGTGGGGAGCTTTTACATCTTTGCTGCACCATACCATCAGTCCCAGTGGATCTGCATGCAGCGTCGGCTTAACATCTCACTTGCCGAACACCACAGGTGGCGTCACAAACTATTCCATTAACTACATTCCACCATTTAATCTCCCCTAATACTTGGGCACCCAGGGCCACGGACCGGGTCACCGCTGCTGTGACACATCCCGCTGACACCAGCCCTGTACCAAGTACCCCACAGCCCTCGGAGGGCGACCCACAAACTTCTGATAGAAGCAGCCTCCCACACACCTATCAATTATGGAGGGGTTGGCTGCCGAGTATAAAAAATGCATTGCACACAAATGAGGTTTGAGTAGAATGGCAGTCACACAGGTATGTGTGATGCAGTACACCAGCCAACAAGAAGGGACCTGGCTGCATGCTGCAAAAAATGATAAAAAGTGCAATAAAACATAAGAAAAATAATGCATATGATAAATACATTAAATGAGGTATTGGTTGATATTTTGACCAAAATAGATAAACTCGCAACCCAACGTCAAGGGTCCTCATGCTTGTGAGTCTTCACACTAATTTCAACAGCTAACATAGAAAAATGAATTTTGTGACTGGGGTTCTACTCTAGCCTCATTTGTGTGCATTTTTTTTCTACTAGGCAGCCAACCCCTCCATTATTTGGTAGATGTGTGGGTGACTGTTTCTATCAGTAGTTTGCACCTGTGCTGCCCCTGCATTTATAGTGGGGACCTACTGCATCCTGCTAGTGCATTTATCATCTCACAGGTTTTGGTAAGGCCATTTCCTTATGGTATGTTTATTGTTTAGGATATCTTTATGACAACACAGCTCGATCTGATCTCCTGGTAGATAAACAGACCAGTGCCAGCATTTGTAAGGTGTATAATACATTTTTATTAGCAATTGCTCACAATACTGGAGACAGATAACATGTAAAGTAATAAATAGTCAAAAATTGCTCCAATCAGCAAGGTCATGTTAGTAGATTGTGGGGGAGGAGAGTTTTAGAAGAAGCTACGATGTGTTTCTAAATGCCACTCATCATAATTGCCCTTCTAAGCTCTAAAAAAGGATCGGCGTCTTTTTCTCCAGATTATAAAGCTTTTCGCTCTCTGGTGCCTTCTGTAGCTGTAGAAACTTGTTTAGTCTCCACAGGGGTCTGTGTGCAACTGTCACCAGCTCCGGCAAACAATGTTCTGGATATATAAGCCTCAGATAATATTCTTTTATGAACCTGTGAAATGCTGGTGGGTGTGTATGTGGCGCCCCTGAGGATTCAGTCGCTACAGAGGTACTGCACCTCCTCCTGAGGTGTGGTGCCCCACTATCCAGGTAAGGTGGAGACACCTGACCACGCTCCAACACCTGCACCCAGCACAGACACTTTAGAATAGCGGAGCACCCTGTAAGTCAGCTGCTTTGGTTCACGAAGGGTGTTGGGGAAGCGGATGGAGCTTAGACTGCACAAGAGAGCGGAAGAAGATTAGGAAAGGGTCAGTTAGAGAGAGAAGATCCCTGGAGAGGGATGGAGTGGAAGGAAGTGCAGCTGCCGACTGTTGTGAGTCGGAGCAGTTGGCACGGGAAAGAGCAAGAGAAAGCCTGATTCTTCAGAAGGGAGATAGATTAGTACGGAACGTGGGGAGAAGAGAACTGAGGACAAGGGTGAGAGCAGAGCCCTTCCTTAAGATAAACGCATGGTTCGGAGTCCGGTCTCCGAAGTTGTATGGATGCTGATGGTCCTGCAGCAGAAACCGGAGGAATAGAAGTTGTCACCACTTTATTCCCAACTAAGACTCGGGGGCACAATAGCAATGTGTGTGAGCCGGGACCTGATAGTAGGAAGTCCCCGAAGTGGGCTACAGCTGTCTGCCGTACGAGTGGAGATCCAAGTAACATCTGGAAGGAGGAACTTGAGTTTAATTCACACCTACAAGTACTTCAGTTTAGGCGCTAGTGAGGAGACGTTCAGGAAAGGCATATGTTGGAGGAGTGCTGGAAGGGTGTACTCTATCTTGCCTGGGAGTTGGCTGGGCCCCTGACCTGGAGGACAGGGCACTGAAGCGGGCATCTGTGTGCACCAGACTGTGAGTAAAGCCTTGGAACTACAAGCCCTTGTGTCCTCCACTGAACATTACACCATCTACCTCAACACCTATTCCTACTGCCCTGGGACTACAGCTCCACCTGTGGGGAGCTTCAACATCATTGCTGCACCACACCATCTGTCCCAGAGAAGCAATCCTGCAGCGCTAGTCAAACTGACCAGAAACCACAGGTGGCGTCACGAATCATCTCAATAACTTTATCCCCATCACTCTACCCCTTTTACATTGACTGCCTGAGGCCATGGATCGGGTCACTGCCACTGTGACATCTCCCATTGAAATCAACAGGCCCGGCACCGAGTACCCCATGGCCTCTGGGGGCGAGTCAAGGACCCACTGCGCCATGGACAGGGTTTACCCTGGAGGGACATGACTAAGTGTCTACCATGTCTTCACTAGGGCTATTGATGGTGAGGATAAGCTGTCCTGCCGGTAGTGACCAGGCACCTCTCCAGGGCAGTCCCCTGGACTGCAGCAGCTGACTAGTGGGTCAGAGATGCGGTTACGATGCACAGTAGGGCAAGACAGAAGCGTAGTCAGATGGTCCAAGGTCGGGGCAGGCGACACGAGTTTACAATCCAATGCCAGGGACTCAGGGATGAAGAAGCCAAACTGAGCTGGTAAGCCCTTCTGAGGACAGAACAAAGTACAGTAAACTGCACGTGCCAGCTGTACTTCTGAGTCATTGAAGCTTTTTTGTCCTCTCCCAGTTCATGCGTATTACAGAACTTTGCTCTGCCCTCAGCAGGACAGAGTGAAGCACGCCTGCGCAGGAGCGAGAATGGAGACGCTGTATAGATGACATGAGACATATCATACACAGGACATATCATCCACGTGAAGAAGGGCGGGAGGACGGTGATTGCAGGAAGAGAGGAGGTGCCGAGCAAGATCAGAGACGCTCATCACACCGGACCACACCATATGAGGGGTTTATGAAAGATATTTCTTGGGATATAGAGAGACTGCTGTAAAAGGTACTAACGGTGTTGGCCTTAGTTTATATCTGGTGACAGGTTGCCTTTAATGTTAATTAGCTACAATGGTTCTCTCTAGTATGATTAATAAAGGGGCATCACAAATAAGGGACCACCTATATCACCTGCTATAACCTTATAGATAGTGATGAGCGAGTATACTCGGCGTGTTTTCACGAGCATGCTCGGGTATCCTCCGGGTATTTTGGCGGGCTTGGAGATTTAGTTTTCGTCATCTCATCTGCATGATTTGCGACTTGTAGACAGGCTGAATACATGTGGAAATTCCCTAACAAACAGGCATTCCACACATGTGTGGCACCCCTGAGGGTTCAGTCGCCACAGAGGTACTGCACCTCCTCCTGAGGTGTGGTACCCCACTATCCAGGTAAGATGGTGACACCTGACCACACTCCAACACTCGCATCCCACACGCACACCAGTAGTGTTGCAGAGCAACCTTGGTTGCTCCCTGCTTGGAACACGAAGAGTGCTGGGAGGTGGGTGGAGCTTAGACTGCACAAGAGAGAGGAGAATATTAGGAAAAGGTCAGTTTGTCAAGGAAGATCCCCTGAGCGGGATGGAGTGAAGGAAGTGCTGCAGCAGACTCCTGTGACCTGGAGCTGCTGGCACAGGAAAGAGCCATAGAAAGCCTGATTCTTCAGAAGGAAGATAGTTTAGTACAGAAAGTAAGGAGAAGAAGAGAACTAAGGATTAGGGTCAGAGCAGAGCCCTTCCTCAAGTTTGAAGCGCATGGCCAGGGTCCGGTCCCCAAGGTTGTATGAATACTGATGTTCCTGCAGCAGAAACCGGAGGAATAGATGTCGTCACCACTTTATTCCCATCTAAGACTTGGGGGCACAACAGCAACGTGGGTGAGCCGGGACATGATAGCAAGGAGTCCCCGAAGCAGGCTACAGCTGTCTGTCAAACAAGTAGAGTTCTAAGTAACATCAAGAAGGAGGAACTTGAGTTTAATACGCAACTACAAGCACTTCAGATTAGGCGCTAGTGTGGAGACGTTCAGAGAAAGCACATGTTGGAGGAGTGCTGGAAAGGTGTACTTTACGTTGCCTGGGAGTTGGCAAGTGGGCATCTGTGTGCACCAGACTGTGAGTAAAGCCTTGGAACTACATGCCTTTGTGTCCTCCACTTATTCTTGTGCCTTACACCCGGCTCTGCTACATCTACTTCTTTATACCATCTCCCCACTTGCCAACCTCATCTACTCTGCCCTGGGACTACAGATCCACCTGTGGGGAGCTTCAACATCATTGCTGCACCACACCATCCATCCCAGAGAAGCAACCCTGCAGCGCTCATCAAACTGACCAGAAACCACAGGTGGCATCACGAGTCATCTCAACAACTTTATCCCCATCACTCTCCTCCTTTTACATTGACTGCCTGAGGCAACGGACCGTGTCACTGCCACGGTGACATATTCCATTGAAATCACGGCACCGAGTACCCCACAGCCTCAGGGGGCGAGTCACATGTATTCAAGCTGTCTAGCAGTCGCAAATCATGCAGATAAGACGATGAAAGCTAAATTTCCGAGCATGCCAGAAAACTCGGTGGACACTCGAGCATGCTCAGGAAAACCCGAGCAATGAGTATACTCGCTCATCACTACTTATACAGCAAATATTAAGAGTTTATCCAAAGTAGATAACCCCTTATCTCTTAAATTCAATGGTACACCTAAACCAGTACACAAATTTTGGCTGTATGTGCCTCACAAGGGAAAAATTAATCTACACTAATTTATCCACAACAGAAAATCAAACAAAAACTGTGTGGGAAAATATGGGGAACTTAGGCCTGCCTAGAGATGGTCAGCTTGCACGGTGTGTAGCACAGCTTGGATTGCGAGCACAAATAAGGGGATTGTTCGTTACTGAAAAGCCTCGCGCTGTATTAAAAACACAACGGTTTAAAGTGTCTGAGGGTGTTTTGTTCTTCATTACTTCATAAAAGTGACATTAATAGCCATGGAAAAGAACTGCTGAGTGCATTTACTGCCGATGTTTCAGGTATGAAAGCTGCTTTCAGGCTGCTAATGTTTCCTAATTACAGATCTCAACTGTAGAGACAGAGGGTGAGAAAGGCGGGAGAGAGCGGGGATGCACAGTGAAAGAGATCTACTAGGAGCATAGAAAAGGGGCATAGATGAAGAATAGATTGGTGGGTGGCTGTGAAAGCCATCAATTTTAGGTCCCTTCTTCTACTGCTCATTCATACTGTGATCCATCAATGGGGAGGCGCGAAGATCTGTGGGGGATAAGGAGCACTTGCCGACTGTCCAGAAATATGCAAGAGCCTCCAGGAAAATATGGAAACCTCCTAGATGAGATGGTAAATCACCTAGGTGCATGTGGAACATCCCGAAAGATGTTTTCTTGTGCATAATGCCAGAATGCCCCCTCATCAGACTGATATTCCTCATCCAAAACAACAATCTGGTGGTAGAGTGTGGCAGTAGAAAGTATTGAGGGGCACAGTATGTAAGGGGGACAAGGTTATAGAAAAATTTTCTGCAACGTGTCTTGCGCACTTCACTTCCCGCTTTCCTGAAGATCAGTCCTAAAACATGGGTAGTATGACTTTCAGATTAGTTTGTTATGGCTGTGACTGACTTGGGCAGGGTGAGCCCATTGTTTCACCCCACCCAGGAGGAAACATTGCTTGATGAGGCCTATATTATCTGCTTTGATGGCCTTTTGATATCATTGTAACATTGACTTCCACCAATAATTATTAGCATTATGCCAACCATCTCTACAAGGTTGTGGTTCAGTACATTCATATACCAACATCTGATACGTACTGCATATAAGGTTTCTTTAGTATTGGATAGGTGATATAGATATTGTCAATATAGGAAGAATTGCCACATGTTATGGTTATGGGATGTCCACAAACCTTAACTTATCAGTAGGTGCTGGATGACTGGAGTTGGAAAAAAATTGGTTAAAATTTAATAAGGAAAAAAAATGCTGAAAAAGTGGCAGAGCACAAAATATATTATGTGTTTTAGACACTTTGTATACCTCAAGTTAATAACTGTGCCAAATGTATTTCTGCCATTATAGCGCAATATTTGGCTGTAAAGTAAGCTTGACCTCTACACTGGGTAATTAAGTGCAAACGTGTCCTATTTCCTAACCATAAAATCCATTCAATTACTCAAAGTAGAGATGTGTAGGTACTTTGCCTTTAAAGAGTTACAGCACAATTTGTGTGGTCCTAACATCTCTAACATCTATCTATCTATCTCACAGGATTAACTTTCCAGCTCTGCGATCTTTTGCACACAATACTGCTATTAAATGAATATTTGCTTCCGCATTAATGTCCATCATAAAACCCCCAGTAAAGTTTTATGGAGCGTAGGAAAGAATCCCTCGGGAGGCTGACCTGTAGAGATGTGGACTTGTGAAATCTGCACAGTAACTATAGCCAACACCACTGTACGTTCCCTGCCAGGAATACCTTATAAAGTCTGATCGGGTCAACACTCTTGGACAGCTCCATCCATCAAACGGGCTCAACAGCCTCAGAGCCGAATATAATTCAAAGAAAGGCGTAAAGGTTGCCGTTTCTGTAATCTTAAAGAGTGATTGGACTGATTCTGACTATATCCATCAGTATACTCTGTCCTTTTTAGTCTAGAGTATTCCCCCCAAAACCCCAAACAGATCAGGACATAGGATTCCTGTGTCTAGCATGGTCATCAGCTTTCCCCAGAGTTCAAAATGGCAAATCTCTTTAGTTATCCAGCAAAACAAATAGGACCTGCCTCGACTTATTGTCTTGGTCAATTTCTTAAAGAATAACTAAACTTTGAACACTTTTTAGACACTTATATTTCCTGTAAAACTATTAGGGTTCAGATACCGAGAACCCCACTGGTCACTGCAAGTTCGCTGAGAAGTGCGCTGCTTGGGAGCCAAACACAGAGCGGAGTACAGATTCAATGGAAAGCCTATGAATTTCTACTGAATCCGTACTCTGCTCTGTGTACTCTTGCCTCCCAAGCTGTACACTTCTCAGTGGTGTTTTGAGCAATTGGTGTGACTCATGACACAGTCCCACTGATTGGCAAGTAATTAAAGTGTCTGTACAGTTTTGTTTTATATAGTTGTGAAAATTTAGTTATTCTTTAATTAATATTTCTATTCTTGCTTTGGTATACAGTATTTTCTTTGGCTCATCTTGGAAGAGCTGAATAACCTTTAACGTGGCCTCTGGTAGAAGCAGAAAGAGGAAAATGATCCAGATCTCGATTCAAGGTAAGAATAAAAATGTCTTGCTTAATTTTCAAATTGCTAAAAACAATTAACAATTTGAAAATAAAGCAACAAAGTTTCATACTTACCTTGAATTGGAAACTGGATCATTTCCTCTTTCTGCTTCTACCAGACGCCAAGCAGTTGTGTGGATCGCAGGCTTCTACCTGGACTGAATCAACAGAAGGGTGAGCTGGTATTTTCCTGTGGCTTCTGGTAGAGCACATTGTTGCTGTCTTCCAGCTCTTCTAGAGACTTTACATGGGGCTATCTAGTTCAGTAAACCTATTTTCAAATGCCTTATTAGAGTGATCTAACAGAAGGCCCCATTGGTCATTAACTATGCCCAAAGCCCATCGGACTGCGTTACATCATGGCATAACGCGGTGTAACGCAGTCCGTTAATGCTGCCATTCACCCCCATTATCGGGGGCATCGTGACGCATGCCGTAAAGCTCCATGCGCTCGCAATGTGCCGTCATTCAGTGTCATTCAGACGCGGGCTGCAGCGTCTGAGGTTCTGTCCCCGTTAGCACAGATGAATCATCTGCGCTAGCGGGTATAGCATAATTATGCAATAGCGTTAACACAACCCGTCAACGCTGTGTGTTGAACGGGCTGGTTAACGCAATATGAACCTGGCCTTAGAGAGGGGCATAGGCTGCACTCAGACATCTCTGGAGGAGGCTTATCTCAGAGGATCGGGCATTAAAATTCAACAAGCCCAATCCTTTATTTTTCCAAAAAGGTAGTCTAATGTTTTGTATCTACTGATTTATTTTTTATTGTTATTTAAAACAATAAAGTGAGCCTCAAACCTATAACATCTTTTCTCCCTCCGTGCTTGCCAATAATACCAAGAACATTAACAGAATAAAAATTCAACTATTTTCTCCCCTTTTTTCTGCATTTATGTCTATGCCGCCTCATTGCATGTAAATCATTTGCTCAAGGTGGATGGAGGGCATGGGGCGATCAAAGCCTTCCACGGTGAATGAAAGATAGCCACATTAATGCAGAATACTATGAGGCCATATGCAAAAATAATTTAATTTTTTTCAGGGTAAAATATTAAAATGTGGTGATAAGGTGAAGACTGTGCACAGCTTATATGTCTGTAGTTAAGTGGGAGTCCACGTAATCTCTTTTGCAATGCTAAGTAGTCAGGATTTTATACCACCTGAGAGCTGGCGGCAGAGAGTGCACATAAAGCAATGTGACAGCAAACTAAAAGTGTAATATTGCAAACATTTCTTACTGGAATATCATGACAATTTAATGGAGGTCCCTATACATCTAGTTTACAGATTCTATGCGCCACAGCTTTTCAGCTTATCATACCATCAAAGCCCAATGTTGGACATTTTAAAGGGAACCTGCCGAAAACTGAGGCCATTTTTAGAAAACTAATTCTAATTAGTAATGGGATGGAACTATTGTCTCATGCTATCATGTGAAACCAACATTGCTCTCTAGTTCTTCTGTAAATTTGTACAGATGCCCAAAGACATTCAGTCCGAATAAAAGGTTCCCTGTAAAGAGAATCTGGAACTTTTCATGCTGCTCAAACCACAGACAGCATGACACCGGTCCTTATTACAAACATGTATGTTTCATGATGCATTGTTTCAGAAAAATACATAAATGAAGCTGATCCCTGCTGGCTTCTCCCCACCTTCTTTTTCGTCACTGGCTTCTTCCAACCTGCTTTTCCCCGCTTGCTTCTCCCAGCTGGCTTATCCCCACCTGCTTCTTCCTGCTAGCTTCTATCCGTCTGCTTCTTCTCGCTGGCTTCTCACTGCCTGCTTCTTCCCGCTAGCTTCTCCCTGCCTGCTTCTTCCCGCTGGCTTCTCCCTGCCTGCTTTTTCCCGCTGGCTTCTCCCTGCCTGCTTCTTCCCGCTGGCTTCTCCCTGCCTGCTTCTTTACGCTGACTTCTCCCTGCCTGCTTCTTCCCACTGGCTTCTCCCTGCCTGCTTCTTCCCGCTGGCTTCTCCCTGCCTGCTTCTTCCCGCTGGCTTCTCCCTGCCTGCTTCTTCACGCTGGCTTCTCCCTGCCTGCTTCTTTACGCTGGCTTCTCCCTGCCTGCTTCTTCCCGCTGGCTTCTCCTTGCCTGCTTCTTCCTGCTGGCTTTTCCCAACTTGCTTTTCCCCTCCTGCTTCTATCAGCTGGCTTCTCCCTGCCTGCTAAGCTAGACAGGCAGGTCTCTTGCTATATGTGTATAAGGAGAGACTTGTCAGCATAGCTAGGATGGCCAGGAGAAGCCGGCAAGTACCAGCCTTTTCGACTAGTCACCATGTCCTCAGCCAAATGTTTTTTCTTTGAGATGCTGAATGTTTCAGACAAGTGTGTAATAAGGAAGATGATGTTGTAGCTCCCTGCAACATCTCACAAGCGGCATAGCAAATGACGTTCTATCAACATGGAAAATTACTTTAATTACAAAAAATAATGTTAACTGCCTAAATTCCTTCAATAGTCTTCTCTTTAACTTGCTGCCCACTGTCTGAAATGTATTACGCTTTGCTTATATATCGCAAACATATTCCACAGCGTTTTATAGACATTATAATCACTTTCCCCATTGGGGCTCGCAATCTAAATTCCCTATTAGTATGTCTTTGAGTGTAGGAAATAACATGAGGAAAGCCACAAAAATCACCGGGAGAACCTACAACCTCCTTGTAGATGTAGTATTGGTCTCTATCAGCACAGACACTGCGCTGGATTACAGGAGGTAAGGGCAGGTATTGGTAGCCTCCTGCTCTTATCTCTATATATACAAGGCTAATGGAGAGGATAGCTTCTGAAGCATGGATGGCACCCCATTATCTGTTTGGGCCCCTGATCAGAGCACATGAATTATGACAGTCTCCGACCAAATAACACTGATGCGTCCACCAAAACTTGATTTCCCATGATTTGTGACATACTGCAAGTGCGGAAAGTCACCACTTTTAATGTAACACTGATGTAGCTTTATTTGTCATCGGTACCCATGGTTCCCAAACAAAAAGGACTTTGCAACTGATAAGAAAATGGGCATGACCGCTAGGTGTGGTTCTTCTTACCACTACTTCTATATCTATTAAGGCACAAACTAATTAGATAACATTATCTGCCATAGCTTTTATCACTTCTGATGTCCTGCACATCTGAGGTGTGAAAAGGGAAAAACACTTGTATTAACAAAACTTCAATGATACTAACGTTCTGGTGAAGAACCAGCTGGAAGCAAAAATATATATACGGTACATTCATACAGTCAATACATTTTCACATCTTCATCCTGTACAGAATATTGAATATAGCACTTATACACATATAGGAATCAGGATATAGCCATGTACAGGCGGTATAGTATGTCTTAATTTTCGATATATGCACAGCATGGTGGCTCAGTGGTTAGCACTGTTTCTTTGCAGCATTAGTGTCCTGGGTTCCATCAAGGACAATATCTGTAATGAGTTTGTATGTTCTTCCTGGGTGTTTGCGTGGGTTTCCTCCCACACTCCAAAGGCATAATAAGAGGGAATTTAGATTGTGATCCCCAATTTGAACTGAGATGATGATGTCGGTACTATGCTGTGGAATATGATGGCACTATGTAAGTATTATAAATAAATAGATATAGCATAATCAGATAACCAAGTAATAAAGTTGAGGGATAGATTCATAGGACACTAGGTGCAGCAGCCAGGTCAGTAGTCAATGGCCACTTGATGAGAATCCTGTAAACTGCCTCCTATCTGCCAGTATCACCAATGCTTCTAATTTCATGATCTGGCACAACATCATCGTTATGGTGTGACACACATATGACATCGCACCAGGCTGGATAATCAAAAGAGAAACGGAATGGTGGGAAGTAGAAGGCAGTTTGCAGGTTCCGTCTAATAGCCATGGACTACTGACCTGAATGCTGGACTACTGACCTGACTGCTGGACTACTGACCTGGCTGCTGGACTACTGACCTGAATGCTGGACTAGTGTCCTGGGAATTTATTCACTCATCTCTACCAGGCAACCTTTGCAGAACTGATGTATGGAGCACCCTGAACCTCATACTTGCAGAGGACAAACTGCTTTTTAACAAATAGGATACATTGTAATTTGTCCTGATGAAGAGGTATGATCACCTTGAAAAAAGTTGACAAATTAAATCGCATCTGGTCTCCTATTATATTTTGGATCCCCGGCAGCACGGGTTGGTTATCCATTTCCATCTCCAAGTTAGTATACTATTTGTTTTGGTGGATCTGCAGCAGCTGTTTTTATCCAAAAGCCAACAAAGAGGGTGTGACTTTCACAATCCCCCCAGGTGAGCAAATCCCGTTTTATTACTCTTTTCTTTGTAATCCAGATAAGACCCTATTGCGCTGTTTGTCTTTCCAGTTTTTATATAAGCATTTTTTATCGGTGACATTAATGTTCTCATCATCGAACAGTTCATAACATATGGATTACTGATTTAATAATCTACAACCCCCATTGTGCTGTGCAACTAGTAATAGCCACAGGTTGGAGACCACTGTACAGTATATGAACTGCCAAGGAACAGGCAAGAAACGCACCCTTCTCCGCAGCCATGACAGCTAGGTAATAAGGAAGCGGCATATAAGGATGGAATCTCTATTTATACCATTCCGTAGAATGCTCTTTAAGGCCGCGCCAATGGCTGAATTTATCAATCTGATCTGATTTAATTTGTTTTCCACAAACTAAAAGATTTAGCATTATCCAATTAAGTCAATCAACATCTATTACCAAGCTGAATACATTAAATTATACACATTTACAGTTAATCAGGTTATGATTGAAGAATCCAGGTCAAAGCCCAGGGTTTAAAGTAACATTTAGCCTAGAAACGAATGTTCAAATTAAACAGAAAATATGGTTGCCCTCACTGTTTGCTAATGTGCAGCATTTTCTGTATCATCTCTATATATAAAATTGAATGTATGTGTGTATCACCAACCAATCACGAAGCATCTTTCATTTCACCAGAGCTGTTTAAAAGAAGCTGAGCTGTGATTGGTTGCTATGAGCAACATTTTTCCTTGCAACCAATCACTGTTATGATTGAGTCACCGTAGGAGGCAAAAACAGAAATGCTAGCTAAGTCCTGAAAACCAGAGAAGTTGGCAACTATCAGATTGCAGACCCCTGAACCTATTAACACAACTAGCAGTAGCCGTGAGGGGTTCCTACGATGACCTAGACCCCTCGATCACAGCCGGAGAGATACATAGGCCTAAAGAAGGAAAGGGGAAATCTAACTGCCCCAGAGCAGACCCCAAAACAATAGGCAGCCCCCCACATATAATGACGGTGAAGCAAGATGAAAACACTTACACAGACAGAAAGACAGGCTGAGCAAAGACGGGGCCCAAAAACTACCTAGATAGGAACGGATAGGAAGGCTGCTGTCTACAATCTGCCAAAACCCTATCAGAGACAAAAGCCAACAAGCTGATATAAAAATGGCCCTGAAGCAACTAAGCTTCAAAAACTAAATCAGCACTCAGGTACCTTCAGAAGACAGAGCTCACGGAACACTGCACACACCAGCAGGGAGTGGCAGAATCCAAAAAGCAAGAAAAACAAAAACAAATCTTAGATGCAAAAAGGCAAAACAGAAAACTTAGCTTTAGGAGAGCAGGAATCAGACTGGTGTCCAAGAGTCCACAGAGAAATCACCCGCAGGGCAGAAAGGGCGTAGGCTGCCTTAAATCCAGTCAGTGACTCCACTCAGCCAATCGTCTTCATTAGTCCCAGGTGTCTGATAATCAGGCTCACTACCTTCCTTCACTAGAATAGGGAGTTCACCAGGCCTCAGTGACGGAGGGGAAAATGAACTCACAACAGTACCCCCCCCTTGAGGAGGGGTCACCGAACCCTCAACAACGCTACCAGGGCGATCAGGGTGAGCCCGATGAAAGGCACGCACCAATCTTTTGGCATGAATATCAGAGGCAGAGACCCAGGAATTATCCTCCTGACCATAACCCTTCCACTTAACCAAATACTGGAGTCTCCGTCTAGCCAGACGGGAATCCAGAATTTTCTCTACCTCATATTCCAAGTTACCTTCAACCAATACAGGGTCCGGAGGTGCCACCTCAGGCATAACTGGCTCAACAAACCTCTTCAACAAGGACTTATGGAACACATTATGGATCTTAAAAGTGACAGGAAGAGCCAAACGAAAAGAGACCGGACTAATAATCTCCAAAATCTTGTAAGGTCCAATAAATCTAGGCTTAAACTTAGGAGAAGCCACCTTCATAGCAATATTTTGTGATGATAACCACACCATATCACCAATCTTAAACTGGGGACCAATGGTCCTATGTCGATTGGAAAACCGCTGGGCCTTTTCCTGGGAGAGAGATAACTTATCCACCACTTGGTCCCAGATCTGGTGCATTCTCTCCACCACAGTGTCAACACCTGGGCAGGCAGAAGGCTCCACCTGCCCTGAAGAAAATCGAGGGTGAAAACCAAAGTTACAAAAAAAAGGTGACATCAAAGTGGCAGAACTATCTCTATTATTTAAAGCAAATTCGGCCAAGGGCAAAAATGAAACCCAATCATCCTGATCAGCGGAAATAAAACATCTCAAATACGACTCCAAGGTCTGGTTTGTTCTCTCTGTCTGCCCATTGGTCTGAGGGTGAAAAGCAGAGGAGAAGGACAACTGAATTCCCAACTTGGAACAGAACGTCCTCCAAAATTTAGACACAAATTGAACTCCTCTGTCAGATACAATGTTCTCAGGAATCCCATGCAAGCGAACCACCTGTTGCAAAAACAGAGGCACCAACTCAGAGGAAAATGGCAACTTAGGGAGTGGTACAAGATGAACCATCTTAGAGAACCTATCACATATCACCCAAATAACAGTCATTCTTTGAGAGACCGGCATATCAGAGATGAAATCCATTGAAATATGGGTCCATGGCCTCCTGGGGACCGGCAAAGGCATCAACAACCCACTAGAGCGAGAACAAGATTTAGACCGGGAGCAAGTCCCACAGGACTGCACAAAATTCCTGACATCATGAGACAAGGTGGGCCACCAAAAAGATCGACTCACCAGATCTCTAGTACCAAAAATACCTGGATGACCAGCCAATGCAGAGCAATGAACTTCAGACATCACTCTCTTCTTCCACTGACAGGAACATACAACTTTCCACTGAGGCAACGCTCAGGTTTGTCCTCCTGGAACTCTTGCAGAGCAAGTCTCAAATCGGGCGAGATGGCAGAAAGAACTACCCCTTCGCCTAAGATGGTGGCAGGCTTGGTCACCACAGGAGAATCAGCAAAGAAACTCCTAGAGAGGGCGTCTGCCTTGACATTCTTAGTTCCAGGAAGGAAAGAGACCACAAAATCAAAACGTGTAAAAAACAAGGCCCACCTAGCCTGTCTAGGGTTCAAGCGTTTAGCCGACTCTAGGTAAATCAAATTTTTGTGGTCAGTGAGGACCACAACTTGATGTTTGGCACCCTCCAAACAATGTCTCCACTCCTCAAATGCCCATTTCATGGCCAACAGTTCCCGATTCCCCACATCATAGTTACGTTCGGATGAAGAGAACTTACAGGAAAAGAAAGCACAAGGATTCATTTTAGATGTTACCGGATCCTTTTGGGACAACACCGCTCCTGCACCAATCTCAGAAGCATCCACCTCTACCTGGAACGGGAGTGAGACATCAGGTTGCCGCAGAACCGGGGCGGAGGTAAATCTACGCTTCAGCTCCTGAAAGGAAGCAACCGCCTCCGGAGACCAATTCAACACATCCGCACCCTTCCTGGTCAGGTCAGTCAATGGTTTGGCAATACTAGAAAATTTTGCTATAAATTTCCGATAAAAATTAGCAAAACCCAAAAACTTCTGGAGGGCCTTCAAAGAAGTGGGCTGAACCCAATCATAAATGGCCTGTACCTTGGCCGGGTCCATTTCAATAGTTGACGGAGACAAAATAAATCCCAAAAAAGAAATTCTCTGTACTCCAAAAAGGCATTTTGATCCTTTGACATACAGAGAATTCTCTCTCAAGATCCGGAACACAGTCCGAACATGTTCCACATGAGAATCCCAATCCTTGGAGAAGATCAAAATATCATCCAGATAGATAATCAAAAATTTATCGACAAAGTCTCGGAAAATATCGTTCATGAAGCACTGGAAGACAGAAAGGGCATTAGTGAGCCCAAAAGGCATCACCAGGTACTCAAAATGTCCCTCCGGAGTATTAAACGCCTTCTTCCATTCATCCCCCTGCTTAATGCGGATAAGATTATACGCCCCCCTGAGATCAAGCTTGGTAAATCAGCAAGCACCTCTGACTCTAGAGAATAGATCCGAGATCAGGGGTAATGGATACTGATATTTAATAGTAATTTTATTGAGGGCACGATAATCAATACAAGGCCTTAAAGAACCATCCTTCTAGGCCACAAAAAAAAAAACGGCACCTAAGGGTGAAGAGGATGGTCTAATATGACCCTTCTCCAACGCCTCCTTAATATAGGACCGCATAGCCTCGTGCTCGGGTACAGATAAATTGAAGAGCTGACCCTTAGGAAATTTACACCCCGGGTTTAGTTCAATAGCACAGTCATAACTCCTATGAGGAGGCAAGGACGCAGACTCATTCTCACTAAATACATCATAGTAGTCCACCAAATAGTCAGGAACCTCATGCGACTGAGGAGAGGTGGAAAAAAACGGAGCCTCACTAATGGTACACCGGCAACCCCAACTCACCACAGACACAGACTTCCAATCCAAAACTGGATTATGAATCTGCAACCAGGGAAACCCCAGAACAACGGCATCATGCAGACCATGCAACACCAAAAATCTGAAATTTTCTTGGTGGTCTGGGGCGACCCGCATGACCAACTGGGTCCAAAACTGAGGTTTATTTTTAGCCAGAGGGGTAGCATCAATCCCCCTCAAAGGGATAGGCGTCTGCAGAGGTGTCAACGGAAATCCACAACGTTTAGCAAAATCCAAGTCCATTAGGTTTAGCGCTGCTCCCGAATCCACAAAAGCCTTGGCGGAAAATGTGGACAGGGAACAGATCAGAGTAATTGCCAAAAGAAACTTAGGCTGAACCCCACCAACAGAAAACGTGTGTGCAAAGCGTTTCTCACGTTTAGGACAAACAGAAATAACATGTGAGGCATCTCCACAGAAAAAACACACCTTATTACGCCTTCTGAATTCCGGACGTTGCGCCTTAGACAAAACTCTATCACATTGCATAGGTTCAGACGTCTGTTCAACCGGTGGCAACACCTCTCGTGTAATCCTGCGTTCACGTAAACGCCGATCAACCTGAATGGCTAAAGACATAGAATCGTCCAGACCAGAGGGAACAAGAAATCCCACCATAGTATCTTTTACGGCTTCTGACAAACCCTTCCGAAAGAGAGCAGCCAGGGAACTATCATTCCAGGTACTAAGGACCGCCCACTTTCGGAACTTTTGACAGTACAACTCTGCAGATTCTCGACCCTGGTTCAATGCTAACAGGGTCTTTTCAGCCTTATCAATAGCATTAGGTTCGTCGTACAGCAACCCCAAGGCTTGAAAAAATGCGTTCACATTAGTCAGAATAGGGTCATCTGGTTTCAAAGAAAACGCCCAATCCTGGGGATCGCCGCGCAGCAAAGAGATGACAATTTTAACCTGCTGCGCGGGGCTCCCTGACGAGTTAGGCTTCAAAGCAAAAAATAATTTACAATTATTTTTGAAACTCAAAAATTTAGATCGATCCCCAAAAAATACATAAGGTGTGGGGATCTTTGGTTCAACAGCATGTGAACGAGCAAGATAGGCGGAAATTCCCTGCACTTCAGCAGCGAGCTGCTCCACACGATCAGACACTTGCTTTATCTCCATTGAGAGAAAAAAAAAATTCCCCCTACGGCCTCAGAGATATAGAGGAAAGAATATACACCTTTTTTTTTTTTTTAAACACAATTCTTTCCTGCTATTGAGTACCCCAGGATCTGCGGTTGGGCGGGTGATTCTGTTATGATTGAGTCACCGTAGGAGGCAAAAACAGAAATGCTAGCTAAGTCCTGAAAACCAGAGAAGTTGGCAACTATCAGATTGCAGACCCCTGAACCTATCAACACAACTAGCAGTAGCCGTGGGGGGTTCCTACGATGACCTAGACCCCGCGATCACAGCCGGAGAGATACATAGGCCTAAAGAAGGAAAGGGGAAATCTAACTGCCCCAGAGCAGACCCCAAAGCAATAGGCAGCCCCCCACATATAATGACGGTGAAGCAAGATGAAAACACTTAGACAGAAAGACAGGCTGAGCAAAGACGGGGCCCAAAAACTACCTAGATAGGAACGGATAGGAAGGCTGCTGTCAGCAATCTGCCAAAACCCTATCAGAGACAAAAGCCAACAAGCTGATATAAAAATGGCCCTGAAGCAACTAAGCTTCAAAAACTAAATCAGCACTCAGGTACCTTCAGAAGACAGAGCTCACGGAACACTGCACACTCCAGCAGGGAGTGGCAGAATCCAAAAAGCAAGAAAAACAAAAACAAATCTTAGATGCAAAAAGGCAAAACAGAAAACTTAGCTTTAGGAGAGCAGGAATCAGACTGGTGTCCAAGAGTCCACAGAGAAATCACCCGCAGGGCAGAAAGGGCGTAGGCTGCCTTAAATCCAGTCAGTGACTCCACTCAACCAATCATCTTCATTAGTCCCAGGTGTCTGATAATCAGGCTCACTACCTTCCTTCACTAGAATAGGGAGTTCACCAGGCCTCAGTGACGGAGGGGAAAATGAACTCACAACAAATCACTAAGTATCTTTCATTTCACCAGAGCTGTTTAAAAGAAGCTGAGCTGTGACTGGTTGCTACGAGCAACAGTTTTCCCAGACCACAACAACACCTCAGCAGACACTGACCGGGTGGGAGAAATCTAACATCCCCGGGAACATGAGCCCCCAGCCATTGTCTGCCCCCCAGAAAGGAGCAGAGAGCACATGACAGAAATGAATCACTCCCTCCCGTGCCCATATACCCATGACACATCCTCCATCCCATAGGCACATCTTCCCTTTTAAAGTGATCTCCGGTATGGAAGTTAGGGCAAATCCATCAGCACTTTGGTTCTGACCCCAGGCCTCTCAGGATCCCCGGTTGGTCAGTTCCATTCAGCGCTGTGGTTCTGACCCCAGGGTCTCTTAAAGGGATCATTGGTATGGAAGTTAGGGCAATTCCACTAAGCATTCTGGTTCTGACCCCAGGCCTCTCTTAAAGGGATCCCCGGTATGGAAGTGAGGGCAAATCCACTCTGCGCTTTGGTACTGACCCCAGGCCTCTCTTACAGGGATCTCCAGTATGGAGGTTTGGGCAAATCCCTCAGCGCTCTGATTCTGACCCAAGGCTTCTATTAAAAGGATCATTGGTATGGAAGTCAGGGCAAATCCATCCAGCGATTTGGTTCTGACCCCGGGCTCTCTTAAAGGGATCCCCGGTATGGAAGTTATCGCAATTCCACTCAGCGTTCTGGTTCTGATCCCAGGCTCTATTAAAGGGATCCTCAGTATGGAAGTCAGGGTAATTGCCTTCAAATGCTCTGGTACTGACCTCAGGCTCTCTTAAAGTGATCTCCTGTATGGAAGTCAGGGCAAATCCCTCAGCGCTCTGATTCTGACCCCAGGATTCTATTAAAGGGATCGTTGGTGTGCAAGTCAGGGCAAATCCACTCAGCGCTCTGGTTCTGATCCCAGGCTCTCTTAAAGGGATCCCCGGTATGGAAGTTAGGGCTTTTCTACTCTGCACTCTGATTCTGACACCAGGCCTCTCTTAAAGGGATCCCCGGTATGGAAGTTAGGACGGTTCCACTCAGCGCTGTGGTTCTGACCCCAGGCTGATGTGATGATGTGGGATATTAGGGGTAGTAGTCCGATGGCTCTGGCTGACGGGATGATGTGGGATATTAGGGGGTGTAGTCCGGTGGCTCTGGCTGACGGGATGATGTGGGATATTATAGTGAATGTAGATATAATCATTATAATTTGTTATAACTAACCGTAGTTAGTTACTATGCCCGAGAAACGACAGGCTCTTCAGCTAGTCTATTTATATAATTGCCTTGTAATGTTTTAATTTCCTGTTCTGTCCAGATTTCACCATATTAGGGGTCGTAGTCCGGTGGATCTGAGGGAATGATGTGGGATATTAGGGGTAGTAGTCCGGTGGCTGTGACAGGATGATGTGGGATATTAGTGGTAGCTGTCCGCTGGCTCTGGCTGACAGGATGATGTGGGATATTAGGGTTAGTAGTCCGTGGCTTTGACAGGATGATGTGGGATATTAGTGGTCGTTGTCCGGTGGCTCTGGCTGACGGGATGATGTGGGATATTAGGGGTAGTAGTCCGGTGGCTTTGACAGGATGATGTGGAATATTAGTGGTCATTGTCCGGTGGCTTTGGCTGACGGGATGATGTGGGATATTAGGGGTAGTAGTCCGGTAGCTCTGGCTGACGGGATGATGTGGCATATTATAGTGAATGTGGCTATGCGGAGTGGGTGGGGCTCTACACTCAGCTTTATATATATACTGTAGACATAATCATTATAATTTGTTAAAACTAACCGTAGTTAGTTACTATGCCTGGGAAATGCCGGGCTCTTCAGCTAGTCTATTTTTATAATTGCCTTGTAATGTTTTCATTCCTGTTCAGTCCAGATGTCACCGTATCCCAGAATTTCAAGCGGAGGAAGTTCACCGACCGCCATATTGGGACACCCAAGTGATGGATGTCTCAATATGGAAACTACTGCTGGTACCAACCTATTGCTCAGTACCACCAGCGGAACACCGCTGCACCACACACACACACTCTATACACCGTACACACCACACACACACACACACACACAAACTCACGCACACACTCTATACGCCTTACACACCACACACACTCGATATGTCGTACACACACACTCACACTCACACACTCAAAAGCTCACACACTCACTGTCACTCACACACTCACACACTCACGCAGCCTCTTGTGTGGTACCACCAGCGGAACACCGTCACACTGTGCCTGCGCGAATTCCACGCAGGTACAGGGAATCATTCGCCTGATTCCGGCGGCAGATGCGCAACGTGTCTACAGGCAGAGTAAGCCGGTCACATTAAAGGGATTTTCCACGAATGAAAGTTCATTTTAAAAATTGTCTGTGTCTGACCGTGTATGGAGCATACCACATCTCCTGGGTAGGGGAGGAAGCAAAAGACAATACTGACATTACAGCAGGGGATCACAGAGGATTCATTTTGTGAGGTAAAATATTGTCTTTTTTAAAACAATATTTTACCTCACAAAATGTATCCTCTGTGATTTCCTGCTGTAATGTCAGTATTGACTTTTGCTTCCTCCCCTGCCCAGGAGCTGTGGTATGTTCTGTACATGGTCAGACACAGTGGTGAAAGAGACAAAGCACAGGGGGGAGACAGCTCAAAGGGATAGCACATGAGGGGAGAACACAGCACAGGAAGGAGAGAGACAGCAGACAAGGGGGATAGCACATGGGGTAGACAGATCAAAGAAGAAAGCACAGACGGGAGACGTCAGCACATGGGGAAAGAGTGGATAGGTGGGTAAGCACATGGGGGAGAGATTTTCAACGCTGCAAAGCCTGCCCCCATCGTGACATTACCGCCCTTCCGATGCAATAGCATCGGGCCTCCATCTAGTCATAAAAGAATCATGCTTGTAAAAAATTTCCAGAGAACACAGATCAGTTCCATCTCCAGCTGGTGGTTGACCAGGGCTTTGCTTTCATGGCCTAAGGTAGGTCTTAGAGATCTTCTGCCTACTGCAGACAGGTCTGTGGGGAGAGGCTCCTGCTGCAGACAGGTCTGTGCGGGCAGGCTCCTGCTGCAGATAGGTCTGTGGGAGGATTATCCTGCTGCAGACATGTCTGTGGGGGGAGGCTCCTGCTGCAGACAGTTGTCTTATATCTACACAAAGGACAGTGAGGAGGCAGCCATGGCTGATCTTTTGAGATACATAACGCCAATTTCTTAAGTATTTCTCAGTTTTATTTGTAATATGAGATATTTTTTGTGCATTTTCTGTGTTTAGCATTTTATTAATCATCTGTTTGCAGGTTTAGGGATTATTCATAACAGCCTTGTACAACCTCAAAGTTATACAGAGCCAAACTTTTGCACCAACAAAAGTCTGTGTGGTCTGGTTGTACCTCCATATACAGTACCTCAGACTCCATCCAGAGGTATAACAAGGTTTGTTCCATATAATAATATAGGAATGTGAGAGAAAAAAAAATCATGGATGTTGTGCTATTAGTAACAGTGCTGCAGACATTCCAATACTGTGCCATATGGATGGATCTATGGTATCACACAAAAAGTGTTAAAAATGCCACAGGGACTCTGCCTGCCCTTGTACATGTTCTATGCACACATCTCCACCATATGCATAAGATCAGATGCACAAATAGGACTGTTTATGTAAGCTCTCATTTAAAGAGGACCTGTCACCAGACCAGTGGCAATTTTTTGCTTTTATTTTATTATTGTTGCTCCCAAGTAATTTTTTAATCCATCATTATTTAGTGCTCATTTGTATGGTCTTTACTAAGGAGGCATGGCTCACAGGATAATAATGCAGAACAGCCTAAAGCCACGCCCCAGAGGATCCATGTACTGGTCAATATCCTGAATCCATGGACATTTCATTGCTGTTGATGAGCTGATAGCTTTTCTTTCTTTTCTTTCATGCTAACATACAAATTCTTTGATGAATTTTGAAAAAAAAGGAATTATTCAAGGGAGCAGCAGGAATAAACTGAGCCCAAATCTGTCCACTTTTGACTTGTAGACAACTCTTCTTTAATCAATAAACCTTGAAGGATATGAACTCCTTTGAGAATACTTTTGTTACTTAAAGCACCACTCTGGCATTTTTTTTATTCCATAGGCAGAGTGGTATTAGTAATTTATGTCACCTGTCCCTAGAAAAACACCTACCAACCGCAGTCTTCTTCTGTCCTTGACACCGTTAAAGCCGTCTTCTGCAGCTTGTGACCTGTCAGATTGCTCCAGTGTTTGCCTGGTTGACTGGAAGTCATTTCTCAATGTAAGTGTATGAGAGCCAGAACTGGGCCAGATGAGGCTCTCATGGACTGGCATTGAGAAATTGTGACCTTTAGCTGTGTCATCTGATCAGTCAGAAGCTGTGGTCACAACATGGCGGATCGGGATCGGAGTGGCACTGGGAAGAGCGGAAGATGGCGACTGGTAAGTATTTCACTGGTCGAAGGGAACAAACATTAATGATACCATTCTGGTATTGAAATAAAAAAATGGGTGGTGTCTTAAACGGTTGTTCTCATGATGGCAAGACACTGTTTCAAACTGCGATCTCCAAAGTTGCAAGCAGAGGTAGCGTTGTTTTAAAAAACCTGGAGGAGCACAGGGGCACTGAAGCGATCTGGACAGCTTCAGAGCAGGGCTTGAAAGCTTTATAGCAAAGAATTTGCAGGTATGAATTAATTGCCTAGGAGACTGGCTACTTCTGATAGTCTACAATAGTGGCCGGTAACCTAGGCAGCAAGAAGTAAAGCACAGAATTGGAGAGGATTTTTAATAACACATAAATTGCAAAGTTACCTGTTGTTACAATCACTTTGCAATTTTACCCATTCATGATAATGAGAAAATATCTTTACAGCAAGTACTTTGGGCTAAAACTCATGTTTTCTTTTGGGATTAGTTGCAAATTTTGCTCGTTTGCCATTTACAGGCTATATGGTAGCCTTGCACATTTCAGACTTAAATGGGAACCTCTTTTTTAACTCTTTTCTGTCTTTTTCTCAGCTGATTTATAGTTCAATTTTGATGTGGTCATAAATCCGAACAGAGGTGCTCAGAAAAAAGAGAGTAAAGCTTTTTAACAGAATGAACCCCCTGACATATTTTTAAATACCTCATTCTCCAACCAGCATACTAGAGAGTGCAACACGGAGGCTATGGAAGACAAATCCTAATGAATCTGAATTGGAAAAATAATTTTTACTCCAAAATACATAAATTTAGGTGAACAAAAAAATTGTTTGGAGGTGCCCATAAAAGCATAATATAGAGATATAGTAGAGCTGATTTCTTTACTTAGGCCAGGATCACACTTGCGAGAAACTAGCACGAGTCTCGCGTCTCAATACCCGGCACTGCCGCCGGCACTCGGACCGGAGCATTCTGCTGCATAGAAATGCATACAGCCTACACTCCGGTCCCGAGTGCCGGCGACAGTGTCCGGTATTGGGACACAAGACTCATGCAAGTTTCTCACAAGTGTGACGCCGGATTTAAAGCGAGTCTGTCACCCCCAAAATGCATATTAAGTGAGCATGTGTGTGGCCCTGCGCATTCTCCTTCCTGTCTCTTTCTTCTGGTGCCGCTCGCTCCACTTCCAGGTGTATTAGTGGAGTATTTTGGGGGTGCCGGACTCTCCTTAACCTACGCAGGGGTAGAGATACATAGCCTGCATAAAGTGATTTTGCATCTCGATAAAGCAGTAAGCAGTTTATCTTCAGTGCTATAAAAACTTGAGAATTTCACTAAATTTTCTCTGCTACATTGAACAAATTCAGCACGATTCATTCATACCTTATTGATCTCTTTATCCGATGTTGCTCACTTACACCCGTTTATAACGTGGTTATACTCACCCCTGAAGAAGGAGTTGCTGTCCAGCCTAGCTCTGCTGTCGCCGTCCGAGTATCCATAAGGGTCTCTGCAATACAGAAACATTAAGAGTTTTATTGGCCGATATGACACACAGGCGGCTCGTCCCATTGAAAACGCCGCTACGCTTTATCGATTTAGTTCCACACCATATAACCCACAATGAATGCAATTTCCGTGTCATTAAACAATCTACATTTTATTTCACAGTGTGATAAAATTACATTTTTACTGTCATCTTAAAAAAAATGTCTCCTCTCCATTGTTCTTCGGGCAAATTTAAATTCTTATTCTCCGGGTTCCACTTCATGAATGCCGGCCACATCTGCAGATGGCCAAGCAAGGTAGTCATAGCACATAGCGGTAAATAAGTGACTAGTAAATAAGGAGAAACTCTCACTTATGGCCAACACTTAACGACGGTGTTAGGAAGGATAATGTGTCACGCTGTGCTCTCAGTTTTCCTGTGCACACACAATTATGCCTTCTTATGACTCATGTATATGTGTCACCCAAAATGTCAGCCTGAGAAGTGGAACAAAGAGTTCAGCAATTTACTTTCCAACTTAGTGTTACCTCCTAATTGCCAATCTGTAAACCATCGGACCTGCCCGGAGATTATATTACATACAGCGGTGTGGTGTACAGGGCATACTAATTTATAGAGTTGGACCATAAACATTTACAATGCTGGTACATATGATAGCTGGGGGTCCGACTACTGGGACCTATCATGAGAGCAGAGTCCCATTTCCCATTTTGAGCGGTGTTCTGTGGCACTGACATAGCGGAGCGCTGTACTGTCCCATCTATTCAATAAATAGAAAGGTAGCATGAACGCAGCATTTAAATAGGGATGTGAGACCCCAATTCTCTTGATCAATGGGTGCAACCCCCCAGTGATTATTTATGTGGATTCAAAGTGGTGATACACAATTAGAATTGTGGCTACTTTCTAATAAAAAATATTGCCGCAACTGTTCAGTGTCTGGTATGGCAGTTCGGTTCCACTGAAGTGAATAGGTTGAGATGCAATACCTCATATAACCTATGGACAGGTGTGGCACTGTTTTATAAGAAAGGAAATTCTCTTTTAACCTTTGTAGCAGAGCCAGGTATGCCAAGGTTAAATCCTAGCTCTACAGGCTCTGACTATTTGCACCTGGCTAGCTCTGCATATAACCAAGCTAGGTGTTCACCTTAGTCAGTCAGCTGGGGGAGGCTGACTAGACTGGATTTGTTTTGGAGCTGGAGAGAGAGACCAGCCAGAATCTCTCAATAAGAAGAGACTGCACAGGCCATGTGTACCAAACTACAAGTATCTGTAGTTGCTATGGATGAGAGCACTTTTGTTTGACCGAACTGGGACTAGCTCAGCCGTGTATGAGTAGGCAGGGTCTATTTTGTTTAGTTAGCCCCTGGACAAAGCTAAGAATTTTGTGTTTATGGTTTTGCTTTTTGGTGCTGTGCAATCTGTGGAAATAAACATCACATTGTTTTGACGCAAGAATCTAGTGCCTAAGTGAACGCTACCTAATGCATACCTGACAGTGTGAATCTCTTCATCTTGGACAAATCTAATTTCTAAAACATCTTCTTTCATAAGTCTCCGGGATTCAGAGTTCCCAGTACTCCCTGATAATTTAGGGTCTTTTAGAGCTTAATACCCCCTAGATGGATGCCAGTTGAATGCTGATTACACTGATCGTTTGTCTGGCAGCCCTCTCCCTAATCCTCCTATACACATGAGCGCTCCTGTGTTCTTAAGAGAAAGCCGCTGCCAGACATCCATGGCAGCAACTTTATTCTTAGAGAACTAAAGGATCAGAAATCAAACATGCTGAATCCTTATCTTCCCTGTTATCATGCTTTAGGAGCCCTCAAATATATTTGACCTGATATTGGAGGGTTCAGCCGATGTTTGTGTGGGGAAGGTGACCTGACGGACGGACTTTTCAGTAGGGAAAAGGGACAGTTTGTGCACTTTAGACAGATGTTTGTAATGACAGAAGGGAAACAGCTGGGGAAAAGTGTAGAATGAGTGCAGTACCTTAGTTTGACCACAAGATGGCAGGGGGAGCGTGAGTACAGGACTTGACAGCAGCTTATGGCTTTAGAAAACCTTAGTTATGGGGGGCGGGGAGACAGGAGCCCAGGAAGGTTATAAATAGGACAGGAGAGGGTTCCAGAAGGTTCCAGTCCCGGGAGGAGCTCGACAGGAGAGGAGACAGTGAAGGAGTATGAACAGTAGTGGAGAGCTCAACTTGGGGACTGAGGAGAAAAGAAGTCAGGGGGGTGGCCCCGACACGAAGAACCGCAGAACAGACGAGGCCCCGGGGGTACCAAATTGACGACGATCTCGGACCGGTGAAACGCTGGCGGTAGATAGGCCTAGGGCAACCCCAGTGAAAGAGCCGCGAGGAATGTCACTATGTACAAAAGGAAGGTGCAGGTACCCGGGCCTGAATACGGAGAGCTGTGGAGGTGCTGCGCTGTATTGCTGCGGTCGTCAGGAGGACGGCCAATAAACTCAGACCTGTTGTACCCGAAATCTGCCTCAGTCTCGTGTTTGTGTCGTCTGTTCATGGTAAACAGGGGACCACCCCCCAAGCTGGGCCACCTTCCTACATTTGGCGTAGTCGGCAGGATCGCCGCCGCCAATACTTCAACTTCAGCGGCAAGCCTGCGACAGAAGAAATCAAAAGGACTTGAATTGCTTTACTTGTGGATTACAAATTTGGGACTTGTTTCTGTCACCAGAGGAACCGGAGCGGTACAAGAATTAAAAAAATGGCTGTGGCGATTTGGCACCAAAAAGAGACAAAGACATTTCTAATTGGACTGGACGATCCGGGGCTTTATCAAATCCGCCCCTGGGGGGAGCGGTGTACATCTGGAGACAACCGCCTCCTCATGCTAGACCCTGAAAGATGGGTGGAAAAGCCGACCACCGCCCCACCCAAGAACGGGAGTGGCCCGGGTGGAGACACCTGCTGCGGCTGTTTGGCGCCGTTCAGCTACTGGACACCGGACGGAATGAGAGGCTGCAGCCTTGGACGCCTGGAATGGTGGTGGCGCCAGGAGATCGAGTCTCGTCGGGAGACCTGCCCAGGGAGCCTCTCCGCGGAACCATCGAGCCTGGAGGCTGGCTCTGCCGGACGGCGGGGTGAAGACCAACGGCTGGGGAAGGAGTGGTGGGAAAGCCTGCTGGGAACCACGGCGCCTGGGAAGGTGAGCGTTTCTCCGGCCCCACCGGCGGCACCCCAGGCAGATCCCGTCTCCACGCTCCATGCTCCGGACAGGCCTCGGAGCCCCGACACCGGCCCTCTGCCTCCCCGCCCGACTTCTCACTCTTTGGTGACCCCGGCTCTGGATGACTACATGGTCCCCGCCAGGCCGACTGTCGACACTTACAACGACCCCGAGCCACCTCGTACTGCCTGTCGCCACGTCGGCCCCACTCCCGGTCACTGCTGTAATCGGGCCGCCAGCTGCCGCGGTTGACTCACCGGCATCTGCGGTCGCTGTTCTATCTGCGGCCTTGACTGCGGTCGACTTGCCGGTGCCCGTGGTCGCCTTGGTTCCAGCTGCGGCCTCCCACGCAGCCACTCCGACTTCACTCCCGGAGCCGGCTGCGGCCTATTTATTGGAATCTGCGGCCGCCTCTGCTCCACTCTCGACCATGACCGCGACCCGCCCACCGAACTCTGCGGCCAACACCGAACCCTCCGTTTGGGTTGTGGAGGTCAATGAGAAAAAGAAGGCCAGAGAGCGGGAGATCTGGGGGCTGCTCCATGAAAAAGGAGTGGCTGGTATTGCGGCTTCACGGTCCACCGGGCGGCTGGTATACACAAATGTGGAGAAGAGCTATGTGTTCATCTGGGACCTCGTCACTGGTCAAAAGGTGTATCTGAATGTGACTTCCATCCGTCACGGCCGGGCTCTGCAGGAGGGAGACTTGGTCTCCTACTATAAGGAGTACTGCCCCCGCGGCTACTATGCTGTTGCAGTGGTCGCCTACCCCGAAGACTATGAGCCCCCGCAAAAGGACTGACAGAGACTCCTCAAGTATCCCGGGGACTTCACGGCTGTGGAGTTCCCTGCTGAATTGGCGGAACATCGGCTGTCAGGAGATGGCCCGGACTACCGGGATTGTCGTGCACCGTTGTGCAGCCTACAGGACAGTTTTACATCCACGATAAGGGAAATGTTTTTTTTTTTGTTTTGTTTGTTATTTTCTCCTGACACAGCAGGGATGCATACGGGAAAGTGATCATGTTAAAGGAAGGGAGAGTATTCCTGTTTTGTTTTTGAAATGTTGGTTTAAAGAAAAAGTTTAAAAAAAAGGGGTTACTTATGCTATTAGTAAAATCTGGTTATACAAAAGTTGGTTTAATGTATAATATGCATATGAAATATGCAACAGGTCCCGGGTACAAGGTATGTGTGACGAAGACGCCGACCATGACTATTTAAATTGAAGGACAAAGAGACGAAAGATATGGAATCAGACAGTGGTCCCAAGTCAGGTCCCTGACACCACGGACACCCCAGAAGAATAGGCGGACGCTGACGATGACCTGGTAGCCATAAGGCCTCGTTCATGGCGTTCTGGACAGTTGAGGGTGACAGAAGGGGAGAGTAGTGGAAGGTACACGCCGTAGAGTAGTCCGGGTGGACCTAGCCAACCTGAAAGAAGTTGTCATGTGGCGTGCACGCCAGAGAGTAGCAGTAGGCTGCTCGGAGCATGGTGCTCCCGGTTTGGTTCGGCCCCCGCATATGGCGGGTTTGGCCCAACAACCAGTCCGACAACAGACTCTGGAAAATCGTCAGGATGATGAAGGTAGGGAATACGATTGTCAGGGACGACAATAGACAAAGGAAGGGAGAGTGTGGGGAAGGTGACCGGACGGACTTGTCAGTAGGGAAAAGGGACGGTTTGTGCACTATAGACAGATGTTTGTAATGACAGAAGGGAAACAGCTGGGGAAAAGTGTAGAATGAGTGCAGTACCTTAGTTTGACCACAAGATGGCAAGGGGGAGCGTGAGTACGGGACTTGACAGCAGCTTATGGCTTTAGAAACCGTTAGTCATGGGGGGCGGGGAGACTGGAGCCCAGGAAGGTTTTAAATAGGACAGGAGAGGGTTCCAGAAGGTTCCAGTCCCGGGAGGAGCTCGACAGGAGAGGAGACAGTGAAGGAGTACGAACAGTAGTGGAGAGCTCAACTAGGGGACTGAGGAGAAAAGAAGTCAGGGGGGTGGCCCCGACACGAAGAACCGCAGAACAGACAAGGCCTTGGGGGTACCAAATTGACAATGATCTCAGACCGGTGAAACGCTGGTGGTAGATAGGCCTACGGCAGCCCCAGTGAAAGAGCCACGAGGAACGTCACTATGACAAAAGGAAGGTGCAGGTACCCGGGCCTGAATACGGAGAGCTGTGGAGGTGCTGCGGTCGTCAGGAGGACGGCCAATAAACTCAGACCTGTTGTACCCGAAATCTGCCTCAGTCTCGTGTCTGTGTCGTCTGTTCGCGGTAAACAGGGGACCACCCCCCAAGCTGGGCCACCTTCCTACATTAGTCTAATGTGTATGGGGGTCTTTAGTCTTTTTACAAGACACTCTCCCAGAATGTACCGTACCCTGGAGCATTGTATTAAAAGCTGTAAGGGGGTACCATCAAGAAGCTGCTTCCAGGACAAAGCAATGGAGATCTTCGTGTGACCACAAACTCTAGTGATTTAATAGTAAAATCATCTTTCCATGTCTTCTTTCTTTGTGCTTGCTACACAAGCTTCTGCATAGTAACACATGATGAACACTCAGCCATTCATTGTTAAGACTGAATGTCTGTGATTTATTATCTCTATTAATTGTGAAGTTCATTAATGGTTTATGACTACCAGAACCTGGCTACCAAAAGAGTCTTGTAAATCTAGACATTACATTAATTGAAGATTTCACAATGACCTGGCAACAAAGAAATTAACTGATTAAATGAACGAAAGATTGAAAGCGAAAATGTTTTAAAGAAACTGTCTGATGGTGAAAAACACAAACAGAGAATGCCAAGTCTTAGGAAAGGGCAGGGTCAGCTGTAAATGCGCTCCATAATGTTTTATTATTCAATCACAGATGCCAGGCAGGCTTAGTTACAGAGGGTCACCGGAGTGCGCCGGCGGAGTCACTATGGATGCTCTCCTAATGTAAGGAACAGGCTGAGTTATGGATTTCGATTATGGATGTTGAGGATCAGAGAATTATGGTTCAATGACTCCTATTTCATTACCACTCTGCACATCACTTACTCCACTCTTCCTCCATCACTGCAGATGTGCCAGAATCCTCCAATATAGACCTCATGAGATACAAGTTCAATAAATCTCTGCCCTCGCATCTATTCCTACAAATCATATTTTCTGATTTTGCTGTCTTTATACTCTATTTTTTTTATTAGCCTTGACTATTATTGCTTTTGTTATATTTTAATTGTGATTATTGTTATGTATTGTACATTACTATGACTGTGCTGCTAAGCAAAAACATTACATACGGCTTATGCTTAAAGTAGTGTTCTAGTTGGAAGAAGTTATCACTTATGCACTCACCTCCACCAGTCGCCAGAAGGGGGCACTTTTATTCCAGTTAGAATGGAGCGGCAGTGTGCAAGTTCGACCACCGCTGCATTCTCTATGGGACTGTTAGAGAAAGCCAAGTATAGCGCTCAGTGGATGCACAGAGAATGAAAGTAGTCACAGTCACTGCTTTCATTCTCTTGGTGAGGGTCGCAGGACCCCCACTGATTTAAAAATTATCACCTATACAGCGAATAATCTCTTCCAACCAGAATACCACTTTAAAAGTATGGTCCAGGCTTGGGGTTTAAGTCACAATGTGCACAGTGTGCACTGTCAGGATTCTATGGAACCATGAGCGGTGATCATGTGACCGCAAGTACGTGATTTGCATAGGAGGACCACATACCAAGTAGACAATTCCGGCCTCACTCAAGCCTGGACAACCCATTCTCTCACTAAGTCAAAAGTGGCCATTTTTGCTTTTGTTTTGCTCCTGCTCCCTAAGTATCATTTTTTTTAATCCACCACACAGAATTCTCAGGGGAGTAGCAGAAATAAAATCAGAACAAAAACTTCTCACTTTTTGAGTTGGTGTTGTTTTCTCCTGATTCAATTTTGCAAGCTACAGTAGCGCTTGTGAGGCAGATTGTGATGTCATTTGGACACCCACCCTCAAGCTTCCAATGAACTCTAATGAACCTTTATTCAAGCTTTGAAAATATATGAATAAGAAGAGTAAACGCAAATATACACATTAGTCGACCAAACCAACAGTTAATATGTGTTTGTTTTTTGGTCCACGTTCATTTGGCCTAAGGTGGGAAAAAATAGGTTGAGCTTATTGAATTTCAACATGGCTGACCCTTTATTTTCAAAGAAGATAAGCCACTACCAGAGGAGAATGTCAGTGGTACTCATCTCTCACCATTTAGATCATGTCATTAGAAGGGAGAACGTATGTGTTTCGGGTCGGCTGGAATATCTTTTGGTCATAGAAGCGTTTGGCCAACAGGTTTTGGAAATATATAGCCATCTCAGGGACAGCTGACGAGATCTGTACTCGTACTAAGTGCTGAGACCTTTTCAAAAAGGTTCAAAGGTGAGGGACCAAGCTCGGATCACCACAGATGTCATTTTCTAGCAAGTCAGAAAATAATAAACCTGGAGAACCCACGCCATTATTAAGGAGAAAATTAATTTTTTCATTTGAAAACTCTTAGATCTTTGTTAAAACGTTGAACGAAGATATGTCAGAGAACAAAACTTTGACATTCACAGCGGGATTTTAATTCCCTCGTTTATCTAAATGTTCAGTTTTTACTTACAGAACGTTCTTGTTGCTTTGCCTTCCTTTGTCTCATCCAGGATATAAAAGGTTATTAACAGTATTTAAACCCAGCAGATTTGTATGACTTATTATATGGGCCGTCAAGTCATAATGAAGGTGGGGCTGCACGATTAAGTCCCACTAGCTTCAGAGGAGCTTGACAGTATGGGCACCATAGATCAATGGTTTTTCACATTCCTAAGCCAAGTGCCCCTCTGCACAAAGTACAATATATTCCCAAGGCTGGTATAAAATAATGTACAGCCATGTAGAAGTGCAGCGTAAGCACAGTGATAGCTCCCTCTGGGATACACGCGCAACAGGTGGAGAACTCAGACCATAAATTATGACATAATTATAGTGAAAGCTCGATGTTTCCATGTCACCCGTTTTAATTTTACTACAATTAAAGGGATTTCCGCAGTTTCCTTCACTGTGTGTGAATGTGTCTTGATATTGGGTTCAGTCCAATAAAGCTATTTAGCAAGTTCCCAAAGTTCATGCTTAGCTGAGGAAGGATAGATGTGCCAAAACCTGGAAATCCAAAGACAAACTGATACGGTGGGTGACAGCCAACACAAAGGTGTGTAACGACATCTGCATCAAATGTGGCCAAAGCTTTGAATGAGAAGTGCATTGTAGGATGCCTAAAATTGAGGGTTTTTTTCTATAAATATATATACTATATATATATATATATATATATATATATTAAACCTTCTGCATACATATTGCAGGGTGGCATAGACTGCAATATGGGTTTTGGAGGTTTTTTCTCATTCTGAACCTTTATAGTATATTCACAGCTTACATTGTCTGATAGATGCAGGACCTATCCTCTGGGGCCTGCACCTAACGCAAGAACGGGGTCCTGTTTCCCCCACCAAAAATGGTAAGGGGGCCACATATGCACAACTCTATTCACTTTTATGGGATTTTCAAAAACCTGTCAAGTGAGGTGGGATTTATATAGGTGATCTACATTACTTCCCATGGCCAGGTGTCTGAACTATCGGGCCCCTGTCCTGCTCTGCCCTTATTCATATTGAGGTTGGCTGACACATGGTAAGATTTTAATTCTAGAGACAAGATAGGACCGTCCCGATTTGGTGCACCTTGACACGGTGAGATGGCTTTTACACTTTTTTAGATCAAAATAGTGTTAACTAGCTACCCTACGGTATGTTATTTCCAAGTACTATTTACTTACTTGCCTACTATAAGTCAGATGCTCATTTTGTTTCTTTTTCTTGGGTTTTGTCTGTGAATTGGGCACAGTTTGAGTGTACTCTTATACACTGCACATATACCAACTTACGCTCCGGCTCATTTCTTCGGTGCTGAGTTGGGAATGTATTGATTTGTTTGTGACTCTGTGCACCTCCACAAACCTCAATATTGTGCTTCAAGGAAGAACATGGTCCTCGTTGCCACGTTGGATGGACCATGTATTTCTTTTTATAGACTCACAATGAGAAATCTAAAAGGTACAGCATAGGATATAGGATATTATGGGTTATATGTTTCAGATCAGTACAAGAATATTATGTGTACCTTAACTTTATTTGTCCCCCAAGTCAAGCTCAAGTGATTGATGTAAGATTATGTGATGGTTTCCATTTAGAAGAAGATTTAGACTGGCATCTAATAATACAAAGTATTACCTTTTCCGGTTTTGCCCACCCTCAATAAACCGCCTAAGATTAAAGACCCTTAGTACATTATGTGGGTCACTGTTCTTGGTTGTCAATGGTCTTCTAGTTGGGTGCAGCTTTGCTCGAGGCTCAATCTGATAGCATGGACGGTCAGCCGTGGGACCAATTAGCTCAACATGCCCGAATAGAAGACACAAGAAGGTGCTGTCCAGATCAAACAGCAAATCCCTAAAGTTCCCGTATAGCCTCTAAACCGCGAATGTAATGAGCTTGCTATAAAAAAAATCATTGAATTACAGATTGGAATTAATACCGAGGATAAACATAGTGACAGGTCCTCATTAAAACCCCGCACAGGAACCGTAATGCACAGAGTAATCGAGGAGTGGACTTTCTACATCAGCAGGAGACAATTAAAGAGAAAGGAGCGCAATGCCCTTAGTTAAAAGCTCATTAGCACCAATGTGATCATTAGATGGGTCAATTATATTAATATTACATTTTTATACTCTTGGCCACACACTGGTAGCACGAGCGTTATGACCACCTCCGGCATCAGTGTCGGGAGTCTTAAGGCCCCTTCACACATAGCGACGCACCAACGATAACGATAACGATCCGACCTGGCAAAGATCGCTGGTGCGTCGTTACATGATCGCTAGATAGCTTTCAGAAACAGTCCAATCTGATCAACGACGCAAGACAGATCAGCGATCTGCATAACGACCTTGTTGGTCGTTGAGTACATTTCACACAACTTAATTGTAACCGATTCAGACCTGTATCGCTGAGCTCTGCGTCGGTAACGACGTCGCTCGTCGTTTTTAAGTTTCAAACACAGCGATGAGTGCTGGCCAGCGGAACGCCAACGATGGAAAAATGACCTGCTCATTCAGCTCGATCAGCGATAGCCAGCGGTGGGTCCGGTCGCCGCTACATTTCACACTTAGCGAGATCGCTAGCAATATCGCTGTTGCGTCACAATATCGGTGACGCTCGAGCGATATCGCTAGCGATCTCGCTATGTGTGAAAACCCCCTTTATACATGTAGGTATTCTTATGGTGCTATTGTTCTGAACGGTTGACGGCTGCAGAAAACACAAGTCTCCTCCCTTCTCTTTATTCTCTCACCCTTCGGGCTCCCCTATTTCTCGGCCTTGCTGGAATGGGGGGTTTCATGCCTCTTCCCATTTTCTCCATCTAACGCTGCAGTTTCCATTATCTGTGCGACTGAGCAGAACCATAATACACCAGGGATTAGTGTAAGCAACATTTACCTGTCACACAGCTCTGCTCCTGCATGACAAATGAGAGGTTTTACACCGCTGCCTGTTTATCTTTCCCATTTCTTCTCTGTCTGTAGATGTCGGCTCCCTCCACCCCCAGTACCATTATCTAGCCTGTCTTTTACCTCGCCATTGCATTAGAGTGCTAGCTCACCAAACCAGTGCAGCTATAATAAAACCTTACACCATCATATTTCTTATAAAAAGGCACAGCCACCTTTTTCAACATTTAAAAAAAAAAATTAAAGATTTTCAGCATCTTCTTTAATAGAATCTTCTATATTATTCCTCTACCATTCCTCCCAGAAATGTATGAATAAATTGACAATCGGGTAGGGCTGTGTGTCCCCGCACTGTCACTGCCCTATCACTGATTACGTGGGAACACACCCTATAAACACCCAGTAGTCAATTCATTCTTAAAGGAACAACCCAGTAAAAAAAAAAAAAAATCTTGTATTATTTTTACATAAAGAAACCAAGCATTTACTGAAATGCCAGGAGGGTTGACGACTGTTCTTCAATCTGTTTAGTCATCTAGCCTCTGATAACCCAGAATATTTAGCAGTCCTACAAAGGAAACTTATCAAAATTTTTGGACAATCAATTCTAGAATTTTTTTTTTAAATGATCATATAAAATATCGGTCCTTGATTGACAACAATTGATGCTTACAATTGAAAGGTTCTGTACATATGTGGCGCCCCCAGGAGTATGGTCACCACAGTGGCATTCCTTCCTCCAGGGAGGGTGATGTCAGGCTTGGGAGCAATGAAGGGTCTCTCTAGCAGTTAATCATTTTCATGCAACATAGTTCTCACTCCAGGCCAGCAGAGGGAGCTCTGGACCAGAATTGGGGGCGGAGTGCTCTCTGAGGGCCAGGAACGGAAAATAGTCAGTGTGAGGAGGGCAACGAGTGTAGACGTGTGGAGAGGAGCCGGACGTCGAGCTAAGGAGAGAGAGCTCCCTCCCAGTGATAGCGCATGATCTGGAGCCTGGTCTCCATGGTTTTATGGATACTGAAGGTCCTGCAACAGAAACCAGAGGAATAGGAAGCTGTAAATGCTCTATTCCCACCTAAGACTCGGAGGCACAACAGCGACGGGTGAGCCAAGAGAGATAGAGGGCTACAGCTGTCTGCCATACGAGGTAGTTCTAAGAGAAGATAAGAAGGAGGAACTTCATTGTAACACGTACTGCAGGTACCTCAAGCCACCACTAGGAAGGAGACTACACAACCCATCTGATAGAGAGATCCCTGAGATGCTACCAGGCTAGCCTGCTCCTGTGCCATCTGTAATCAGGACCCTGGACTGCGTTTG